>NW_015150581.1:1123506-1155736 GCF_000732505.1 Cyprinodon variegatus
ATCCACATAGGAATCTTCAGGTAAACAGGTTAAATCCACATAGGAATCTTCAGGTTGGCTCACCAGGGCAGATTAGCAGGTTAGGCTCACCTAGAGCTTCAGGCTAGAGGCAGGTTTCCAGTGAGGCAGCTCTTCCTGAGCTTCAGACCAGAGACTGGTTTCCAGTGAGGCAGCTCTTCCTGAGCTTCAGACCAGAGACAGGTTTCCTGTGAGGCACAGACAAAGGAGAGATTAGAATCTGATATCACACTAGAGACAACTAAGATTAAATCAGTAACAGAGGCTCAGGTTGCTAACCAAACTAAGATCAACACTGTGGCGTGGAAGCAAGGTCTGCAGGAGCTTATAAAGGGGAGGTCTCCTGATGAGTAGATGAATAACAGGTGTGCTGGAAGATTCCAGCTCCAGAAGACCCACGGCGCACTCTGCTGGAGACAGAGGGTAATCTCCAGATCCCAACAGTAACTCCAGCCCTAAGAGAAAACAACAAAGAGACAGAAGAGGATCCTCAGCGCCCTCTGGTGGGCAAGCCTGAGGATCCCAACACTAAGGTTTATTAGGATAAATTAAAATAAACTTTGGTCTGATATACTGGTGAGAAAACTACAAAGCAAAAGACCTTCAGACTTTTTAAAGAAAAGGAATTGATAACAAAATGTCCTTACTGTGCTGCATGCTGAAAGAATTCACAAAGACTTCTGGAAAGGTGTTGAAACGTCATCTAGTTGCCTTCTAATTCAAGCCTGTTTTGTGGTTGCCATGATCAGGTGAGAATGTATATAGGCAATTGAAGTGTACCTTTACCCCTGGGTGTTTTTTCACAAATGTTGGGTGCAGGTTCATTTTTTTTAATATGTTAACCAATCAGTGCAAGTAAAAAAAAGGGAAATCTGTCTTACGTTAATAATACGTAAGACATTACGAAGACGTATGTCTTATGTCTAATGTTTCAAATTGTGAGAGGCAGTACAGTATATTGTCCCCCTTTTTACTCTATGTATACCTGGATGATTTTTCATCGGTTTTAGATGACTGTAGAGAGGGATGTAGGGTTGGTAACAAAATAAACAGGTACCTAATGTATGCTGATGGTATACTGTTTTTTTCTTTTCTTTTTGCCAATATGGTGCTGATTTACTAGATCTACTACAGGCGTGCTCTAGATCCGGATGAATTATTGATACCAATTGTAATCGTAGAAAGATTCTCATTTTGATTGAATGGAATAGAGAGGACTCCAAGCTGATGCTCCCGGACTTTTGTTTGTCTGGCAACAAGTTAAATGTCACTATGGAATGTAAGTATTTAGGACACCATGTTACTGTGGACCAGTCAGATAATAGGGATATTTAAAGAAAATGCTGTGTGCTTTACATTAAAGATAATATGTTGATCCACATTGTTATGTATACAACCCACCTGCACAAGTGCTATACAGGGAACAGTTGGATATCTTACTTATTCTGCTTCATAATTTGCACATCTATGATATCATATGCTGTGAATTTGTGTCAAGACAAAAACAAAGGCAAGGGGTGTGGAATCGGCATGGTGAGAAAACAGAGTTTAATGTTGAAAAAGTAACAGGCACCTAAGGACAGAGCATCAAAGGAGAATGACAAGAGACACCATTAGTGTAGCTGAAGAAATTAACACTGAACAGTGTTAAGACAAAGAAGGTGTAACAAATTATAGAGGAACCAGGTGAGTCTAATCAGTAGAACATTCAACAGATGTGGAGGAATTCAAGCAGGAATTACTGCACAGGTAAGGAAATGAGACTATTTGGCACAGAGGAAGCTAAACCAAAACTTAATAGAACAACAACACATGACATAAATCACTCAAATACACAAACAGAAAAAAAGGAAATAAGCTAAAGGGAGACAAAGGGAGGATTTAACATTTCTGTCTAAATAAATATATAATATAATAAAAAAATAAAACCTAAAGATTTTTATAACACAAATAAAACTTGTGATTTAAGACACAAAACTCTTTCAAAATATCTTGTGGGTGATATTTTAACCCCCTGTAACCAGGCATGCTACCAGTGTCCATTCATAAATGATCGATATTCTTTTTCTCAGAAATTTTTGTCAAAAATCCTTACGAAAATGATCTGATTATACATCACTTTGCTTAATGAAAAAGAATCATATACCTCAGCAAAGCAACTTAGCTTGCTTGCTTATTTTGTATAAATTGCTTGTGACTTCTTGTGTGGCTTAAAAATGACGGACAACCTGGTTCAGATCAGCCACAAACTTAAACAACACAAGACTCCTGAACAGACTTTCCCCTCAAAACTCAAATTATAAAAAATTTTTGAAATTAGTCAATTTTCTCAGCCGTTACGAGAAGAAAAAGGACACTTCTCGGAAAGTTAGAAACCATTGTGATACTGAGATTCTCTGCATGAAATTAACTAGTTCTTTCATTAGAGTCAGAATAAACTCAACACTTCCTATTTAATCTACCAGACTTTAAACTCAGCATCTTGACATTCATGAAAAGAAGTAGAGAGTGAGGCTTTAGAGACCTCCCTGAAGGGCAGGCATAAAGAGAGGCAACCAGAGATGGTAATGTAGCTCTGTGAGTTTGCTTGTGTGTGTGAGTGGTGGCGGATGGGGGTGGAGGTACTTGAGGCAGTTGAGAACTCATTTCAGACCCAATCCTAACCCACTCAGTCATCTCTCCTTACAACTCAATACTAAGGACCTGTGTGTCTCTCTGTCTGACACTCTGTGTAACTCTTCATTATCCTCCAGCCAAATTCAAAAACAGCCCCCACCCTCCCCTCACAGTGGAGCTGCAGTGAGGGCCCTCTTTGTCAGCACGGAGTCAAACAAGCCCCCCACCCCCCTATGATTTCCAACATGGCTGGTATGTTTTCCTGTTAGTTTAAGTCTCATCTCAGCTAATTAATATTTTTGCTTATAGCGGCTGCAGTTCCCACGAGAGGCCCCTTAATTAATCATTTATAAATCTACACAGCCTCCTAGTTTATTAGTCTCTGCCTTTGGCATTGGTTGACTGCATGGGGAAACCGCAAATGATTAGTTACAGGAATGAAAGCTTTCCCCCCTCCTGCTCTTCTCTCCCTCCCCTGTTTGCAACTGATTACGGCCCCTCGCAGAGGTTTTTCCATAGCCCTGGTCTATACTTTAATTCATTCGGAGGACCTGACATTATTCCTTCTTCCGTGTTTCTGATCCTCTGCCTATTGTTTGAAGCAGTTTTTATTTCCTCAGCTCATGCGTTAAGGTATGACAATCGGTTAACTGTCCCTCTCAGCCTGGTCAAAGCCCAGAGCAGCAGGTACAAACATGGAATAAAGGACTTATCGCTCTGAACAAGAAAAGGTAGAGTGTGTGGTAACTCTAGGATGACCATAATATAGATGGCAAGTTTTCTGGTCATCCTTACAGGTTTTGTTTTGATCAAAGTGACAAGAAGAGAAATAGATCATAATTAAATCATCAAGGCCAAGGCCCTCTGGCAACATCACATTTTAGTGCTGTCAGGTATTTATTGGAAAATAAGCCATATTTCAATCAGTTTAACAGAAAAAATGAATTAATTGAATCAACTGGAAGCAGTGTGGGAGGTTTTCATAATGTCTTTGCACTCTCAGGGAGGAATGCCTCATGCAACAGGGCTCCTTCATCCAATTAGACCTCTGCTGTCTTGCTCACACCAGCCTCTCTATGCATAACATTCCACCTTATCGCTGCCTTTTTATCCCTTTTATCATCAAAGACTCCACTTTTTTGTGGCGTATAGGTAAATCTAGTAGAGCCCTCCTAAAGAGATGGACTAATTATGTTGTAAGAGTCACACTGTGCAGCTTTGAATGACTTGCTTCACATCTACCAGAAGTGGTTGATTGCAATTTTAAAATTGGGTAGATCTATTTGTTTAGTATTAGACTGTGTTGCTTGAAAAACTATAGCAACTACAAACAATAGCATATCCTGCTGACATCTGAGGGCTTATGTTCCTCCAAAAGTACTTACATTTATGTCAAAATGCAGACTATAAAACTAAAATTTAGCAAGCACCACAAGGATAAATGATTTGTTCATCAGCAAAGCAGCTCACTTTATTATCAAATAACAAAAGCAGAAAAAAAACATAATTTTCAAGAGTACAGGAGTGAGATAGGTGGGCTCTACAAGCATTGTATTTACATTCACATTCATATATATGGTGACGGCAAAAGTGTCTTCTTTTTTCTATGAAGGCCAATTACTTTTATTCAAATGTGTTAGATTTTTCCCTGTTTTGAGTTGAGATGGTATTATTTCAATTACTTTGTTGACTAACAGGATCAAAGGTTATCATCATAGACAGAACTTATCTATCTCCTCGCTGTCTTTATTTTGAAGATATGCTAGAATTTTCATTTATTTTTTATTTAACCTTTATTGAACCAGGAAAAAATCCAATTGATATTAAAAACCTGTTTTTCGAGGGAGTCCTGACCAAGAGGCAGCAAAGTTACATAATAAACAGAGATACATTAAATTAAATGACAGGTACATAAAAAAACATATCAAGTAAAACAAATACAGATCATTGAGGCTGCTTCAAATTCTTTCACTTTCGGCTTAAAAGCATTTAAAGATAAAAATTCAGTCAACTTCCAGTTTCTTTGAAAAAATTCCACGCACAAGGAGCGGTGTAGGCTTTCTTCCCTAGTTCTGTGCGGGCAAAAGGAACAGTGAGCAACAGCTGATCATTGGATCTCAGGGCATAAGAAGTCATGCTTTTCTGTGTAAGTAGGTACAAATGTAAGAGGGCAGTAATCCAAGAAGGGCCTTGTAAATAAAAGTGTACCAATGAACCTGGCCTCTTGTGAAGAGGGAAGGCCATCCTACCTGAGAGTACAGGTCACAGTGATGTGTCATGGCTCTACAGTTTGTGATGAACCTTAATGAAGCATGGTAAACAGAGTCTAATATTTGAAGACATGAAGAAGTGGCATTCTTATAAAAAAAAGGTCACCATAATCTAAGACCGGTAAAAACGTGGCAGAGACAAGGCACAAGTTAAAAAAACAATCCACTGGACGTCGTTTCCAAGTTTGAAGATGTTTCGTCTCCCATCCAGGAAGCTTTTTCAATTCAAAATGTCAGAAATAGCGTTGATTTCAAGGCTTTATAGAGTGGACCAAAAACAAAGACTTGTTTTAGAAAACATGCAAATTGATTTGTACGAACAGGTTCGCCCCTTTCACGCAGAATTACCTCATTTTCCTAAATGAGGCCATTATGAGACAAATGTAGGCTTAGACAAAATTATTTGAAGTCTCTGTTCTATTCTATAGCTGTCAGTCTTTTATTTAGATACCACTAGTTTAGGATGTACTTAACAAACTTCTTGGTTGGATAGGGAGTCCCATCAACATTGACAGAATTTGAAATCTGCTCCAAGGGCGGGAAAGTCTGAAACCACCCTCTGAAGCCATAGTAGCTTTGTGTGAATAGCACAAAAAAGCAGGTTTGCACATTAAGGCCAACAAATAACAGGTCCGTTCTTTAATGCTCATTCTTTTATTTTATTGTTTTTTTCTGAAACTATTTAAAAGCAATAACACATTTTGCTCCTCTATGTCATTTGTGTGGACCAACATCTTTAAAAACATTAAACACCCTTAACTGTGAAAAGTGTTTTCCATTGTAGCTGCCAGCATCATAAGATTTAAATCAAGGGTAAATTTCAATCGAGGGCTTGAAGTTAAACATGATGCTTTGTGCTGTTATGTTGTAGTTTTTGTTTGTTTTAATCTCTATTACTAAAACAGGGACAAAACTATTGATTATCTCTACAAATGTGTGAGAGTGAAAGAACCTGCAACTTTAATACGCTAATTGTCAAGCTTTTATTTTATCTTACTGCCTTTGAGTGACAAATTAATGATAAAATTAAGATACGTTTCCAGCTTTGTGTTGCAAGAAGTTTTACTTACAGGATAGTCATTGTAAATACAGATGAATCTGCTGTCTCAGATCTTAAGACGACATTGCAGGTATGTAGTTATCATCACAGGCAGGCATCTTGAAATACTGCATGCAACACAGTTGTGTTTAAACCATTTTATCTGAGTAAACCACTGAGCACATTGTTCACCTGATCTTGAATTATAAAAGCCTTTTTGTTAGTATGGAACATGCAGTGGTTCTTGATCATTTTTTGTTATTTTCATTCATTGAATTTTATTGTGTTCTCTTTACTAAATCTATCATTCCTTTGTGTTGATAGTTTACTGTGCACAAGCTGAACAATGAGAGGAAAAAGAGCAGGCACAGAGGGAAGATAAAATGTTTAATTTGGATGTTTTTGTCCTTGTTACACCAGATGATTATGCACTTAACTGCGGTTAGGAGGTCCAAGGCCATGGCTTTAATAGTTAACTGGAACACATGGCAGCTGTTGTCATAGACATTGATTTGGGCATTGTGGGAGCAGACGGCAGCAACACGCCTGTGCAATATTTTGCACTTTGGCTCCACAACACTACAAATTTTTAAATGATCATAGAGTTGAATCACTGCTTCACTTTGACACAAAGCTGACAAAAGCTTGGCTTTCTGAGCCTAAAAACATTTACTGGAGTTGTTTGCTGTTGACTTAAGTGCAGGTGTAGCTTTATTGTGCCCATCGCGTTGTTATTATTGTCTGATGAGGCTGTAAACAAAAGAAATAGCACAAAAACACACAAGTATAATTTATTAAATATTCTAACAGTTGTTCAGTTCCATAAACTGAAAAACAACATTACTTAAGGTTTGTCTTAAGTTTTGAAAAATATCTTCTTTTTCCATAAAGTGTAAGTCTGAGCCTTTGGGCAGGGCTTTGTTATTTTTGAGTTGTTGTTTTGATTAGATTTTATTTTAGCACAAAACTCAACACACAACCAGAGTGACTAAAAGTAATATCCTTTTAGAGGGCTGCTTTCATTGAGTGCTTATACCCACCTTCTCCATTATTTCTTGCTCTGTTTCCCATCGTTCCATTGCTTTGTTGAACACCTAAATTAAAGCAGGTGAAATATTGAAATCTGTTATATGAACGATGCTGCTTGTTGCCTCTGATTTGTTCGCGCAATAATGAAACCCTTATCGTTCCTGTGAGCTATTTGGTTGTGAAATTGCCACGCCACAAGCCTGACACATTAGAAGCCATGATGTGTTTTGAAGCAGATATATTGTAGCATGTGCGGCTGTGTTGTCAATTTAAGGCCGTCTCTGACTGATAGTAATAGACTCGGGCCCTGTTTCATGAGGCGAGTTCATCACTGTCACATGACAAGGCTAAAAGGTAATTGCCTTGATGGTTAAGTAGGTTAATGCCAGCTTTCTCATCCAATCATATGTGGCATCAACAGAGCAAAAGCAGGATGTGTAATGTGAGACAGGATGATAGCACTGACTTAAACTGAAATAGGATCTGAAGCAACATTATTCACCTGGGTAAAAGATATACAATATAAATATTTAAAAGCAAGAGGCTTCACAAAGCAGTGAAAATAATTCAAAAAGATAAAATAAGATTCATTTTGTTTACATTTACATGGAGGGTTGATTATACAGAAATATGGCATATCTTTTTTAGAAATATGTTATTCCTATGCAATTGTAAACAAAACAGTTTACATTTGCACATGACAAAATTTTCTCCTACATACAGAAAATTTTAAGTTTACTTATTTAGTCACACAGATCTAGTTAATTTAGTTTCATGATATGCAAAATTTAGTTTTTATATAATAGTAGGGAATTCATTACTGTTCCCTGTTTTGTTTTTTAATATCTAAAAAAAAAAAAACTCTCTTGAAGAGACTAAAGGCTCTTAAGCCATGAAGAAATAGTGTGGTGGCAGAAAGAGGTACAAAAGGAGTAATCTTGAAATGCTGAGAGCAGTTTAATGGATCGCAGCAGATTAGACAGAGATTAGCTGCTTTGATAATGCTTATGATCAAACACATTATAGTTTTGTTCAGATTTCTCAAAAGTTAATTTATGGTATATTAGAAACAGAAGTTTTCCAAATATAAATCAGATCCAATGAGAAAGTAGAGCAGCAAGACAAGTGTTGATAATATAAGGAGTTTGTATGTTTGCAGGAGTAAAATATTTTTAGGGATGCTGCATGCAGGAACGAAAATGTAAATGTCAAGCACAAAAGACTTTTGGAGAATATGTCCCACTAGATTCAGTCTAGATAATCTCTGAGGGTGAGGTTGATGTTTGGCTTCGAACTGAACTTCAGATATTTCTAATATATCTTGTTCCCTTGTGGTTAACTGACACTGTCAAGCCATTTTTAATAAAACAGCATATTTTAGCAAAAGTAATTCTGAAAACAAAGATGGCACTGATTGCCCCTGTATAGTTTGATTATTAACCCACTTGAAGGGGTTTGCGTATTCCAGTTTGCATATTGTTCTCTGACATGAAGAAGGTGTTTTGGTTCTCAGAACTACCACTCTGTGCAATTTTATCTTATTAGTTGTTGAACTGATTTGACCTGATGCCAACAAATATGCCACATTCAGTTAAATCACTTCGTAGCCCAATCCGGTTCAAGATTCTTCAAGTCCTCTCCAAGTCTACATGTATTCACATATAGTTGTTTTCATGTGCCTGTTTTACAATTCCTAACCAATCAATTACCAGATGTAAAAAAATGAGTTAGAAAAATGGTATATTTTCCCAATTTAGCATCTGATTTACTGTTTTGTTTTTTTAATTGCCTAATTGCCAAACAGTGTTTATCCTGCAATTAGAGTATGATCAAATAATTGTGGCAAATAGTTGTGTTTAAAACATATTTTTAATTTCCTGGTATCTGGTGTTATTCTGCATTTAGATAAAAGTGCAGAAATATACACCAGAACAATCAAAATGCAGTAGAAATAGTCCATCAGATTCACTGCCAAAGAAGAGAGAGAGGAGAGAAGTCATGTCTTAGTGTATGGAGGAGCCAGTCCTGACCTTAGAGAGAAACTTTCAAAGCTCTGGATGTCCAGTCTGTCTATTTAGTTTTCATTTGTTTTTAGTAATTGTTAGCTAGTTATATTATCATTCAAACTCATAGTGAGATAAAGTTTGTTTTAGCTTATTCAACAACAGCTCAAGACATGTCAGCATAGGGTACCTTGTGGAAGACGTTAACTGCGTGTTAGTTTGCTTTACACCACAGTAAACACATGAAATGATAAAAAATAATCAAAACCCAAATTGTTTTGCTTTTAAGGTTTCCCCAACTTGACCAGACCTGTAACCTGTGCTGCTCTCCGTTTTAATAGCAATATATTTTCCTCTTAGATTAAATCCTCAAGTCTCCAGCATCTGTCTCTTTCAAACTCAGACAAAAAGGTTGCAGAAAGTCGGTATTGAAGAGCCTGGTTCTGAGATTACCAGAAGACCCACTTATCTCCTTAAGTCCAAAGGGTTTTAGGAGCAATTCTTGCTCTAAATTACAAATGGTTTAATCCAGTGCAACTTCTTAATTAAAATTTGGAAATAATACAAATAATAATACAAAGGCATAAACAATACTTTTCAAGTGGAACCCCTATTGAAGATGTCACCATGTTCGATTTATAGGAGGCTTCAGATGAGGCCTCAGACTTCACGGATCTCGACTATAACTGCATCAAATCTGGAGGGAATCATTTGAAACACATTTGTTCCACAAAGGTTTTAGCGCACAGTGTGCCAGGCGAAAATGTGATTTCGGCACATTTGTGCCAAAATGGTCCAAAACTATGCCAAATGATTTTTTTTGTTTGTGTTTTTCCCCTTATGAAAGGGTGGAGTTGTAGGCCACATTCAACATATGACAAAGCCTTTGGTAATAAGATTTACCCTGTGTTTCATCAAAATAACTGTTTTACACAGCATAATATCAATAAAATGATTAGAAAATGATATAATTTTGCCTCCCAATAGTGGTATTGTAATGAAAACAAGAATTATCGATCAAGTATGTAAAAAAAAATTACATTCAGAAACTTATGTGAAAGAAATCTGCAAAAACATTATGAATGAAAATAGTATTCAACCAAATATGCAAAATTCAAATAGATGTGTAAAAAATGGCTATTTAAATGGTTAGCGTGAAATCTTTAGACACACAAGAGAAAGTCTCATTTGAAGTGGCAGGGGGCCATATTTGGCCCTGTGATGTCCTCCTGGCTGTTAAAATATAGAAAAAGTAGTTAATTACAAAGTTTTCTTGTTATAAGAAAAATAATTATATATCATAGCCAGAAAACAAAAAAATGCTGTAATAGTAACATACATTAGTAATGTTAGGATAGTGTAAAAAGTTTAAACATGTATTAAATCAGTTCGACTCACAGTACTGTACATGTCCTGGACTTCCATTGTTATGGAGGTGGAGATTGGTGGAGGAGGGAATTCACTGCAAAGGTTTTGATTACGATTTACAGTAGATCGGAAGCCTTTCCCTTCTCTGTTACTAAGCTTGAAATAGCACACATAATAAAAGATGCTGGAAATAAAAAATTTTGAGCAGAACTTATTCATAAAGTGGGCCTCTCCAAAGCCTTTTCCTCATCTTCTGCATCAAAATTCAAGCTTCTTTCTGAAGATCCTAGTAGGCTGAATTTCTTCCAAAGCCTCCCAATTTGTCACTTTCTTCTTCTGTGCTATTGCGATATTTCATTATCACGAGAGAGGAAACAACAACGCAAAGATTGAGAAAACTGAGCTTGCTGCCTGTAAAATGATCTGTCTTCCATCCAGCTGTGTCTACAAATTTCATGCATCAAGCATGTTTGTGTTATACAGGCAGATAATTTCTTCAAAAATAGTCAGACAATAACCTCCAATCTCTTGTTAGAAAGGTAAGAGCCTCTAGTTTCTAATGATACCAGCGATGGGGGTGGAATTTGAAATCTATTTTTTGTTTTTTTCTTGCTGTAAAATAAAAATGTAGTTGCTAAAAAAAAAGGTTTTAGAAAACTGTAAAGCCCCTTTTTGAAAGTTATTTTGGTGTATAAAAAAAAAAAAAAAAGGCAAAAAACCCCAAAACATATTACCGTGTTTCACCCATATCTATAAACAGATCAAAATCAATATTTCAGCTGGCCCTGGAACCAGGCCCGTCAAGAGCAATAGGTTAACTTTGGAAGTCAAAAGGTTTTGATTCCTGTGGCCTTCTTGGTCTTTCATTCATAGGATCTTTTTGATATGGCTGACTTGGAAGCAGTCACAAAAAAGAATGACACAAACATGAAGCAACTGCTTTATCCCCAAGCACAGTGGTTGGCAGGATTGCATGTCCCTGTTGGAGTGTCCTGCGATTGCCTTGTGAGAGGGGGGTTTGCAGCAGTTGGAGACAGTCTACAAATAATATCATTAAAAGTAAAAAGAAATTATAAAATTGAATTTTATTATTAAAAACTATTATTTTATTATTAAAACTATGAAAATAAGTATAAATCATTCACAAATAGTAATTAGCCTGTGAATCTTAAGATATGGATTTTAATACAGTTCATAACTAAAATAAATTAGAATAAATAAAGTACAATCAAGAAACCACAAACTGATAAGTTAAAGGCCAGAATATTTGAACTTAACAATTATTGCCTAATGTTTCAAGTGCTCTATGTTAATCACTGCCTCAAAAGCCACAGTGATTGAAAAACCTATAATATAAAATTAATATAAAGATGGCTGCTCTATAGCACAGTGGGTGACACTGCTGCCTTAAAGCAAGAAAGTTCTCTGTTCGATTACTGAACCGGAGTCTTCCTGCATGGAGTTTGCATGTTCTCCCTAAGCATGCGTGGGTTCTTTCCGGGTACTCCAAAAATATAACTGTTAGGTGAATTGGGATGGACTGGCGACCAGTCCGGGATGTACCCTGCCTCTTGCCAGTAGACAGCTGGAGATAGGTACCAGCACCCCTCGCGACCCCACTTGGGATAAGCATGATGAAAAATGGATGAATAATATAAAAAACTTTATAGATATTCAATTTTTTTTTAAGTGTTATTTATTAATAGAATTTATTGTGTGACTTTGTGTCTTAAATAGCTTTGAATCTCTAGTATGTTTGCACATATTGGCTAAAATCCAGATTTAACATTTATTTTGTGTCAGTCATATTAACCTAGTGTTAAACTACTGTTAAAAAAAACATTACTTTTAAAGGGAAACGTATTTAAAAAATAGAAAAGGCATTAAAATGGAACAAAAAAGAAGTGAGCTTCACCTTTCTGGTTTAAAATCATGATTTGGCACTAATTTTGTGTTTATCAGTCAAAATACATGAAAGTCATTACATTTTGTTCACCAGGATACTTTAGTTCGGATATTTATTAACAGTCTCCGCAAGAGCCACTTTACGTGGGAAGAGGGAACAGCCATGCCAGATCTCTGAACCAGTGGCTCAAACCAGTATGGCCCAGGGCTGCTGCACTCCTTAACAGAACCTTTCCTCATTTCCTCAGTCTGTTATGAAGATTATAAAGAGAAATTCCCCACCTCATAAGATAGCTGTGTCACAAAACTATCACACCCCTCACACATTCAACGATCCCCCAGATCATTCTTAAACATAAGATGGCAGAGGTAAAGCTCTGGAGTGATGTGAGTTGTATTTTTTTAAAATAAGTTTGCTTTCAGAAATGTCCTACAGTAATTAGTTAATCAAATCAAATGAAGTAATTGTGGAATTAGGAGATGTATAATTAGAGGAGATCAAGTGTTCAGCATTTATTAAAAAAGAAACGTGAATTTCACACCATCGGGAATATATGATTTATATGCAAACTTCAATCTCATTAGTCAGCTCTGGTGCACTACCATCTCAAAGAACTGAAATTGTAATTGAAATAAAAGACAGATTACAAGACTTGTTTGGGGTACAACTTTTTTTCATTATTATCAGAATCAGATTATTTTCCTCTTAAATGAGACTAAGACACTTTGATGGGTTGTGTATGACTACTAAATGACAAACACCACTATGCCTTATATAATGCCTTATATATTTCTATACCTCCTTCACAACAAAACACCAGGATGAATGATGAATCAATATCTGAGATGGCTACTAAATTATGCATTAAAAAGAGATGGTGAGCAATTTTGCACTAAAAGCTTTCACATGTAGATCAGGGGCCCTTTCAAAGGAGCTATAATGCTTTTTGTGGTGTCATCATCGTGAACCACTACATTGAAATCAGACCAATTTGATAATGGCTTTCTATTAGTGATATTGGTTTGAAAGAATTACAGATAATCTACATCTAAACGAATGTGTTTTGTCCTAATGGAGGACAAAGCGTGTGGTTTAGGACACTAGGAGCCACCGTCATACTGATGAAATCCTCGCATTGGGTGTTCACACAGCTTCGTGTGTGAACACCCAATGCGAGGACATAGAGCAAAGATGGGGCAGAAATAACCCAGAGTCACCAGAAGGATCTGGTTACCTTGTAAAAAGACAATAATTGGGGAACAAATTTAATGAAATAGGTAATAAAATTAGTCAGCATACGGTCCCTGTAATGAGAAACAGGCTTGTCCCAAGCTTAATACTGTTTACCCACCTGACTAAAGTATAACACTGATTTGGCAACTATGTCCAGATTGAACTGGAAAATAACTTGCTAATCAGTTTAGGTATTTGGAGTAATTGGGTCTGGTGCCAGTGAGGGGGATTTCCTTGACTGCTGAAAGTCTCTGTTAACAGTCCATTCCCAGCTCCTTGGTATAATTACTCTGACAGAGCTCTGGCCACAGGGCCTGTGAGCAGGGCTGCTTTTAAACTGTAAATTATGAAGGATTAGCATTTATGAATTTTAAATCAGGACTGTGGTAGCAGACACTAAAGCTGCTTAGTGATTGCAAACGGTAGCGTCTAAGCAGGCAGCTCTACACCCCTCACTTACTTAGCCGTTCACTCCAAGTGTGTATGTGGCTGTGTGTTCAAATGTGGATCTGCATAAACACAAAATGCTCAGACAGGACTCCCACAATTTGCTCAAAGCATATAAGGATCTGACATCTTAACATCCCCATGTCCCAGTCAGCACTGTTTGAGAGTGAGCTGGTATATAGGTTGATTTGAGCATTAAGAAAAGTGTGGACCTTTTTTTGCCAACTCATCCGGCGGTGCCTTTCCCCTGCCACTCCTTCTCAAACATCGGCTTCAGCTACTTGCAACTGCATGTCACACGACGCAGAATATTCAATTGGTGATTATATTAATATGGGATTTGATCCATGTTAAATTATGCATAGTGGATTGATATGCTGCAGAGTCATCAATTAGACCAAAATCAGCTCTAAAACTGTGACACAGCATAATTAATTCAGCAGCTTTTCTATAGCCTTCCCCCAAGAAGGCTATAAATGACAGCTTCAGGTCTTTTTACATACTGTCTCAGATACAAACTGTATTTTTTTCTTATCCACCTTCACTGTGTATGTTTTTGTATTGCAGTGTTGACCTTGCTTTGTTTAAGATTTACAGTCATCATGCTCCTCTGTTTAGGTGTGAGTCCATGACTGCCATGTAGTGATATTCAGCAGACAGCACCAAAGGCCTCATATCACACCTCCAGGAGCTGTCTGCAACAGGGTCAGTGAGCCATGACCTCAAGCCCGCAGTGTTAACTGGTTTAGCCAGGTGGTGATGGTGAGAGGGGGGCCGGAGGGTTTAACATTAAAATCCCCCATGGGCTGATGAACATTCAGACTGCAACAGTTTCTCCCGGCCAACTGAAAAAGGCACAAGACATGATTTCTACACATTTATCATGTTAAATAGCCTATTCAAGGAACAAATTATTTATCAGGTAAGATGTATAAATATCTAATTAATGTTTAAATAATTCTAAGCACAAAGGCTGCTCTATACATTTAAATCAGATTAGAAAGATAATTGATTCATGTTCATTGTTTTTTCTGGAGATGATCATGTTTACTCTTTCTATGCACATATGTGATGGAAATGGGATATAAAGTAATATCTGCCATGGGGCTCTTCCCCTGCAAAAAAAAAAAATCCCTATTTTTTCTTTATTTTCATATCATTCCTATACAACTTGCATTTGTATATTTAAAAGGTGATATATCCAAATGTATTTATTTCGACTGCATGTTTGCTTGCCTGTGTAGCACACTATCTGAAAAAAATTTATTTAAACATGTAAAAGATTACATGGCAAGTCTCTTATCTGATTAATTTAAAAATGCAGGATCCCCAGCCTGGAGGCAAAGAGGAGAGCCAAATAATCCACCTTACTTGAAGACCGAACACAGCCATCTACTAGGAGGTTATACAGCACTTTATACCTTCTCTTGTTGAAAAGCTTTATGCAGATGCTGATTCCAGGACTTGGTACTTGCCTACCATCCCAAAGTTTCCAAAAGCAAACCGTAGCATGGTAACCTGTCCAGGGTTTACTTTGCTTTCTTCCTTCCTGGTAGACACAAGCCCCCTGAGACCCTGACTGATGGTTGGTGAATGAATGAATGAATGAACGCATGAATGAATGAATGCATGAATGAATGTGAAGGAAGGAAGGAAGGAAGGAAGGAGTTATTTCAGTTTTTTAACAGTTTAAAGTAGAGCTAAAATGTATATCTGTTATTCTCTTTATCTGGAGCTTTTTGGTTGCCAGCTTCTTTATGTCACCCACAAACTTTGATTAATGTGATGTTTTCAAAGTGCTAGTTATATTAATTAGTAATGTTGCCAATTTCATTTGACTTCAAATCAGGTTCCATAGGTTAGATGCATAATGTGTTAATAAAGCTGTTGATTCAAGCTCACACTAAAGACAGTTGGCAGGCAAAAAAAAAATCCCAGTGAATTTCAGATGGTTAGATGGTAGACCAATGTGGCCGAGATCCAATTCTTGTTGCCCTAAAGTGACCCAGGTGGGATTCTTTCATGGTTGTGTAAACAGGCCAACTCACTTGAAACTGACTTTTCTAATCTGATTTGGGACACATTTGTTTGTGGTTTTAAACCTAATACAGGTTGGATCTTTTAGAAACGGACTGTCTTCTGAACAGCCAAGTGACCCATATCAGAATAAGAGGTAAGAGTAAGAAGATGATGTCACTCTGTACTGGCAGAGTTGAACAAAAAAAATTACACCAGAACAAACATGGAGGAGAACATAGACGGATGTGTACACTGTAAGGACAACAACATTTTGGAATGAATGAGAATTTTTGGCGGATATAACGATCCAAAAGAGACTTGAGGGATCTTACCTTAACAGGTTAACTGACTGCACCCACAAATTTCTCCTCGCAGATGTCGCTGCCACTGCTTCTCCAAAAGCTGTAATTAATAGTTCTGCTCTCTTTCTCTTCTTTCTCCTTGTTTGCTGTATCATCCAACTACTTCAACTATTTGACAGATTTAAATCTATCCGTAGATACTGGGTGTTTTCAATTTTAGGGGCTGCGTCCTCCATGGACCCGGACTACCTGGACTGGGTTCTTGAAGGTCTGTGAAAATAAGGAGGCCGGAAGAGTTTTGGCTATGGATTCAAACAAAATACTCACCACTGTTCGGCACCATTTCCCTTTTCCCTCTGAGCATGGAGCAGCCGGCTTTCTTGGACTGAATCATGGGATAACCAATTTTACATAGGATATACTGGACTTGTCCTTTAAAACGGGCAAAAAAGAATACTGCATTTTATGGCTCCATAAGAAGGAGTAATTCAGTCCGAATGGGCCTTGGCGCTGCACTATGGTGAAATCGGCCAACTAATCTGGCCTTCAGAGGATGCAGACACTGAAGTCTCATACTCATACAGGTTGAAAGAAACACATGTTTTGTAGCAAAATAACATTTAGAACATTAGTACTAACATAGGTACTAAGAATTTTTTTCTTTTTAATTTAGCTATTAGAGTTTTTATTTCGCTTCTGAGCGATTTAAGTTATTAACTTATTACAATTTTAAACTAACAATTTGGTAACATATTCCACAACAGCAGGCAAGATTAGATTACTGGTGGGTTGTTTTTTTTTTTAAAAGCAGTTAGGTTCAGCTTTCAGACTGAGGTGGACCTTACATAACCCGCTGACCACATTTGACCTCACAGACTTCAGAAGACTTAACCTGTTTGAAGGCACCAGTTTGGCAACTTGAGGGATTCTGGTCTCCATAGCTCAGTAATCCTCAATAAATATGACACCAAAAATCTCTGTTAAAATTAAGATGGCTACAAAGGTCATTTTTCCATTATCATTGGTGGCGAAAGTGGTGTTTATATCCTTCTTAGCAGCGTACAAGTTGGTTTGATGCATGATGTGACTGATCAAATGAGGGCCAAAACACCTTTCAAAGTAGTGGAA
Organism: Cyprinodon variegatus; assembly: GCF_000732505.1. Lineage (NCBI taxonomy): Eukaryota > Metazoa > Chordata > Actinopteri > Cyprinodontiformes > Cyprinodontidae > Cyprinodon > Cyprinodon variegatus. The sequence goes on from NW_015150581.1 coordinate 1,140,885, forward strand.
AGGGGATTCAGTATTGTCAGGGTGGAAGTGCATGTATTCAGGTAGAGGTGTATTGTCCAGGTCAACTTTGTGCCAGGTGGTTGATCTGGTTGCTCACTTCTTGCTGTCAGTGGGCCTCTAGGCTTGTGGGGCAGGCTGTCCATTGTTGCCTTCGTTTTTCCTCACCTGGGTCATCATCCTCCTCAGCATGGAGCACCTCCACTGCATGTTGCGTGTACCCCCTCTTAGAAGATGGGCCCATATCACTTGTGCCTTGAATTTCCAGGTTATAGGTCGGTGGGACATCGTCTGGGTCTGACACAATTCGTCGTCTTCTGGTCATTATCACTGATGGCAGGGAGGGTGGAATAACAATTTCCAATAACACATAAAACAACTGCTATTAGATTAGAAAAATACCCCCCCAAAAAATCATCCATATTTAGGACTTACACTGCATGAAAAGTGGGATTTCCGTCAATATACGGCACTGTAGATTGTCGTGGAACTTCAGGTTAGCGGCAGTTTACGGCAATTTGCAGGCTTCGCNAAAAAAATCCCAGTGAATTTCAGATGGTTAGATGGTAGACCAATGTGGCCGAGATCCAATTCTTGTTGCCCTAAAGTGACCCAGGTGGGATTCTTTCATGGTTGTGTAAACAGGCCAACTCACTTGAAACTGACTTTTCTAATCTGATTTGGGACACATTTGTTTGTGGTTTTAAACCTAATACAGGTTGGATCTTTTAGAAACGGACTGTCTTCTGAACAGCCAAGTGACCCATATCAGAATTAAGAGGTAAGAGTAAGAAGATGATGTCACTCTGTACTGGCAGAGTTGAACAAAAAAAATTACACCAGAACAAACATGGAGGAGAACATAGACGGATGTGTACACTGTAAGGACAACAACATTTTGGAATGAATGAGAATTTTTGGCGGATATAACGATCCAAAAGAGACTTGAGGGATCTTACCTTAACAGGTTAACTGACTGCACCCACAAATTTCTCCTCGCAGATGTCGCTGCCACTGCTTCTCCAAAAGCTGTAATTAATAGTTCTGCTCTCTTTCTCTTCTTTCTCCTTGTTTGCTGTATCATCCAACTACTTCAACTATTTGACAGATTTAAATCTATCCGTAGATACTGGGTGTTTTCAATTTTAGGGGCTGCGTCCTCCATGGACCCGGACTACCTGGACTGGGTTCTTGAAGGTCTGTGAAAATAAGGAGGCCGGAAGAGTTTTGGCTATGGATTCAAACAAAATACTCACCACTGTTCGGCACCATTTCCCTTTTCCCTCTGAGCATGGAGCAGCCGGCTTTCTTGGACTGAATCATGGGATAACCAATTTTACATAGAATATACTGGACTTGTCCTTTAAAACGGGCAAAAAAGAATACTGCATTTTATGGCTCCATAAGAAGGAGTAATTCAGTCCGAACGGGCCTTGGCGCTGCACTATGGTGAAATCGGCCAACTAATCTGGCCTTCAGAGGATGCAGACACTGAAGTCTCATACTCATACAGGTTGAAAGAAACACATGTTTTGTAGCAAAATAACATTTAGAACATTAGTACTAACATAGGTACTAAGAATTTTTTTCTTTTTAATTTAGCTATTAGAGTTTTTATTTCGCTTCTGAGCGATTTAAGTTATTAACTTATTACAATTTTAAACTAACAATTTGGTAACATATTCCACAACAGCAGGCAAGATTAGATTACTGGTGGGTTGTTTTTTTTTTTAAAAGCAGTTAGGTTCAGCTTTCAGACTGAGGTGGACCTTACATAACCCGCTGACCACATTTGACCTCACAGACTTCAGAAGACTTAACCTGTTTGAAGGCACCAGTTTGGCAACTTGAGGGATTCTGGTCTCCATAGCTCAGTAATCCTCAATAAATATGACACCAAAAATCTCTGTTAAAATTAAGATGGCTACAAAGGTCATTTTTCCATTATCATTGGTGGCGAAAGTGGTGTTTATATCCTTCTTAGCAGCGTACAAGTTGGTTTGATGCATGATGTGACTGATCAAATGAGGGCCAAAACACCTTTCAAAGTAGTGGAAAGGGGATTCAGTATTGTCAGGGTGGAAGTGCATGTATTCAGGTAGAGGTGTATTGTCCAGGTCAACTTTGTGCCAGGTGGTTGATCTGGTTGCTCACTTCTTGCTGTCAGTGGGCCTCTAGGCTTGTGGGGCAGGCTGTCCATTGTTGCCTTCGTTTTTCCTCACCTGGGTCATCATCCTCCTCAGCATGGAGCACCTCCACTGCATGTTGCGTGTACCCCCTCTTAGAAGATGGGCCCATATCACTTGTGCCTTGAATTTCCAGGTTATAGGTCGGTGGGACATCGTCTGGGTCTGACACAATTCGTTGTCTTCTGGTCATTATCACTGATGGCAGGGAGGGTGGAATAACAATTTCCAATAATACATAAAACAACTTCTATTAGATTAGAAAAATACCCCCCCAAAAAATCATCCATATTTAGGACTTATAGCTTGAAAATTTATAGAAATCGTATAAGCTTCTTATTAAAACAACTGTAAAATGTATGATTTTCAGGGACTCCCAGGGACGTTTTTCCATTTCTGAAGCATGAGGAAGTTTGCTGCATCCAAGCTCTCCTCTGATTGGTCAAATGCCAAATTTCTGAGTACATCCACGTAGTAAGATCTTTATTTAAATTTAAATTATGAGCTTCTTGAACTAATAGAAGTTACCAAAAATGCTAACTTGACAGATTTAAAAATGTAACCATGTGATCATTCGAATTATGAGCCTGAATATTATTTCTTTTCCAACATAATGTAACCTTTGTACATTTATTTATTTTCAACATTCACAAACAAGCCTACATTGACAGGCAAACAAACTTTCGTTCAGTTTTTTTGAAGACGTTTTGACAACTTTTCAGGATTCTTTGCCTATTCTGTTGGCTCATGGTTTCCAAAATGGATTTTTGACTGTGAAATCATCAATACAGCTACAAAGGAGTTCCCACAATAGAACTGGTCTTCTTTATTATTTTAATTCAATTCAGTTTATTTATATAGCATCAATTCGCAACACGTCATCCCAAGGCTCTTTACAGAGACAATTCATCCAGACATACAATCAAATTGATTCAAAGTTTTCTATCTAAGTAAAATAAGTTTATTGCTCGACTCATTGACTCTAGTCAATCCCTCACACCAAGCATGCTTGTAGCGACAGTGGAGAAGAAAAAATCCCTTTTAACAGGGAGATACCTCCAGCAGAACCAAACTCAGCATGAGCGGCCATCTGCTGAGTCCGACTGGGGTTCAAGGAGACAGAAGCAGACATACAGAAAGAAGCAGAGATACAAAAGACAACTTTCAACCAGCTCCACAGGTGGCCCATTCCAGGAAACACACAGCCAGGCAGATGAGCTCTGAGCCAGCTCCCATGTCAGAGGATAACTAGAGAGCACAGCCAGCCAGTCAGTCAGAGAAGCAGGACTACACTGAAAAACAGGCCCAAGCTCCAACATCTATAAACAAAAGTGTTGATGGCAGCACGATATCTGATATTTCTCTCCTGGATGGTGTCACAGCCAAATAGGAACAGACCAGATGAAGTTACTATGAGTAAAAGCAGAGAGAGCATAACATTAGAGATTGAACTAACAAATTCTGCAGAGTGGGAGGATACAGATAAAATGAAGCAGAATAATGAAAAAGGGGTCCCTATGTCCTCCAGCGCTCTAAGCCTATAGCAGCATAACTTTAGAGATAGCACTGGATAACCTGAGCCACTCTAACTATAAGCTTTTAAAAAAAGGAACGTTTGAAGCCTACCCTGAAAAGTAGACAAGGTGTCTGCCTCACAGAGCAAAACCGGTAGTTGGTTCCACAGGAGAGGAGCCTGATAACTAAAAGATTTGCCCCCCATTCTACTTTTAGAGATTCTAGGAACCAAGTCAGTAAACATGCAGATTGAGAGTTAAGTGCTCTGTTAGGAACATAAGGAACAATCATATATTTTATGTAAGACAGAGCTTGGTCATTTAAGGCTTTATATATAAGAATGAGAGTTTTAAATTTAATTAAAGTAACTATAATTTCTATTAACAGGAAGCCAATGAAGATAAGCTAGGATAGGAGAGATAGGATTTCTCTTTTTATTTTTCATCAGAACTCTGGCTGCAGCGTTTTGGATCAGCTGAAGGCTTTTACAGTAACTACAGTTTTTGGACTCCCTGATAGTAAAGAATTACAATAGTCCAGCCTTGAAGTAACAAATGCATGGACTAGTTTCTCAGCATCACCCATGACAGGATGTTTCTAATTTTTGAAATATTCCACTGGTGAAAGAAGGAAATTTTAGAAACCTCTTTGATATGGGACTTAAATGACAGGTCCTGATAAAAAATAACACAAATATTTTTTTACTTTAATATCTGAGATCAGTTTAATCCCATCCAAATAAAGTGACTGACTATTCAGCTTATTTTTCAAAGACTCTGGTCCAAAGACAATAACTTATGTTTTGTCTGAATTCAGGAGCACAAAGTTAAAAGTCATCCAGGCTCTGTCTTCAAGACAAGTCTGTAATCTTTTTTAATGGATTAGCTTCATCTGGATTTATAGACAGATATAGCTGAGTATCTTCAGCATAAAAGTGGAAATTAATCCCATGCTCTCTAAAAAGCATATATATACGGTAGTAAAAATAATTTGTCCTAGCACTGATCACTGTGGTACTCCACAGATAACCTTGGAGCATGAGGTAATTTGTCATCAACGTGAATGGACTGAAATCAGTCAGATAGATAAGATTTACAACAGCCTGGTGCTGTTCCTTTAATTCCTACAAAAATATTAATGTCTTTCTAAAAGAATATTATGAACAACTGTATCAAATGCAGCACTGAGATCTAACAGGACAAGTACAGATACAAGTCCATTATCTGAGGCCATGGGAATGTCATTTGTGACTTTCACCAGAGTTTATAAACTCAAGAGGGCCCTGATAGGTGCTTTTTTGGTCAAATGAACCAACAAAAAACTCTTTAGAACCTTCATGATATGGGATGTCAGTGCAATCGATTAATAGTTATTAAGGAGAGATTGCTTAACATTCTTTGTTAGTGGAACAAGGCAGAAGGTCTTTCACATTTATAGAACAGTTTTGTGGGTCAAGCTAATGTTGAATGGGTACTGTAGAATCCCACACAGCTGCTGTGCACAGACTTTAAGGACTCTGGGGCTGACACCTGGACCCAGTGCCCTATTGTTAATCAGTCTCTCCAGTGATCTCTTCACTTGTTTTCTAGAGAAAGACATGTCGAAGGGGGAGGGAGTGGGGAGGGAGCAGCACAAACTTCTGATTTAGTTGAAAACAAACAAAAATGTAAAAAAAAATAAATAAACATATAGGCAAACACAATTTCAACTACACAGCATCCAATAGCAGGGATGAAAAAAAAAACAGTAAAAGAAACTAACTCAAATATGGAGGAAATTAAATTTTTTTGAAAAGAATATCAGCTCAAACAATCGATCATTAGTTACATGCATTTGTCTTAGCCATAACACACAACATTAAAATAAGTTTAAACCATGAAATCATTAAGGACACACACACACATACACTACTCAATTAAAAAAGAAAAAAAAAACTTTAAGTATCAAAGATATTCTCTGGCCTTAAACAGCATCATATGATCCATCTCATCCACAGAGAAAGGAATAACTTTGGCCACCATGATTAACTGGAGGATTCAGCAAATGTGTTGCACAATAATAGATGATCATGTTTTGTGCATATCTAACTCATTACCAACATCAACATGATGTAGGGAATATTGGCAGCAGCTTATGTGGTTCTAAACTTGTTTATTTTGAGCCTAAATCCTGTTCAGCTTCTTATTTAAATTTTATTTTCCAACTATTTCACTTTTCCTGTTTGCATGTTTAGTCTTAAATAAAATATATTTTGTTATTGCTTCTGTCTAACTTGGTGTTTTTCAGTTTAGTCAAGAAGCAGAAATTAAAATGTCAAAAAAGAATTCTTTAATATTGAAATAAAACAAATTTTAAGTTCTTGCACATTGAAAACCAGTCATGGAGCACAGACATAAAAACAGGTATGTAAAGAGATTCCAGTGGATGGGGTAAAAGAAGAATATAGCAGTCTACGAAGAGAAGAAATTAGTTTAGGTTAATGACAAAGCAAACAGAACGACCGATAGGTGGAAATGTTGGAATGCTGTGGCAGAATAAGAAGGGAGGCTGAGAAAGAATTAACATTAACAGAGCTGTCCTGAGCTATCACCAATTAGAAAATCTATCAAAGATCTAAATAATCCCACATGTACAAAGAACAGAACAGAAAAGTATGAAATAAAACTATATACACAATCAGGTAACACCAAAGAGAAGATAACCAACAGGAATATTGAGAAAACAAAGAAACAAAAGAACCCAACTGTAGTTAATAACATAACAAAATATATGGCTTCCCGGGTCAAAAAACTGCAACCTTTCAAAAATTACATTTTATTTTTCAGCTTTGCTCTAGTAATGGATCTTCTCCTAGACTTTGAAGCATAAGTGGACAAATCTTATTGATTTTCTTTCAAGCTGGATTGCATTGATTGCAGCAAATATGGCAGACAAATCCATCTGGTTGTGCGTCCACTGGGACATCGCATGGAGGCAGACAGGGAGCTAAGGCTGGGCGTCTAACAACAGGGGGGCAGGCTTCATTACACCAAATAAGAGTCCACTGGCCTAACAAAATCCCAGCCCGACCCCCACACCACATTCTCCATCCTCTACTTACCCCCAAATTAAACTGAGAGCTTTTTAATTATTTATCAATACGATGCACTCATCGCAGATCAATTAGTGTGAATGGTTTTTAACCATAATGAAGGAGCCTGCTCTAGTAGACCTGTGAGAATTGATTGGGATCTTCACCATTATGCCTTAAGTAAAGATGAGGTGAGTTGAGAGTGGAGTTGGTAATTTGAGGTTTGGACACAGATTTAGTGGAGCACCCTGGCTGCTTCTCCGCAGACTGAACACAAGTGTGCTTCAGCAAAAGCAAACAGCGTCTATGCTCAGAGGCCATCTCATACTCCACTATTAATCAGGCTCTTAAACAGGACATCTCATCTTATCATCACATCACACCATCATCACTGAAGAGGGCAGGCCGGCTCCTCAGGCCAGAGTCACCTCCTCAGAGAACACTTCTCATAGAAAATTACACAAGTCCTCACCCCTCTCAAGGTTTACTAAAGCTTGATTCATTGTACCTCTTAGGTCTCAAATTGAACCTAAGCAGCCTTAACTTTTCCTTTCTGTTCGCATATTTCTCTCAGGGTGCATGGTGTCAAACAGACTGAGGAGATATTCCATCCGGGGTTATTAGCCAGAGACACACAATGCAATCAAATTTCATAGCATCACAATCAATCTCTGTGAATTCAGTTTCACAGGGGCAGTAAATAAGACATGGGGTGCAGGTATTTCAAAATGAATGAATACTCTGAGAGGAATCTCTGTTCTCGAATCTTATGAAATTAAACAGGGAAAAAAATACATCACCTGTCGTTCAATGGCTTTTCAAGAGATGTGCGTAAATACACAGATATTAAATTCAAAAGCTTGTTTGGGAGAAAACAAGCTATCATAAAGCAGGGAAGCATAATGAGATTCTTATTTCATCCTTTTCTTTCCTGGTGGGGGTGGAATTGGATTATAGAGAACTTATTTGTATGTGATATTGAGCAGTGCAAAATAAATTCACACCTATTCAAATTGAAATCAGACCTAGGTGCATCAGATAATCCTTTTTAAGATAGTATGAACTGACAGCCCAATCCCACGCACTGGAAAGAAATAATATACCCCAAACAAAAGCGATATATAGCCTACCTTGCCAAAAGCATTGCAAGATTTCTTTTACAAACATTTGTCAAGTATGTTGTTGATTTTCTTTCTCCCAGAAGCATAAACAGTGGCATTCATATTCATAAGGAATTTTGAGCTTGTCTCCCAATCATAATGTCACAAAGAGTCTTAGCGAAAGCACTTCTGCATTTGCTCAGTATCTTGTTGGATGAGGAAACTTGATTTTGTTTTGAGTCCCATAGCCTTTTGAGACGTCAGGCCGCATCAGGGAAGGAGTCTGTGATGGCTGAAGTTATATGGCATGGCAGCTCCAGCTGCAGATGAGCCTCACTTTTTTTAAATGGCTTATTCTGAGGGGGTGTCGAGACATAAGCCTGAAAGAAGGACAATGTTTAGTGTGAAGATGAGCAGTGGGTTGCTGCTGTGAGGATGTGATGTGCTACTGGTGGTGTCAGTGATTGTGGTGAGACTGTGAGAGGCTCTAATGTGAGAAGGGATGAAGCAGGGAAGGAAAGGGTGCTGTTGCTAGGTGGGTTGGTGGGTGTAATGCAACCTCGATGTGAACCCAAGCTAGATGTGAGCTTCAGGCACATTTCTCCCTATGCTGCTGGCATTCATATGAGCAGCTTAGTGATTTATCTCCCCGCTGGTTAGAGGCAAGTGAGCCTGCATGATGTCCATTCTGTGGCTGTGCACACTAAAAGCCTTTTGGTCAGGTGGTGGCTATGGAGGCCAGATCTGTTGCACCAATTTCTGAGTTAATGAAGAGTCTTGCAGACTGAGAGTGCATCTTTTTATAGTTATCTTTCACTTCCACACTGCTGGAATATTGAGACTACACAGATGTAATGACACAGCGTCATAATTGTAGAGTCAGTGTGGATAGAACCACTTACTAATTTCTTTTACTTCTGTAAATATGTGTAATATGAAACTAATTATTATTTCTTAGATTTTTTTTCTTTCCTAACTCTGTCCAGTCTAAAAATGTTACCATTACTTCTGGTCAGAACAAAGATAGTGGTAAAATTATAAGATATATATAATATTAACTTTTTTTTTTTTTCATTTGTGCTCGTTACAGTTTTGGATAAGCTGCCTGGGTAAAGTGCACTAGTATTAGCTTTACCGTGATTCATTTTCAAGCCAGTATTGTGGTCACTACCTCCATTTACATAGCTTAGAACTTCATCTTGCTTTTACAGCCACTCTCAAACTGCCAGTATCCCATTCAATCTTCCCTTTGTATAAGTGTGAACCTAAACTGGTTCCTCTCCTCTAAAATTAGAGCATGCAATCTTTGTAGATCAAGTATGAGACGTCCACTTATTGCAGCGCAAAAAGAAAAAACAAAAAAAAAAAAAAATTAGCACCCCTTATTTGGAATCTTTGAAGATCAGGCCCGTATTCTTTTTTTCCCCACAAAAGTTGCTGGAGATGTTAATAGCTGTTGACCAGACAAATTTCCTGCAGCTGGCTGTCTTGCAGCAAATCTGTAGAAGTATTTGAGAAAAGATACACTGTTGTTGTTCAACAATCTTTTACAATCTGTTCAAGAGGATGCTTCAATTGCCAGCCTATTATTCTAGCAATTGGCTTGGTAACTTCCAGCCAGCAGTCAGTGACATAAGATTAGTCTAAAAAAAAAAAGTGGTGAAGATTCAAATGAATGGAAACTGGAAGTGAGCCAAACAGAGACAAGTTCTTCACATTAGATAGAGGGCATATTGGTAGGCCTCTGGACTTTTTTTCTGAAAACTGTGCACCATCTAACAGTATAAAGTAGCAAGGAAACTCTGACAAAGAAAAAGTTATTTGGGTTGTAATGAGTGACCTTTCCATGAAGCAGCAAACATGCATTTTTATGCCAGGGCATAAATAGCTGAGCTACATAACAATTAAGGTAACCTTTCTGTCTGAATAAGAGGCAATTGCTCAGAGAACTGAAATAACATGAATGATAAATTATTTTTGTAACCCAGTGCACAGACGGTGAAGAATAACGAACAATGAAGTGGGGGAGGGAGAAGTTGTGCCTTGTCTCAATTGTAAATCCCAGTTATAATGCCTCGTTAAAAAGATTTGGGAAGGCGAAACAGAAGCAGACACTCTCTCTCTCTCTTAAAGGTAGACAGGTCTCAGTGGGATTCATTAATGTGTGTCCCGGTAGTAGTCTTCCTCTTACAGCACAATCGCCTGGGTTAGCACCAATGCTGAAATTACACCTAATTGGACAATTACTCAAACTCAGAAACCTCATGCAATAAGCCAACAAGGCTCCTAATAAACACCTTGTCTTCTAATAAAAACAAGGAAGTCATTTGCGTCACCCAAGAGGCCCAATTTTTTTTATCTGTGCTAAATTTATTTTTAAAATAATTGCATGCGGTATGAATGAGAATATTAAAAAGGTGGCTGATGGAGGAGAAAGGAACTATGTCTAAGAAGGAGAGAAAGACAGCAATGCAACCCAACCTCAGGCTTAGTGTTGCAGTCTGCTCTCCTCTGGGAGAGCTCATTTGTTCCACAGATAAGCACACTGCACACAGCACAACTTTAATATTACTGCTGTCATGCCATTCCATAATGAAATAATTACTGTTTTGTCTTCCTTTTAACAAACCAGGCCCACCTTCCTCTCTGACACCCCTCCCCTCCTGCATTGGATGAAGATATATTTCCTCCATAATGTGAAACATTAATTAAATAATGACAGTTTTGACACTTTCTTTCTTAGCCATGTTCATGTCGTGTCACTTAAAGCAGTTGATGGAGTTATGCCTCTATGAATTTGAAGTATTACTAATATATTCTTCTAATTATTATTCTAATTATAACATTGTTTTTTCTTGTAGAAGTTATATTAAAAGATGTACATGACCCCTGTATAAGTCTACTTAATGCAAGAACACAGGAAACAGTGTTGCATCTTAGTTGAAAAGGTTGTTTTTATTGAACAATTGTGCTGCTTATTTCCCTGTTACTAGCCTTTGAGGTAACATGGGGGCTCTGAGTTTGGGTTAATTTTACACTAGCAAAATTTGACTGACTACCTTCCTATTCAAACAGACCTTTAAACCTTAACCAACTATTGTTCAAATATCATTTATTAATTATTTAGAACTAAGGTTAAGCTTGACTGCACATAGAAGGCACACCATGTGCTTCACAAAACTATTTTGTTGCAGACATGTGTATGTGACCAATCTTTTGTTATAACATTCACCATAAATATAAATCAACTTTTTAAACAACTGATAATACCAATAATTTGCTTTAGTGTTTATTTTTTATACTGTTCTTCACTCACAATTTTAGCCCTGTGGCTTTAATTCTTTTTAACCTCAGACTCGAAGAACAGCCATAGCAGGGAGTTGCAACAAAAGCTACTGCATTTTAAACTTCTTCAGATTAAAATATTATAAATGAACAGATTGTACGATTAAACTGGGCCCTCTTTCATGAAAACAAGATAAAGGATTCCGTCAGGGTTTTCTGGAAGCCAAATTAAGCTGCATTTTTTCCTTTAACGAAGCAAGGAGTAACACATCAGTTCCCATGGTAATTTATTCTGTGCAGCTAGCCTGTTACCAACCAGGCTAACAGCCAACCTTACTCAAACCTGGGTGCTGTATCTGCTCAGTAAGCAGTGACACAGATCTGAAACTAACAACTTCTTTTTTTGGGGACCACTGGCCAGTGGGGGCAAATGTTAAAGAGACATTATTGCTACCTTATGAGTCTGGACTTCAGGCCAGATTGTATGACCGACTGAATTTGAATTGTAAATCCCATTCCCTTTCAAAATTTTATAAAGGCTGTATATAGAAAAGCAATGTCAGGGATGTCATTAACCTATTTACACGTTGTGTTATTTTTTGACTGCCTACATTATAAACCACTAATCTATATTGTCATATACAGTTGCTTCTCATAATATTATAAGGTCTTATATTGTCTTCAAACGGGTGATTTTGGCATACAGCTCATGAAAAATCAAAATTCCTATCTTACAAAATTAGCATATTTCATCCAACCAATAAAAGAAAAGTGTTCTTAATACAAAAAAGACAACCTTCAAATAATTATGTACAGTTATGCACTCAATACGTGGTCAGGAATCCTTTTGCAGAAATGACTGCTTCAATGCAGCGTGGCATGGAGGCAATCAGCCTGTGGCACTGCTGAGGTGTTATGGAGGCCCAGGATGCTTTAGCAGCCTTTAGCTCATCCAGAGTGTTGGGTCTTGCATCTCTCAACTGTCTCTTCACAATATCCCACAGATTCTCTATGGGGTTCAGGTCAGGAGAGTCGGCAGACCAATGAGCACAGTGATACCATGGTCAGTAAACCATTTAGCAGTGGTTTTGGCACTGTGAGCAGGTGCCAGGTCGTGCTGAAAAATGAAATCATCTCCATAAAGCTTTTCATCAGATGGAAGCATGAAGTGCCCCAAAATCTCCTGATAGCTAGCTGCATTGACCCTGCCATTGATAAAACACAGTGGACCAACACCAGCAGGTGACATGGCACCCCAGACCATCACTGACTGTGGGCACCTGACACTGGACTTCTGGCATTTTAGCATTTCCTTCTCCCCAGTCTTTTTACAGACTCAAGCACATTGATTTCCAAATGACGTGCAAAATTTGCTTTCATCTGAAAAAAGTACTTTGGACCACTGAGCAACTGTCCAGTGCTGCTTCTCTGTAGCCCAGCGCCTCTGCCGCTGATTCTGTTTCAAAAGTGGTTTGACCTGGGGAATGCGGCACCTGTAGCCCATTTCTTGCACACGCCTGTGCACAGGTGGCTCTGGATGTTTCTACCCCAGAATCAGTCCACTGCTTCCGCAGGTCCCCCAAGGTCTGGAATCGGGCCTTCTCCACAATCTTCCTCAGGGTCTAGTCACCTCTTCTCGTTGTGCAGCGTTTTCTGCCAAACTTTTTCCTTCCCATAGACTTCCCACTGAGGTGCCTTGATATAGCACTCTGTGAACAGCCTATTCATTCAGGAATATCTTTCTGTGTCATACCCTCTTGCTTGAGGGTTTCAATTATGGCCTTCTGGACAGCAGTCAGGTCAGCAGTCTTACCCATGTTTAGGGTTTTGAGTGATGAACCAGGCTGGGAGTTTTAAAGGCCTCAGGAATCTTTTGCAGATGTTTAGAGTTTATTTGTTGATTCAGATGATTAGGTGCATAGCTTGTTTAGAGACCTTTTTCATGATATGCTAATTTTGTGAGATAGGAATTCTGGGTTTTTCATGAGCTGTATGCCAAAAATCATCCGTATTAAGACAATAAAAGACTTGAAATATTTCAGTTAGTGTGCAATGAATCTAAAATATATGAATATTTAAGTTTTATCATTACATTATGGAAAATAATAAACTTTATTACAATATGCTAATATTATGAGAGGACCTGTAGTCAAGAACTTATTATTATTATAACATTATTATGGTTGCTTCTGCCATTATTACCTTTATATTTGTATATATGCATATTGTTACTGTTAGATGTGTTTTTAAAGACAGCAGTTTGACAAAAAGGCATTTAATAGACTACTGTTGTGTTGAAAGGAATAGGGAAAATTCTATATTTCATTTTTTCCTGAAAATAACCTGCATGAGTGGTACTACTTTCTAGGGAAGACATACTCTTTTTTTGTAGACTGGTAGGTCCCAATTCAGTACCGCACAGAACAGAGTCATGCCTTTACCATTACATGTTTCATTTTTTGATGGAGGATTCCCTAAGGCTATAGGCAAGATATAATTTTGTCAATAACAGAATGTTGCAACAAAAAAATGAAATGCTATATTTGCTGTTTAATAAAGCCTTTCACATACGATTGCTTTCCTAATTTAGTTTGTTCGGAGTTTCCCACATTGAAGGTAAAGAATTATACCATTGTACCATAGAGGAACCGAATGACAAGACACAAATAAAATATTAATCAATGAAACTTTACAGAAATCTGCACATTACTATATAGGCTTCCAAAGTTTATGTTCGGGTTAGTAGTAATTCATTTGAGAAGAAATAAAACTCCTCAAATTATGATAGTTGAGAGATGTGTTAAAGAAATGTGCATTTTAGGCAGTTTAAGGATTTAGTCTATCCGCTTTGTTTTTCTGGATCAATTAATCAGTGATCGACCTCATGGTCTATGAAAGTAAATTTCAAACCTACGTTTGGCTTGATGCTTGCGGTAGGAGCACCTGTGGAGTCTGGCTTAGCCTTTGTGGAACGTATGAAACTAGGATGCACTCTTTACCCTAGGTTTAGTCTGGATTTGTGTACTATCGTGGGTTTTCTAATTAAGCTTTTCTGAAATAGGGTCCAGGTTCCCAAAATCCCAAACATATTAATTTGCTTTGTATGTATCAACATAGGCTACTCTTGAGGTGCTTTTTCATTGTATTCACTAAAGAGCTAATGTCTCAGTTTAGTTTAGTGAGTAAAACAACAAAACACCATAATTGAACAAAATAAAAGTTTTGACATTGCAGTTTTTTTTAATGCAACTAGACCTTTTTTTAAGCTGTTGAAATCTATCTTGACGTCCTTATTGTTGGATTAAAAATAACAAAGGTTGGTCTAAACATCCAAGAAATATAGGCTTTTTTTTTTTGTGAAGCATCAGGTCCCATTTTGTCCTTTACGGAATTGTACAGATGTGTTTAGATCAACAGGTTAACATTAATGATATATAGGTGTGTCTAGTATGATTCTTAAGTTATTTTTGAGTTTCGCTGGAATTTCATATTAAAATTCTACCTTTTCTTTCTCATGCTAAGAATCAATTGACTTATGGGGAACTGCAATATGTAAACTTAAAGGAATAGTACACCCAAAACATGATTAGCCTTCATTTTCTACTCACCCCCATGCTGAACAAAACTCTGGAGTACTTTTTTGATATCTCAAATGCATCTGGAGATCTGGGAGGCTTCTTGCTGTCTGCTGACATTCAA
>NW_015150581.1:1159266-1166112 GCF_000732505.1 Cyprinodon variegatus
AATTTGCATTTCACACAGAGTATTCATTAAGAAAACATATGCTGTTGTTAAGTTATATGAAGTGGGTTCTATACGTCCTATCACATAAAGGATGGTAGGAATTTATGTAGGTTTGAGGTGCCAGATAGAAATATAGGAAGGTCCCTTTGCTAAACAAACTATTGATTAGAAGCATCCTGCTTTCCCCTCTCTTACTGGCAGCACTATTTGGAAAGCACTTATGTTGACTGCTGCACATCCATGATGGCTTAAGCATCCTTACTGAATTGCCTATTTAATATTGAGCCTCCGCTATTTTATGTGAATCTGCTGGCCCGTAGGAGCATAAGAAACAAAAGAAATGAAAAAAAAAGTGTGACACAAGCTGATCAGCTAAGAATATGCAATAGAGATTAAATTACTCATAAGACTTAAGCAATATTATAATGCATCTGTCAGGCTTTGCGATTTAGGCTTTGGTTTTTATTTGGTACCTGATAGCTTGCTATATTCAATAGTTTTTGCCATTTTAGTTTGATTCCTGTACATTTTCCATATGTTCTATAATTTGTATATCTAGTGTATTTCTTTCTTTCCTGTTTGAGTGTCCACTACCAAACTACAGACACTTAAAAAAAACATTCAAATAAATTTTCAAAATTTATTTGTAAATGACAAATGGGAAATAAAGCAAACCAAGGACCAAAGAATGTTGATTCCTGACTAAAGGCTTAAGTAATGGGCAAAAACAGCTGCAAACAATAGGTAAATGAGAGGAATGATGTAAATGGAATCTACTTATTAACGGAAGGCTCTGACCGATGGAGAAATTACTTAACAGGGAAACTTGTTAGGAAGAAACTAAGAAAGCCAATCCATATGAATTATACCTATAGAGAAAAGATTACAAGCGGAAATAAAGACACAATCAAACTACTGAAATATAAATAAAAAAAAATTAAATCCCTTTATTATCCAAAAATGGAGAAATTCACTCTTTGCATTTGACCCATCCTCTTGAGGAACAGTGGGCTGCCATTGTTTGGCATCTGGGGAGCAGAGTGGGGTTACGGGGTTTGCTCAGGAACCCAGAGTGGAGGCAGGTGGGGATCGAACCGTGCAGTCCCCCATTTTTGTAGATATTACAAAAATGAATTGAGAAACCAAGGTTTGACAGGTAGAAAAGTGTGAATTTGAAAAGAAATAGAATAGATGTATATTTTATGCATACAGTGGGTACAGGAAGTATTTAGGCCCCTTTAAATTTTTCACTCTTTGTTTCATTGCAGCCATTTGCTAAAATCAAAAAAGTTCATTTTATTTTTTATGTACACTCAGCAGCCCATCTTGACAGAAAAAAAAAACAAATTTATTAAAAAATCTAAATATCAAATGGCCTTAAGTATTCAGACCCTTTACTGTGACACTCATATTTAACTCACATGCAGTCAATTTCTTCTTATCTTCCTTGAGATGGTTGTGCTTTTTCATTGGAGTCCAGCTTTGTTTAATTAAACTGATTAGACCTGAGAAAAGGTGCACTTGTCTATATAAGACCTTACAGCTCCCACTGCACGTCAGAGCAAACAGGAACCATGAGGTCGAAGGAACTGCCCAAGGAGCTCAGAGACATAACTGTGGCAAGGCAAATATCTGACCAAGGTTACATAAGAATGTTTGCAGAACTAAGGGTTCCTCAGAGCACAGTGGCCTGCATAATCCTTAAGAAGTTCGGAATGACTAAAACACTTCCTAGACCTTCCTAAAACTGAGCAATCGTGAGAGAAGAGCCTTGGTGAGAGAGGTAAAGAAGAACCGAAAGATCAGCGTGACTGAGCTCCAGAGATGCAATAGGTAGATGGGAGAGTCAACTATCACTGCAGCCCTCCACCAGTAAGGGCTTTATTGCAGAGTGGCCCGACAGAAGCCTCTCCTCAGTGCAAGACATATGAAAGCCTGCATAGTGATTTGAAAAGAAACATGAAGGACTCCCAGACTATGAGAAGATACTCTGGTCTGATGAGACCAAGAGGGAAGTTTTTGGCATTAATTCTAAGCATCACAACACAAATTCATCCTAAGATTTGGATTTTTTTGTAATGATTTGGTTTATTCAGATTTTTGTTTTGTTTAGCACCAGCAAAAAGCAATATAAATAAGCTAATCACACTTTTCATATTTTTAAAATTCTATAATATGTTAGTATAATGTTCCTCTGAGGTAGGTGTCACCTTGTCCATTAGGCTAGAAAAACTCCTCTAAATGTCAATCCTTTCATCAAATGGATCCAGTGGGAGCAGGCCCAGACTGTAGAGATAGGTCATCACTGAGAGCCAATACTTTGTAGTGACTTAGAAAAGCCATCTCCTACTGGGTGAGAGGTAGCACCCCACTATTTTTCTCTTGATCTGCAGTGGCTCCACCCTGCTCATGGTAGAACATTGGCCCAATCCAAATACCACAAATTGGTATGGTCACTTAGGCTATGGTGGAAGTGCCTCAGCAGTGTCAGTGTTGTCCAAACACTGCTTGCATAAGGAGAGAAGATGAAGCAATATTCTTCCTACCACCAGTAGATTTAGCACAGGAGAAATCCCAATGTTCCTAGCTGCTGGGAGCTGTACTGTTAGCCACAATCATTTGCATGACAGAATATAATGGGAGAGCCCACATCTCATTTGACTAAAATATATAATTTCTTTACATTAACACGTGTTACATAATACATAAACACCTTCATGTTTTGTGCATTAAAATAGAGAGCTACAACCATTCTCTAAATTACTGTGTACTTTATTTCTTGCAGTTCTTTTCCAGATGTCTGTAGTCCCAATTTGACGAGCATTGTTCGTGTGCATGGGGGTAAAAGCCTTTTGGTCAGGAGTGAAAGTATGGCCTTGTACTATGTACCTATTAAAGTTAGGTGGTACCCAGTGCGAGGAAGACAAAACTTCAGCGCACAATTTCCAATCTCATCACAGGGAGACAGTTGCACTGTGTTTAAACCTCAAACAGGCATTTCAACAGGTGTGGTGCACGTTTAACTTTGATTCAGCCTCTATTTAACCTGCCTTCTTCCAGACATCAGTGCCAAATTATTTAAGCCCTTTTTGAGAGTCTTCTAGCAAGTATTACTGTTCCTGATTGCCTGATCCTGAGCCCGTTTTCAGACTCCCGCTGGATTCTGCCCATTGACACCATCCTGGAAATCCCTTCGGTACCTCTTCGGATCTCTGATCTTCTGACCCAGACTCCTGTGAACCTCCTCGACACCAGCTTTGGCTTCGCCCTCTGGATTATCCTGCCTTCCTTGGTCTGCTTGGATCTGATCTGCCTGTTGTTCAATCTTTGGGGCTTCACCGTCTGGGACTCTCAGCACAGCGTCTGCCTCATCTTGTCGGCAGCCGACCGGCCAGAATCCAAATTGTCCCCCAGGCACGGAAGGAACTTCATGACCAGAGGTTCCTGCCTTGGACGCCCTAGCTGTTCACTGCAGATCTGTCATTAAAATACTTTAACACTTTTTGAGATATCATACTGTCTGTCTGCCCGAATACTGGTTTCTATGTTCTAAACTCTGACCTAACATTTTTTTGTGTGTCAAGAAATAAAAGCTGTTGAATTTGTCTGTTTTGAAACAAAAACTACATCAGCAAAAATCAACCATAATTGCAAATCTGCACATTTAAATATGGGTGCTAGTTTGCCAGCATAAGGTATTTCAAATGCATGGTGCCATGTTTGCTTTAAAATTAGAGTGTGGGTGTACGTACTGTATGTCTTGTGTTCACCTCACTATTTGCTTATCACCCCTCAAAGTTTCAGCCAGTCCTGAGGTAAACTGGTGAAGCTCCTCACACAAAGACGTTTGTCCAATAATCTGTGAAACAGTGGTTAATGACAGCAGCTGTGAGGCAGGCATGCACCACTTCCAAGTTGATTTAAGTTTAACGAGCCACTCTAGAGTGCTATTGATTCAAATCTATATTTGACAGGATACACTGTGAGCATGTATTAAATGGATAAGAACACCTCTTGGACACTCATGCAGCTTTGGCAAGAGGAAGAGAAGCCATTAAGCAAACATATGGAGTCCTTAGTGTTGTGAGGTATGTTTTGTCGGTGAGGACCATATGTATGGTTGAGGCTTTACATAGATTGTATGTTGTTTTTAAGACAAATATTTCAGGTGATGGGTCTTACTAAAAGCTGTCATTTCAAAAAGTGTATTGACTATGATTGAGTGCAGTGACAAGTGCATTGATGTATGCTTTGATTAAAAATAAAAGTTAGGCGTTGTAATGTGAGAAACTAAATGCAAAACCCAATTAAATGAGTTATCTAAACTTAATCTAAAACCAACTATTTTTTTCTCTGCTAACACAACTCTAAAATGCTTTACTGATCCAAAAGAGAAATTAAATGTAGTAATTATAGTAACACTTTTTTTTTTAACAAGCTAGAGTATATATTGATTGCTCTGGGTAGGAAGGATCCTTTGTTACGGTATGTCTTACAGCAGATTTATAAAAGCCTTTGACGAAAGACAGCCAGTTTTTTAACAGCTGTTTGAAGAGGATGCTTACTGTTGTCCATCTTTTTTTTTGGTCTTATAAATAAATCTACCTTGTAAAATCTTCTCCAGAGGTTCTAAAGTAGTTCCTAGAACAGAGCCAGCCTTGTTCATCGGCTTGATGACCTTTTTTATTAGCCCGTTGAATTCTTTTCAGACCATTAATATATCATTCCTATCCTACTAATGATAGGAAAATAAAACTGTACAGTGTATGCCTAGCTTTAAGAGAATTAAGATTTGGACATTTATGCTTCTGCAACCCTCCCCCAGTTCAAGAGTGTCACAAGACACTCAGACAGAGGTGTGCCTTTGTCCCCCCACGGGGCCTTGAGGACAAAGCAGCTATCTCTAACTTTTTTGTGCCTCTTTTCCTTGAGGATCTTTGATGTTCAAATCGGAGAGGAAGCCATCATGTAGGCCACCACCATCATGGTTCATAGCCAGGAGCCAAATCTCCAGTTTGACCAACGCTATCATTATGTATAAAGTGTATCTGTGGACAAAAAACATGCAACACAATGTTTAAGGCAAAACTCAGGCTGTATAAAAATAAACCTTTTTTTTAAATTGTGCGAGAATTGCATTTTTCTTTTTTTATCATATCATATATATTTTACTGCATGCCCCAGTGTTGGAGCAAAATTACATATAAAAAAAGCATATTTTTGTATTTGTTGCAGAAACGTGAATATTGAAAAGTTATTTAGGACACAAAGACAGATTAATTGACTAATACTGTATTGTTTTTCCTTTACATGTGGTGGGCACTGCAAAGGATTTGTTCTTAGGGCCCTGAAATGACCAGTACCACCCCTTATCTTACCTTTGATCTAAAAATATATCAGCATTAGGTTCCACCTTTGTATGCACTAATTATAGCTTGAAGAGTCCTTCAAGCTACAAACCTTTGTTTAGCTATAGGACACATGGAAGGGACTTGAGTTGACTCCACCTCTGTTGGATCTCTGGCCTAAGTTTCGCCAGTAAAAGTCAGAGAAAAATGAGCAGATAGACTGTTCTTTGAAGCAGCTGTACTCTTGAGTTTAAAAAATGTGGCTTTTTTTTGCCAGGTGGTTTTGGGATCTGGAGGTTTGTCCACTTTCTCCACCAGAGGGCGCACAAGATCTCCTGGAGCATGAGCCAACTGCACCACCTGTCTCTCATCTGCTCATCAGGAGATGCGTACTTAAGGAGGAGGAGGGCTTCACTCAAGTGCCAGAGTGTTTGCCAGTAACGGTTAGCAAGCCTGAGCCAACCTGCCTGTCTGTGAACTCTGACTTTCTGTGAACCAAACCTGATCCCGTTTTTCTCCTCTTTGCCTCCCAGGTTGATCCTGCCTTAATACCTGAAACTCTGGAGAGTTTCCCTGCCGGTGATCTGTCTGCTTGTTCTCAGAAGGACTCTGGAGAGCAGCCTCAGTCAAGTACCTGCCTGCCCGCTCTCAGAAGATTACTGGAAGGAAAACTTAATCAGTGATCTGCCTGCACTCAGTAAGCTCTGCCTCCGCCTCTGCCCTCAGCCTGCCGACAACCTCTGGACCCTCAAGGTCCCCCCCCCCCTCCCCCTCTGCAGCTCTGCCCCATTTCCGAACAGGTACAGACCTGAACACTCACAACCAGCAAAAGACCTGGACCTCCACTAATCTCTCTGTCCTCCTCAGCAGTGAACCAACTCGTGACCAGTCAAGCCCCCTCCTGGATCTGAACATGCTTTGTACATTTATTATTAATAAATCTTTGAACTTTTTCATCTGCCTCCGAGTGTTCTACATGTGGGTTAGACACATTAATCCAAACATGACAGGTGGTCTATTGTTCAGGGGATATCCCTGAAAGATTTAAGTTAAAATTAAACAAAAACTTTAACACCAAAGATGATCAATTGTTGTCATTAAATGACAGTTTTTTAATTAGTTTTTGTAGTTTTTGATAGCTGTAGGAAGGAATGATCTTCTGTAGTGGTTTGCTTTGCACTGGATCTGTAGAATCATCTTACAGAGGGCACTGTTGTTGTTTAACAATTTTCTGAAGTGGATGCTCACTGTTTTCTATGATGTTTTTCACTTTATGAAGAATTCATCTTTCCAAAATCAGTTATACAGGAGTTCCTAAAACATAGCCAGATTTCCATATTAGAGTTTCCATGCAGAGTTTTTTCTATTAGTTTGTTGAGCTTTTTCAAGTAATTTGCTCTGATGGACCCAGAAGATGACGGCAGAAGGAGCCATACTGTACTCAACAGATTAATAGCAGATATGCAACACCTAAGCTTTTTTTAAAGAAGTATATATA
>NW_015150581.1:1166158-1170145 GCF_000732505.1 Cyprinodon variegatus
AGAGAGAGAGAGAGAGAGAATGAGAACTTTTAATATAAGTGTAAGTCTGTTAGTTACGTCTTTATAGTAACAAAACAGGCATCCTAATAATTTGTTCATGGGCAGAATCACTGTTTATTAAACAACAAATAGAACAAAAATACCTAATTTCCTGTATCACTATCCTTAAAGAAAAGTGAGGATTTTTTCTTTATTTAAAGAAAGTGTACAATTACAGCAATTCACACTCCTTTTAGGTAAAACTCAGATAAATTGCATAGGTCAAACAATAATTTAATTAGCATAACAACAACACTTTTGTACATCTGCAATAAACTAAACAAAATAGACATGCGCACTGCTAAATTTCATTCTGACAATCACAAAAAATCCTTTGCTTTTGAATCCATTCTCTTCCTTGGGTGGCTGTGTGACCTGAAATAAAAAAAGCTGCTTAATTAGGTGAATTTTTTTGCAATGAGGATAACAAATGTTTTCAAACTCAACGATGAATTGGATTATGTTTCCCCCCAATCCAACTGACAGCTTCCTAATGCTGCCACATTAAAGTGGTTTTTCAGCATGTGTGATGCAGCTTTAACTAGGTCCCAGGGGCATTGTTAGTTATCATTGCCTACTGCTGGAGTGAGCCCCGGTGAAAGCAATTTTAGCTTTTCTACCAATCAGTGGTGCTACATGAGAGATGGCCAGCAAGAACAAACGGCTTGGCTCACCACTTCCTGCCGTCGATCTTATCTGAATGCCGCTCCTGTCCCGAAAGGGCCTACTAGCGCAACATCCCAACCCCTCCCCTGAAAAGACATGAGATAGTTGGCCCCAGGCCTCCTCAATTCATGCAGATATCCGTAAATTAGACTCATAGAGACAGACCAAAACATCCTCTGAGGGTATTAGATATGAGCGCTTATGCCATGAAACATGTGCAGCGCTTTCTGGGAAAGTGGAGGCCATGATCAAACTACATGAAAATGCCATCATAAAGTCCCATCACAGCTGAGGGTTCACATGTTTCTATTTTGGCTTGTTGAGGAAGTACTGCTGGGATGTCAATGCTCTCATATCTATAAGCAAGGTAAAATCAAATAAAAAATGTTTTGTTTTTTATTCCACCTGCTTTCTGTTATGTATTTATTTCTTATTATGGTAAAATTGTTATTAAAGAACACAGCTCTTTCATTAACGCGGGTAAGCCATGATGAAGTTGTTTAAGTCTTCACTGCAGAGGACGCAGGTTCAAATGCCAGTTGCGTCAGGAAAAGGCATCCGACATAGGAATTTGGCTGGTCTGACACGCAAGTCGTAATGACTTGCTGTGGTGAACCCTGAATAAGGGAGAGGCCAAAAGACCAAAGACAGCTCTTTCATTATTACAGGGCAATTAAAAGAGCAAATGTCATATATTTCTAATTCTACAAAAGGATTTCATGCATGCATGATGCTGAAGGAAAGATCCATATGGATGGAACAAAAGAGTACTTATATATTCAGATTTAATTGAAAACACCATAGTGTAGGTTCTGTAACTCCCCTCTGATCAGGGGGACCCCCTAAGCAAGTATCAGTTTCTTTCTGTAGACACAAACATGATAGATAGATGCCTCTTTTGGCACTGGCTTTTACGTTGACTCCATGGCTGTATTGAATGTTAAAGAAGAGCTATAGGGAGCGTTGTCGGAAAATTTATATTTCATATTTCATATATTAATTTATCCTATTTACTCACTAAAAACATTTTCACTCAGTGTCTTTTACCTGCAAGGCCACTCAATGCCCCTGTGTGAGGGTGCTTTTAGACCAGACATAGCTTCTTCCCAAAACAAGCCAGATTCTTTCTCAAAGTTTATTCATAACATGTTACTGTTAACCAAAGTGTCTTAAATCTGTTCTGACTCTGACTACTTTCAATTGTTGTAAGTAAGGGGGAACGGACGCTCCTCAGGCAGAACAGGGCTGAATGCTGTGCCATAAGGGCCGTATGATGAACTGTTCTCTCTTTGGAACGATTTGATAAAGTGCCCACTGAGTGAAATTCATCGATCTCCGTTTATTTAACTTGGGTGAATACTTGAATACTTTTTTCCCACTACAGGAGAGATCACAGATTAGAAAAGGATGCTTCATTCCTATGCTGAAGGGACATGTACCAACCAATTTTTAGAAAAAAACATATGTGCTAGCATTAAATTTCACAATTAAGTGATGTGAAAATGTGAAATTTAGAATTTTTCCATGATAATATCATTTTACAAACAGAATTTGCTTACTTTGTTGAAAAAAAGTATACATTATTGCATTTCAGAATCGGAATTACTTTATTAATCCCTTACGGGAAATTCTTTATCATATATCACAATATGAATTTAGCAAGAAAACCAGCTAACAAGAAACAAAACATTTTTTTTTTATTAGAGACCAAATAGATCACATTCCGGGTTCCTCAGGGATCCATTCTGGGGTCTGTTCTCTTCATTATCTACTCACAGGTGTCAAACTGGTTCCCGAAAGGGCCATGTGGCTGCAGGTTTTCTTTCCAACCAAACAATAGCACACCAGACTCCATTCATATCATCAAGTCATCATGTTCAGATTTGACTTCCTTGATGAGATGTTGCACTGTAGGAAAGAAAACCTGCAGTCCTTTTCTGGAACCACTTAGACACCCCACGATTCCCCTTACAAAGATTAGGGCAAACAACACAATCATTTTCCATAACTATTTAGATGAAATGCAGTTTACATCAAAATGTAACCAGGTGACTATGAACCCATCAGAGCATTGGCAAAGTACATACAGTAGGACATCAATACATGTATGTGCCATTATTTTCTCTGACTGAATAAAAACAAAACTGAGATAGTAATCTACTGACCAAAGGTGGGGAGATCCAGAATTAGCACACAGTTTCAGCTACTACAGCTGGAAACGACTGATTGTTGCCAAAATCTTGGTGCCATGATGGACTCAGATCTGAACCTTCAGAGGTACATAAAGGCAGTTACTAAGTCAGCTTTGTATCGCCTGAAGAACATTTAAGTCAGGCATACACTATACAGGGCATACACTATACAATTTTTTCCCGTTTTCGGGCCGATTCTGCAGTCGAATTTCCCGATCGGGACTTTCAACCTGATTGTGTGCCTTGTAGTGTACAGGGGGCAGATCGTGGGCAAATCGCTCAGTGCGCATGTGCAAACAAGGATTCTTCTTTCTCTCAGAAGAAAACACAGAAGCATGGCGGGGTTGCGAGTGAAATGGAGTTCTATCTTTAAAATTGATCGTAGTAGCCACGTTTACTCAGCCACGTCATTGTCCAAATACGTTGTCGCCTTTTCTTCTTAGGACTTTCAGCACACAAAATTGCAAAAATTGCTAAGGCAGCGCATTTCACTCTATTGAGGCTCATATTTAACTGGAGGCATCGAAACCTCCGTCTTTTGCCTTTTCTACTCGTTTGGCTTCCGGATAGATGAGTCCAAGTAGCGCCATCTCACTGCAGAGTTGTGGTTTTTAGATGTACACTGTGAGCAGGTAAATCGCATCAGAGCGCCGGGCCGCACAGTGTGAGAACATACTGTACACTGTGAGCTGTGAACTTTTAAACCCTTGAGTTTCATTGTACAGTGTGAGCTTTAGCTGTGTGCAATGATGGAAAAAATAGCACAGTGTATGCCCGGCTTTACAGGATTAAACAACTAATGTTCAAGCATGATCCAGAAAAAAAAAAAAAAAAAAAAAAAAACATTTATACATTCATGGTTAGCAGAATTGATTACTGCAACAGTTTTTTCATATGTTTGCCTAAAAATGTCCATCAGACAGCTGCAGCTGTCCATGTTCTCACTCGGGTCTTCTAGTTCCAGCCTACTATGTACCCCAAGAACTAGAACCAAACATGGAGAAGCAGCATTTAGTTCTTACCCCCAGATTCCACATAGTCCGTCAGCGCTCCGCTCCGCTCCGCCCCGCTGACGTACGTCGTGCGGAGC
>NW_015150581.1:1171323-1172350 GCF_000732505.1 Cyprinodon variegatus
GCTCCGCACGACGTACGGCAGCGGGGCGGAGCGGAGCGGAGCGCAGACGGAGTATGTGGGATTTCGGGGTTATGTTCCACTTATCAGGAACAGACTCCCAGAAGACTGTAAAAGTTGATTGTTGAAGTTAAAACTTTAACTGATATATCAGTTTGAGTTTGTAATCTGATTACTTTACTACGTGCTTTTTTTGTGTTTTTATCTTAACATGCTTTGTTCTGGTTTTATTTTCCTTCAAAAGCGCTTCAAATTGTCTTTTTATTATCTATATAATATATTATATATTTCATTGTGCAAAACAAATAAACTTTCCTTGCCTTTTTACACCTTAAACTGTCATTATTTTAAAATTGTTGGTTCTGTTTAACTTATCTTTTTGAGTTTTCATTGTTTTCATTTCTATTTTGTGTTGTTTTCTGGTTGTATTTTAGTTTTTATGTATTTTTGTTTACCCTCTGTTGCTCCCTTGTGACAGTCTCCTCCTACTATTCAAGTGGGAATGCTTATGCATTCCCACTTATTGTTTTTCTGTTTCTCTTTATCAAGTGGGAATGCTTATGCATTCCCACTTATTGTTTTTCTGTTTCTCTTTATTATTATTATTATTATTATACTTTCCGTACGTTTTTCCGTCTCTAACTAGTTCTCTTTAAGATTCTTCCATCCACACCTGCCCCTCGTCTACTGATTAGCCCAGTCAACCTTCTATTTCTTTTGATCAGTATTAAATCAGCAAAAACTCATCTCTGCCTCCTTTCGTGTCTGCATTTGGGTCCTCTTCAATCCTCCACTCAACCTATATATACTATATTACTTAAATTGTTTATACTCTGTAGGTTTTTCAACAGTAAAGTTCAAGAAAGCAAATGTAAACAGCAGCGAGAAGACAAGCGTTAATCATTTTAATCTAAACATTTGTGGTCTTTATTTTTCAAACCTTTCGATATGGGTTATAGACACAGATCTATGACAGAGTATTAGGGGTACATATTATTTTTGGGGTATTGAATGCATTAATTAGAAATAT
>NW_015150581.1:1172732-1187577 GCF_000732505.1 Cyprinodon variegatus
GCAGAGATAAAACTTGAACAAAACCAAAACCATGACAGGAACATAGCAACGTTAAGGCATGTGTTAATCTTTAATAGTCAAGACATGGATAAAAGAAAAATGAATTTGCTTATATTTGCTGATAACAAACACAAATGTTTATTTTTGCTAAATTTTTCTCCAAAGTTGGAATCAGCAAGTCTCTATAACAATTACAGGAGCTTGTTAAAGTTGCTGTCCAGGGCCTTAAAATAGCATTAGACTAATTAAAGATTTCTTCTGTTATTTTGGCTTATTCTTATTTATTTTTTACAGATCAGTATGTCTTTTTAATAGGCAAGATATCCTGAATAAAACAAGCACCCTACAATTTATAATTTTTGATTTAAAAAAAAAAAGAAAATCAAAACAATCTGGCCTTATGTACACGGTACTTGCCCTTGAGATATAATAACTATTGAAGAAAATTATATTGTGACTCACATATAATGCACATATTAGAGGTTGCTTGGCAGGTACGCTTTTGAGCATTGTCCTACTACATAACCCAAGTGCACTTGAGTTCAGAGTCACAAGTTGTGAAGTTTCTCATACAAGAGTGGAAGAGAGCAGAATTCAGATTATCTCTTGAGATCGCCACACTTCAGTCAGCATGTTCAACTGTTGTTATACTGTAATTTCTTTTTTTCTCTGAAATACTCTATAAGTATTAAGTCAGATGTAACTGGATTAATACCTCCCCAATAGTTATGGGGCTGTGTGTTCCTTCTGATTAGTGGTGTTGGAACTTTAACCCTACCATAGATTTTTGACCACTCTTTCTCATTGTTGACAATAGCTGGGTTAAGCGATGCCTGCCTTCATAACAGGCTTTTTCAAACCCCCCTGATCAAGTCACTAATCTTGGAGTAATTTTAACAGGTCTGGCCAAGGTCTGACTCCTGGAAGGGTTTACCACTGAGGTTTACTAGAGGGCCAAAACTTTAAAACAATGGATCCCAAAAGTTGAGTGTGTTTTCTCATGATATATATATATATATATATATATATATATATATATATATATATATATATATATATACACACACACACACCCTGAAATACCACATGCGACACAACCACTCCGCTCCACTATGTGCTCTAAGTGAGGAACACATACTGCTTCATCTTCCAGCTGTCAAGCCAGAGAGCAGACTGAGTTGTAGCCTTGCTTCTTTTTTGCCTTTCTTTATTATAGGGGAGAAACACGTCTATCCAAATTTCCAAACAGATGATCTGCATACATGGCATACAAATGTCAGACTGTGCCAAGACAAAATAAGTACTGTAAGTATTTTCCTCTGAACCGTTTAAGCATTCATCTCATCATTCAGCCTTGTTGTTTCATTAATAGCCATTAGAATGTCACTGCAAAAGTAAAACAAATTAGTGTCTGGTGAAGTAACAGCAGCTGCAGATCCCTTAACTTTTACTGGCATTGTGCCAAAAACTTATTTTATTGAGCTTTAATGTCAGTAAGTCTTGTTTAGGAAGCGGTCATAAGCAGGGCTAGGTAACTAGCATTTTTTTGGGAAGGTTTATTTTGATCCCATGACAGTAAGTAAATTTTTACATGGACAAATTCTGTTCTCTCAATGTAGGTCTGGGTTTTTGTATGTTTAAAACACAATTTGTTAACTCTAAAATAACATGTTGTGGGTTACTTTAAGTATTTAAAAATGTGAGCTCAAATGTGAACACAAATACAAAGGAATCACAAGAACCAAATTGAATTACACAAACATCACTGCTACACATACAATACTGTACATATTCACAACTCACCTGAGGCCCACGGACAAAACTGCAGCATCGTACAGATCAGATTATAAGTGCACAAATGGTTTTGAGACAAATTTAATGCTGCCAAGATCCTGCAGATTGAGCACACATGGTTCGTTTAAATGCTGATGGAAAGCTGGATCATTTGAATTTCATTCCGTTTAGTGTTACTTCCCTTTATACTTGTGCTAAAGTTGCAAAGAAGTCTTTTCTGGAAAACAGAACACCTCAGGACCTTTCACAACCATAAGTGCACATAAATAGACTCTGGTTTTCATGCTCTATTTAAAAAGAAAAATGTAACAGATAAAATGTCATTCTAATCATTTGCATACCTTAGATGGACGAGTACCCAATCTTTAGGCCTAAGCTATTGTTTTAGAACGTCGCCAAAATGTCAAGGAAGCAAGCAACATACAGCAATTACTTTGGTGCTTCTCAACAGAAATCCTCGATTAAGTCTGTACTGCAATAGAAGCAATGTGTCATGATGTTTTTAAGAGATCTGACTCACATGCAGGAAACCACTCAGAGAACCAGAGTAAAAGTTTAACAGGTTTATTGGAATAATCATTAAGGTTGATCCAGGGTAACTCAGAGAGCTGGTGAACTGGAACGGGAAGTGAGAAGGGAAGTTCAGAGGTTAGTTCAGGGTCCGTGGGAACTTTGAACAATGTCTTGCAAAAATCAGAGATGAACGGGACTCACGTTAGCAGAAAAAGGTTCTCTTGCCAGAATCCAGTCGGTGGGGATTTATCCAGAGATAGGGGGGCTCGTTGGAGGGAGGACAGGTTTTTGGTTCGGTTGGTTCCTTGAGGAGCAATGGAGCGGACTGCCACACGACCCGTTCAAGTTCTCCTGGAACTTGAACGGGTCGTGTGGAGATTAATCCCCTGCTCAGTGTGAAGCTCAAAACAATCCTTCCAGGGGGAGAAGGCCAAAAATCCAGTTTGCAGGATGACTTCCTGCCAAAAAGGCAAAGACAAAAACAAGGTTAGAACTCAGAGAGACAAAGACTCAGTTTGACTCAGCTAAACTCAGCTTGGCTAGGATACCCAAAACTGGCAAACACTCTGGCGATGAGGTAGTGCAGTCCACCGTTTAAGAGTCCTCAGTAATGAGCACAACCAGCCGGAGATGTGTGGGAGGACCAACGAGAACAGGGCGCCACCTAGTGGTGGAGGGAGAGAACACAAAAAAAAAACAAACACAGCCCACACACACTGGATTCCTAACACAATGTTCTTAGAAAAATGGCTGGAGAAGGTGAGTTGATTTCAAACAAATGAAGATTGCACAGATATGTGGTGCATAATATGCAGTGAAAATCCCACTTTGGTGGACCAAAACGGCTCCTTTTATGTATATTAGCACTGAAACCTTCAGACATCTAGCTTTTCATGAGCATTCCAGAGAACACCAGATAATTGTTCAATTGATAATGAAAGCAGATAAAACCCAGACTAGAAAACCTAGTGGTCCAATTGACAAAGGGAAAGTAACACTGAATGAAGAATAGCACAAAGCTCTTTGTAATATCTTTTGAGTGCTTTACAAGGCGAAACAACAGAATCTAATTTGTTCAAATAATGAAGAAATTCTCCTTCTTAAGAGGCTAGAAATGAATGTCAGGAATGCACATAACCATGGCTGATGTGAGTATACATACTAATTTAAATGGTCTACAGATTCAACGTATTCTGTGTACGCCAGGGTCAGCTATAACAAGTTTTTCCTGATGACTCCTAAAAAATGTGTAAACCCACATAAAAAAAATAAAAAAATAAAAAAAGTTTCTCTCAACCAAAGTTTCTGCAGCTGGAACTCCAGCTGAGACTGCCCGGTTGCAGCATTCATTGCGAGTGAATTTTTGTAACATGCCCACACCACAGCTTCACCATGTCCAGTGTAAACCTGGCATAAGGCTACTTACTTTCACTGTTACTGGGACTTTTATAGTATAACTGAAGAGCAAAAAAAAATAAATTGCATAAGTAAACATTGTAATTATTATTAACACTTTAAGAAAGCTGTAATGATTTGACTATGATGGTTTCAACGATTCAATGGAAGGTGGAACTGGCTTTACTTCAGTACACCAGCACAGCACAATGGTTGCACAATATTTTCACCTGCCTTCAGCATTTCTTTTTTCTTTACATGTATTTCACTACCTTATGAATAAACATATTTAACTGGGGTTTCACATTTTCTTCCTAATTTGAAGAAAATTACATTGCCTCAGTAAAGTGGTTGGAACTGTTTTATGTATACCTACTAAACTAAATCAATAAATATAACCAACAGGAATAGTTTTATAAACTTAAAACTCTTTTAAAAGTTTAGGCCCAGTATTCGGTGCTTTATGGGGTTATAACAGCTAAGGATATTTTCCTGTTTATTAATAAATAATAAACAGAGGAAGATTAAAAGCAATACTTTTAGGTAATTTTGAGAAAAACATTTAAATTGATTCAACAACCTTTGGATAGAAAAGCATGTTCCATATCCATCTATATATATATAGATATATATGCTCCTACGAGTGTCTTTATTTCATGCAGATGCTCATAAACTGCTCCCCAAGCATATTTGGATGTTTCATGCTCAAATAGAGTACCGTAAGGCCCCAATATGTTACACACCAGTGCTTGTTCCTTCTCTGCGCACCTTTTGCTTGAATTCCAAGTGCCCGCAGTTTCTTTTTGCACGTGGACCAGTTTCTGCTTTCTCCTGTCAACTTTTGTCACTTTGAAGTCATTACCCATCCGATAAAGCAACCCATCAGTGATTGGCTACTTTTCAGAAAATCACACCTCTTAGGTTGGGATGCGTTACCAAGGTAATTGACTATCTTGCTGTTTCCAGCTAATGTCTGAGCCAGCAGAAAAAGATAATTTGAAAAAATCTATTTGACCACAACTTCTGTTATAGGTGTCCTATAACCCTTTTTAACAGACACCCTACAGCCAATGAGAATTGAGTATCCCCATAGATAATAGTATATTTAATGATGAATTTGTTTACCAGATTCCAACTCTTGAAGAGATTTGGGGCATAATGGGTCAGCCGAGCCCTGACCAAAGCCAGTCTGGATATCAAATCCTAGTGTAGACCAATGACAGCTCAGCAGTCTGCTCAGGTTGCCATGGCTGCTGTCATAGTAACTAAGCTGGTGGGATTTTTGTAGTCTAGCTCTGACGACAAGGTGTGTTTGATTGGAATCCTACTTTGCCAATGCAGTCAAAATGAGTTTTAATGCTCCGTGCCCGATCTAATTTAGCCATCAGTGCACAATAAGATCTCCAACTCTCCTTAGTACAGTAAATAGGGGTCCGCATCACAAGATAATCGTGCCAATTTCTGTCCCAATCTGAGAGGCCTTGATTAATGGAGAGATGATCCTGCTGTGGTCCCTCAAGGGTGATAGGGTCTACTGGGTAGAACGGAGGTTGATAGCCGAGACTGACCTGAAAAGCCCTTCCTATCAGAGATCAGGGGAATCCAACATGTTCAATTGGGTTTTCAGTCCTTTACAGGTCTGATTTTCTTTTAACCCTTATCTACCCCACACCTAAGAACCAAGACTCTGCCCATTTTACTTCCAATTATCCCCTTTTAAATTCACTATTACCTGTAAGTAAGAGATTGCAACCATGAACTGTAAGCAGCTACTCAATTTCCTTTTGGTCACGAAGTGGATTGTTTTTGTAGCTTTGGCAGAACACTAAGGCACATATAGGTGATTTGGCCATCTTATCTGGATGTCTTTGTGATACCGCTGTTCATTGTAGTCTGCAAACACATCTCCTGCAAGAGTTTGAAAGTGTTTTCGGTGTCCCTACTGGACAAGTTACCTCCGTTTCTCAACCTTAGATGGATAGATACATGAATATATATATATATATATACCTAATTGGATATTCATTTTTATAGACCAAAACAAGTCAACAAAAACAAAGTTTTTGCCTTCTTAATTGTTAATGACCTGGTATCTCATTTAAACAATTTTGTGCTGGATCCATTCTGTGTAAGTATGACAAACAACCGAGAATAGAGTTTACCAAAGAAATCACTGTCCCACTCTCTCCAAACTTTATGTGAGGGATGGTCAAATATATTTTTTTATGCATCACACTTGGTAGTAATTGTATGCAACCTTTAGGCTCATTTTGTATATACTCAAGCATTATAAATGACACCCCTTGCTATGTTTTCAATGCCTTGTGTATACTGGACTTGAAACCATATTCTTTGAATAAGACATATTTCTTTTTCACTCCAGGTAATTCTCTCTAAAACATTAAAAAAAACTTTCAAAAAACCATGCTGGTTATGCATGGAAATCAGAATGTAAATATGGAGTCTGTTTTGACTAACTCTTGTGTCTTTATCTCTGCAGATGGAGAACATAGATGATTGCCAGAGTTTCCTGGCAGCTAAAGGAGTCAACATCCAGGGTTTGTCTGCAGAAGGTATTATCCTGAAGTTGCTTTGCTAGTAGGAAGATGATTACATGCTCTATAGATGTGTGGCATTCCACACTAAAAGCAAAGCAAAATATTTGTTTCATTATTTTTTACAGGTATAAAATCTATTTTCTTATTTACTTCTGGTAATAATGCTGCTGTGTATAGCAGGGTGAAATCATATGAGATAGAGCTCAGATGTTTCCAGATCCTATTAGCTCCATCATTGAGCTGTAGGAGCGTCTTCTCTGTATTTTATTTCTCAGATTTAGACCAACAAAATAACAAAAAGAAGAAAAACAAAGTAAAAATTCCTTAAGCATTAAGTGCCAACTTCTGGAAGCAAAGGGGCTCAGCAGTCGGAGGTAGTAGCTTTTTCTAGGAACAGGTAAGCTACATGTCTTCTAATGCTGACTAAAAGCAAACATTAAACACCAAATGTTAGAATTAACAGACCTGACAAGTCGGCAAACAGTATGAAATAAGAAGTCATGAGGTCGAGTGCACCACACACTGGTCTGGGGGAATGAAAGTTATAGCTATCACCTTTAAGAACGCTTTACATATGCTCTTCATTTTAGAGTTTAAAAGTTAAAATTATGATAATTTATAACAGCATCTAAATGTTATAATCTGTCATTTACACATGCTGACATTAAATGAATAAAATTAGTTTTTAGGATGTTGCCAAAATTAAATTTCTCTGACATACAATTTGAGCTTGATTCTAGTTTCCTTGTTATTCTACCGCCTCTTTCTGAAATATCAGATGTTGGAAAGTTCAGGTGGAAGAAAACAAGCATGGTCTCATAGAAGGCTTGAGTTATGTGGCTGTCTTAGGTCTTATTACCAGTGCACTGCCCACAGGCAGCGTATCCATTTGGGAATACACTGAACATCACTCATACATTAACTCAACTTAAACAGCTGATCAATACCTGATATTTTGTGATTTCCCTTGTGAAAGAATCACCCATATTAACCCAACCCACTGAGCTTCCAAATTACATTTTTCAGTGTGTGTTATTCTATCACTAAACCCAAAGCCATTTTTTTAAACACGTTTTATGTTTATTTTTCAGATAAAAAGAAAATCCTATATTTTTTTATTGGTGTTGGTTTATATGTGCTAGTCTGAACATGCTGCTAATGTTATGCATCAGAAAGTAATCATTTTCTGGCACAGTGGGCCACAATTGAGTCTGTGGAGGTTGATGATTAAGATAAAAACACATTGTGGTGCATTGAGGTAAGTGACCTGCCGCTCTGTTTAGATAAGACTCCAATTAATCCAGGCTGAATTGCGGTAATGTAAAATAAAGATAATTACTAAATCACCAGGCAACATTGCTTTGATAGATTTTTGTTACTCAATGTTATTGCTGCGAGGAATAAGAAATTAAATGGATTATATCACAGCATTTTCAGATGGATTACAACTGCTTTTAAATAACCGCAAGAGCAATTTCATCAGCCCTGCAATTTGAGAAGCCACTGACAGGCACTGCATGATTCAAATTGAACTTGCTCTCATCATTTTAATAAAGCGCTTCAGTCTTCACCCCCAGCAGGCACGCACGCACACGCACCCTCAAACACATGCTCTGTTCAAACTGTACAGGCTTTTTTTTAGCTTGAAAAAATAGAAACATTTCTGCAAAACACACATAATTTCTGCAGAAAGCTACGTGTCCCAGAACTTAGTTCAATATTTTAAAGGATTCCAAGAATTGGCCTTATAAGAAGAGAGTTGATGAAAAACTAATCTGTTTTTGTGCCTCCAACGGGTTTCGCTGAGAAACACATCAGGACAATTTATAGTCAGTCCTCTTCAATAAACATAGCCCTGTGAGGATTGTTTGAAGTTCAAGGTTTAAAAACAGTAAATAGTGGACAAGTAATCAAAGGCATGTGATGAGAGATTTTACGGGTGGTTATCTCCAGGTTCTGGCTGCCTTTTCTGTGTGTGCTGGGAAGATTGTGGAAGGGCTCGGCGTGCCAAGTGCCCAGGGCTGCAGCGGTGACTGCTCTCCTTTAAAACCATGCTGGCACAGAGCCCCCTATCGAAGCCAAGGCCTGACTCTGTAAGCATTCATTATGGCATCCATTAGAATAAACATCTGAAAATCCCTAAAGACCAACCCCCCTTGCTTTTAAGTGCCTTCTGACAAGACTGCATCCAAGCTCCAAAATGAGAACAGTGCCCACATTTTATTTTATTTATTTATTCATCTCTGTATTTATACTTTTTCCTCAGACAGAGTTCACCGAGTGTTTTCACATGAAAAGCTTTTAAATGTTTGTCTCTGAGTGTTGCTGTCTCTACGGAAATCTGACAGCAGTGCCAGCAAACAGTGGAAGAGGGCCTAATTGCTAATCTGTGCTTCTCCTAAGTGCATCGACACAACAATATAAGGTGCATTTGTGTTTGCACTTAAAGACGTCCAGAGTGCGCACATTGCTTAAACCGGTTAAAGCAGTTCTGTATGTACCTCAGGGAGTACATGAGAAAAACGAGCAGACATAGAAATGATTTTAAGGATATTGACAGTCTGAGTGGTCTTTAATAAAATCTAAAGGGCATATGTAGAGACTTTTAATCAAATCGTACCATTGTGCATCTGCATTGTATTTACTTTACTTGCCATAGGAAGTTACAATGACAACACTGACCCCAATTTCCCATGATTTCTTTTCTTTTTTTTTTTTTTGCTTATATGTTTTATTTACCCAGGTCATTATATTTATTGCAATTGCAAATATTTGCAAAAATAATTTATGTTTATTTGAGACTTTCACTTAAGCTAATATTTGAAAGAGTAAATGTCACTCTCTGAAATCTCTTTGAATTGGTTAGGACTCTTTATGCAAAGTTGATGTACGTCAGCAATCACCATGGTAAGTGCTGTTCAAATAGTGCTGGCAGTAAGGAAGACAGTAGGAAAAAAAGCCTGTTTGCTTCCTATCACAGTTTCTTTAACTCAGAGAGCTTGCAAAGACCCTAACTAGTATTAAAGAGCTACAGTATAAGGAATGCCACAATCCTTTGAATTACATGAAGCATGAGCACAGACCACACAACTGCAGCCTTTTTTTGGAAGTCTGTACTCCCAGATTTGAGTTAAAGGCTGTTGGGAACAGCAGTCTAGACCTCTTTCTTACGTATGATAGAGTTCTTACTATTGACCTTATAAGGTAAAGGGACAAGACTGAGGGGTTATACTGTAATTTGACCATTATGGATGAAGCCTCTAACTGCATTTAGCCACAAAACATCATATTTGTGGTCTTATTACATTGTGCCATTGTCATCCTCTGTCATTGTCTGATTTATGACTGACTTTTTCAAACCAAAAGGAATCAAAGAAAATAACAAATAAAATAAAACAATGAAATAATAAAAGCATTAAAATCACTAATAAAACACATGGAAGAAACAAGAACTGGTCTTATGGTCATGCTCACCAGGATTAAAATCCAATATAAAAAGGTGAATTTTTAAAAGAGATTTAAAAACATTGAAAGTTTAAGGAAGACTCACAACAACAGGAAGACTGTACAACTTCGGAGATGAATCACAGACAACCCTGTCCTCCCAAGTAGCAAGCTAAGTCCTGGAAACTTTGGGTCGTTCAGTCCTAAAAGCTCTGCTGTAAATTTTATATCAAATACTATCTTAGTGCTTCTGTTAAATTTTGGGTTTTCCATAGATTAAGAATTTCAGACTCTACTTTATGCTGCTGAGCTCCACGTGTACTGTCAGCATAAAATTACGAAAAGCAATATTGCCTAAGACAATAAAACTCTGTCAGTATTTGACAAGATCCGAGTTTGAGCATTGATCATTCTGTCCTTTTTTCAAGCTTGTCAATTGCAAGTACCACTAGACTACTACAGCACTACTACTATTACTAATACTAAGAAAACATCGAATCAAGCATATTTAAACAATAATTTCAGGACCAAATATATACCAGTGTTAGCTTATATGTCTATGAGCTATGTAATCATCTGTTCCATAAGAAGTGTCCTATCCTGCAGAGGCACACTGTAGAGGTGTCCCCTCGATCTAAAAAAAAACGGCACTATTCAGAACAGTAGTGCATCTAAGTGAAAGACATAAATAAAACATGCAAGTGAAACTTTGTATTTAAGAAAAAATCGCCACGTTCTTTTAATACACCTACATATTGAAGTAGCAAACAACTAAAGGGCAGCTTGAGTTTAAATATGATAGAGCAAAACTCCTATTTAATTGATGCATCCAATTGTTAAGTATTCCAGGAAATCTTATCAAGGAGTGATCAGTTTAGAAATCATCACTATTTTATAGCAAACAGTTGGTACCTTTTCAGACAATGTATTAGCTTTAAAAGCAAATCCAAACTCACCCCACAGTTTTCTTAAAGAAAGATCAGCTTTAGTTTTATTCTTGTTTCTTTTAATCCAAAACTGAACCTATAGGATTACAATAGCCTCCCTGTGAGAAATGTGTTTCTTCCTATTTGCAGCAGCTTCTTCTGCCAAAAAACCCTGTTAGGGTAAAAATAACAAAAATACAACAAAGTGGAGCACAGAAAAAAAAAAAACAACAAAAAAACACCAGGCATTATCATCACCATTATTGACAACAGCAACAGTAGTAATAACAATAACAAAGGGCATCCTGGGATATCAAGTCACATTTGTTTCTCCATTTGCTGCCTGAAACATACTGTAATAAGGCCGCCTTTCCACTTTGATTTGGAGTGTCTGGGTTGTCAGCTGGCTGTGGACGGGAGGGTTTCATCAGCTCACTGTTTTTCACGCAGCCAACTTCACTCCCAACCTAACTGGGCCAACAGGCCTGACACTCTGCATTGAAGTAGAACAGTCTGAGAAAAAATGAAATTCAGATGATTGGTAAAATGATACGATATACAAAAGCAAGTGTCATCAGGCTGTCATGTTTGCCTTGTTCCTCATCTTGGTGTGCAGCAGCGCGCCTTGGGCAACGTCGCCCCTCCTCCCACACTCCATGCGTGGTTCAGGGACGCTGGCCGTCTGCCTGACTGACAGGCAGAGAGAGAGATGAGCCACATATGCCCCCCCTTAATTCAAAAAGAAATAAAGACCGACCAGCAGTCAACAACTCATAAGTAAATCTCTTTAAATTTGAAAGCAAGGGCCTAGACAGTTAGTATAAAACTTTAAAAAAGGAACATCAAGGAGGTTGAGGGGAACTGAGAGCTGTGAAGTTTCAGAGAAAAAGGGGATCAAGAATGGCAGGTTTACAGATTATGACACTGTTTTGCTTCCCCTGCCCCTCAGGCCAGCTTCAGAGTTTTGGATTAAGTCACTCAGATATTCACATATTGAGGATTTAAAGCCAATATTCTTCTGCAATACTAAATCAGAGGAGTGTGAGTCACTCCCCTGCCCTCATGCCGATGTACTAGCTATCACATTCACCTAATCTAATTAGGTAAACAACTCCGCAGTGCTGAAAGATGGGCGTCGCATTAGATCAAAGGTTTTCTTCTTCTGGCTCCTTTGAAAAATTCTAAACAATGGCACTCGATCATTTGAATAAAAGCAGAATTCAGAGAGATTTTTCTTTTGATTGAGTCCTGCAAGACACAAGTCTGACGCAACTCTTGCTGTTCTTTGCTCTCAGTCTGTGGGTATACAACGTCTTATATTTCTATGTGGATGTATATTTGATACCTGAAGCTGCTTTCAAGTTATAATTAGAGTGAAACATACTCCTTATACCCAGCTCTGTTGTATCTTTAAGCTCATCAGTTCCCTCAGTGTACAACAGGGGGAGCAGTGTTACTCCTATTCTGCTCATGGTGTGTGTTAGAAATTAAGTAAATTGGATCATTTGCCGCTTGGATGCAGAAGAATGATGTTTCTTCCCCTTCAAATTTACAAGTAAAGCACCAAATAATGCCAGGCAATTAGGAAAGGCCGTCACTACACAACAGAGGGAGGGAGTGATCGCTGATGTGGATTAGGCTGCTCTATCCAGCCAGTGGAAGGAGAGGGGCTGACACTGAAAGGTGGTGCTGCGTGAGCACCAAGGACAAAGCCCTAAATGCCACACTTCAGCAGCAAGAAGGGATTTGTCTCTAATTAATTTCGAAAGAATTTGGTCGTCCACTTTTCTGAATGCCAACCCCGGTGGAAACTCAATAGCAGAGTGCCCTCCAGCAGTTAAATCCCCGAAAAAAATGTTCCACATCATTAAAAAATATCAAGTATCTTTTGTGTCCTCGTCTTTCTGTGTCTAGCTACCGTATCTACAGTGGGAATCCACTGCTGCAGTTAAAAATTCCTCTCAACACAAAGACAGTAGCATTTTGTCTCTACATAAATCCTGTGTTTTATGTGTTAATTAAAGTGGGGTTTAAAATATTTACATTTTCCTTCTGGCTGTAACAATGAGGCAAACATCATGGAGGCTTTGAGGGAATATTTTAAGGTTTGCACTACTAAATGTGCCAGTGTCTCATCAGAGAAAGAGCTGCAGGGCAGTTTATCTGAGCCCTGCCATCTCACGAAAGGGTTTAGCAGCAACGAGGGATGTGGTTCTGGATGACAGATTTTAATTACAGGAACACAGGCCGGTGACACTCGAATGACCAGTCGCAGCTTACCATCAGCCAATCATCGCTGATAACCAGATGATGAGCGCAGAGCGACCAATTAGCTGTGAAAGGGCAGCAATGCCACATCAGCTGCTGCGCTGCTATGCCGCATGATCTTTGTTGTAGGTGTAAATCTCAGAAGGCACTTTGCGAAAGCCTCATCACCATGGTTAGATGTGAAGAGCCCCGCCACACTTGGCAGACAGAGATATCTGATAGGTAGCAGGTTTGGAAATAATATGCAGTATGTGTTGAATTGCTCAGGAAATGTTCACTCTTTTTTGTTCAACTTTTCTTCTTGACATTCATTTACATTATTGTACTGTTTTAGTTGACTTAAAACGTTTTTAGTGAGTTTTATATTTCAAAAAACAGTTAAACTTAACAATTTCGAATAACAACCAGATTCCTTACCAGACTGGAAGCTCTTGCCTAGACACTAAAATTGCTGGGTATAGAATGCTGCCATGCAGTTCATTATTGCTGTTGGGCAGGAAACTTTGATTCATAGACTTCAAATAAACTTTTATATGAATTAATACCCTACTTTATACAAAAGTGTGTCACGAAAGTTTTGAAAATAGCAGATCTAGGTCAACACATCATATTGGTAAATATAGCAGAGAAGCTAACAAAATGTACAATAAAAGAATGGCTTTAGACATATAAGGTTTCAGCCCCAAAGCAAACATTTCCTGATCTACTACGAATTATGCATTACATTAAATTATGCACAGATCAATAAAATCTTAATTGTTCCAAAAAAAGCAAAGAACAAAAACATTTTTCTTTCTGATTTGGCAATTTTGGCTTTATTTCTTCAATTTGCCCCTTGGTTACTGCTGCTAGGGGGTCAAAGTAGATTTAAATTCACAGGGTTTTGATATTAAAAAAAATAAATTAATAAATTAAAAAAACAGACAGAACCTACATAGTTGCCTTGTAATGCCATGACAATCCAGATCTAAATTTAATGAATATTCTAACAAAAATGTTGAAATATTTAAAGGAAACAGAGAAAAGGTTTTATTGACAATACAAGGAAACATTTATATCACATTTAAATAGACAGAAACAAGAACAACGAGAAAAGAATATTCAAAGATCTATGTTCCTTTTCCCCTGGCTCTTTATCCAAAAATAAACAGTACGCTTGTCAGAGGATGATCAGCCACATATGTGCAAGTGCAGCTTGCAGAAAGACACATTTCTGCACAAGCACAGCTGGAAGAACAGATTTTGTCAGAGTTCAGCGTGCAGTAACAGTGTTCTGTCATTAACTCAAACATTCAAGGTTATTTTCTCCCCAACCGCTGCTGCCATGGTCTGTGTTATCATGCAGAATATGCACCGCTGCACGCCAGGTGGGCTGCGTGACTAAACAAGATGCAGCAGCATGGCTGATACTGCGTAGCAAATTCACTCACAACCATAACTCTTAAGTTTTTGTCAACAAAGATCCACGTTTAGCTCGATAGTTCTCGTTATCGTGATGAAAACAAGGAGAGTCAATGAAATAATTTCGTCTTTGTCATTGTGGAAGAAAACAACACTGATTTGGAAAAATATAAAGTAAATATCACAATCGGCTTTATACACCAGGTTTATACACCCCATTGCTTTCTACAAAGAGGTCAGTCTACACTAAAGGCTCCAAGTTCCCACAAAAAAACTCTGTGCACCCAAGATATTAATTGAGGGATATAAGTCTGGTTTCTTTTTTGTATATGCAACTTTGTTTATACAACGAGACAAATGGCAAAGCAGAGCTTGATCAATTTTGAAAGCCTAAGTTCCTGGTTGTCCTAAATTACTTAGGAATTCTGGTATTTTAACATAGTCAAAAATGTCAGTTGTTGCTTTTTTTTGTTTATCATTGAGCACCCATTGAATCTTTATTAAAGCTACAGTGTGTAATTTTCAGCGACATCTAGCGGTCAGACT
>NW_015150581.1:1188573-1209850 GCF_000732505.1 Cyprinodon variegatus
GACTAAAAGCTTCTCAGGCATAATACTGCCATTTACTGTTCAGTACCGTCTCAGTTAATCTCTCTCAACTTGCCGTGGATATTTTCGAGCGTCATGGGAGATCTCGCAATCGCTAGTTTGTTGCCTCTGCGCTTGCCGTAGCGCAAAGATGTCAGCCTCCATGGCTGCGAGACCCGCTCCTATGTAATTATAAATAACGAATTCTAAGGCAACGCAAACATTATGGTTAAAAGGCTGAGCTCATAGGTGATGATAAATAACATAGTTATGTATAATATATTCAATTTCTGACTTTATATGCCTGTAATTATTACACACTGTAGCTTTAAAGAAAAAAATAATGGGCACAGATGAGCATTTTCATGATCTTGCTTAATCTTATTGCCGTGTCTGTTTAAATGCTATATGATAAATACATGTACGCTACTGTCGTATAACCACGTCTCCTAGGCTGAAGGTTGTGTGGATGCAGCACAACAGTGCAGAGTTCCCATCCTACCCAAAATGATGTTCTTACTGTTGACTCAACCGTAGGTGAAGAAAGAGAAGCTAGCAGCAGGAGCTACAAACCACAGTATTCAGATGGAACAAACTTTTCAAGATTCCAATTAATGCCTTAAAATTTGACTCAGGTATGAGGAAACGCACATCTAAAACCTGCAAGACACTGGACCTGAAGGACCAGAAACCAGAAGCCCTGTCTTAGAGGGTGTGTCGAATTGAGTCAGTCTCAGCCAGATACTTTTAAAGATTTGGTTGGAACATCATAACTTTTATGATGATTTCCTCTTTCCTTGCACTCCCAGTAACTATTTGTATTTAATTTGTCTTTTTTTTTTTTGGTAAAATTACTGAAAAAAATTCTTGATTTAGTTATCATTGCAAATGACAGAAATGAAGATCTTGAAAGTGCAAACTTAACAGACACACATAGTTCTTTGTGATACTAAATGTACCCTAGAATATGATTCTATTTACTTAAAGTAAGCTTTTAACACTTTTTGTTGGGATTCAATTGGACCAATTGACTCCTGGGACAAATGAGAGATTATGACTTCTGATTAAACTAAAACAAGTATATGCAGTAAGTATTTTACTGAAACCATAAGACCTTTTTCATACAGTAGAGGATGATTAAAGGAATTACTTTAAATCATCAACAGTCATAAAGAGACTTA
The DNA here is from genome assembly GCF_000732505.1 of Cyprinodon variegatus. Taxonomy (NCBI): domain Eukaryota; kingdom Metazoa; phylum Chordata; class Actinopteri; order Cyprinodontiformes; family Cyprinodontidae; genus Cyprinodon; species Cyprinodon variegatus. Next base: position 1,189,752 of record NW_015150581.1, read on the forward strand.
AATGCAAACAGGAAATGATGAATACACACGTACACAAGCAAACAAGAAGAGAAACTATACATTTTTTACAGGCACATGTTTCAGTTTCTCTTTCTACATGAATACTTAATTTGCTGTTTACAGACACAGCAGCAATTTTATTTTAGGGAAAGCTTCTTTTCTCGCTTTAAACACAGCATTTAACCCGGAAAGATCATTTTCATAGAAAATATTCCACAATGTCTAATATCTCCGAGTATACTAATGGATTTTCATTTTTATTTCGTTAAAAACTTTTTATTTCTCCAAGGTGAGAAACAACCCTAAAATCATGTTAGCAGTGTATGTTATGAACATACACAACTGTAAGTATAGAAGTAGTTTACTGCAAAGTACAGAAAAAACTTTGGCTGACTTCAGTGCTTGATCACCCATGGGTGTAGCTACTGCAGCAAGTGTAGTTAATATCGTTAGCTGTGATCATATTTGCTGTAGACCACTGGTTGCTCCACAACTGGAGCCATGCAGGGCTGTGAGTGTGTGATGCTCAGACCAGCAGCCGCACACAGCAGAGGCCTTTCCTGCTTCCCACAGAGCGTAGAGTAGAACCTGAGCAGCAACATTCTTGTTATTCCATGGTTGCAGCCTGCTGGTCTGTAGATACATAGGCATTTGGGTGAGTGGCTGAGAGTAGCACAGTGTGAATGGTAACACCCTAGACAAATTACATGGCGACAGAAGAGGGGTCTCTCCCCTGCCGAGCCATGGTGGCATCACAGGGGCGGAAAATGACAATTCCTTGAAAAGGTCATACAAGATGCCTGCACCGTGATACAGGCTTACAGCCAATCTGACAATCTTAATTCAAATCATGACATTCCCCCAAATACTGGAACGTTTTCATCTCACCATGTCATAACAGCAGCCTGACCTTTAGCATGTTAGAACTTCACTGAGTTTTAACAAATGTTAACAAGAACCCTTCATTAACTGGTTTCTTACATGTTCTATTTGCAATTTATGCATTTCACACCCAGACTAAAAATGAGATTTCTCTTATATTATATTCATACATTTATATTTTCAATGAGGTAAATCCTCTACTTAGAAATTAAACAAAAGGATTTCCCATTTATTATATTGTGTTCTTAAATTGTCAACGAAAATTATGGCAAGAATAAAGTTGAGTTTGTAAATTGAATGAAAGTGTTTTACAATTAAGATGTGCCTAAAAAAAAACCTTTTCACTTATTAAAAAAGAAACCCAAAGCCTTAATATGACCTCTTAGAATTCATGATTTGTTCCTCTGTAGTGAGGTTCCTCTTCTTCCTGTTTTATGTTTTTTCCTAAATTAATTTTAGGTAAATAGAATATTGAATTTGTGAGAATTAATTCCTGTCAATTCTCCATTTACTGTTGCTGATAGATGTAAGGTTTATCAAGGTATATGTATTTAAATATCTACACCATACCTACCAAAGTGGCATATTGTTCAAACCAGATTTTCCTCATGTTTTTGCAAAGAAGCAGACTGCTCCAATATTCGATACTGACAGGGCAACCTGAACAAATTTGACAATGACAGCAAGCCATTGTCACTTCCTACCTGCTCCATCTCTGCCATTATGGGGAATTGTTAAATGTAGAGCCAAAATAGCTTAACTCAGCAGAAAACAGTTTCTTGGAGTAATAGCCCATAAAGTACCCGTCCGTAGTAGATTACCCATATTTGACAACTTCACAATGCTGAGACATTTACAGACATTTGTAATTCAATGAGATGCATTCAGAAGATGGTAAATGAAATAAAGAAAAATATATATATTTTCAGGTTTTGTAATATTTTGCAGAATCTACTAACATAAACTGTAGCTAATATATTTTTTTAAATAATGGTAGGAATAGACTGGTTACAAATTCAAAGAAAAAGATCAAATGACCAAATAATTCTAATTGCAGCTAATTTAAAATTTACTTGATGAGACCGTTAGACAATAATCAACACAAATACCTTTTTTGTTACTTATCCTTAGCGGTTTAAAGAAATATGCAGTACAATGTAGATACACTGTTAATGACACAAAAAAACTTAATTACACATATTTTGACCAACTAAATGCTAAAATGGCAAATGGCCTGTACTTATATGTTTTTTAAGGTCAGAGGACTTGACCAAAGCGCTTTACTCTACATTCAGTCATTCACTTCACTGCCCTTCACCACCAAACTTAAAGTTTTGTTGCATTGATGAAATTGTAGAAACACAATAAAGGAATATTTCTATGGTGGACATGTTTCTGTTGGAAGGAGTTTATTGAGTGATGAGGAACCAAGCAGGAACTGACATCCATCAGAGCAGTCCTCTCTAACCACCAAATCCCATATCCTCCATCACCAGCGTTCCTTGCTGATATTTTTATTTTGAGGATTTTGGGGGGGGGGGGGATTCACATACCTGCGTCAGACCGCTACCTGTTTGATCTGTGGATGTTTTTTTCATGCTTGAAAGAAAACTAGCAGCAGTAGTGGAGTTTGTAGATGCAATACATTTCTTAAATCTATCTTTGCTCTCCTCTAATTTATCCAGAAGTTCTAAAATCGCATTCTTTCTCTCACTCACAATGGTGTGATCGACTGCATATTTAGCCTTCCCCGGAAATGCCTTTCTAAATTACTATTTTCATTATTGAACAAATTCTCGTGCCAAAACAAAAATGCAGGCAATCCTTCCGCAAAATGAAAAGCAAAAGATTTGGCCCATTCTTCTTTGATTCCCCTGTTCTCATACTGTAGGTGTCGTCCTTTTTTCCCCTTTGGCATCCATGGCCTGAGACACACCCGCCACTTTCTTTCCCTGGCACGGCGCCACGCTGAGACATGTGTTGCAGGCTTTGACCACTGATCTCTATGGCTATGACGCACATTTTCGTTTAAATAAATGTTTACATATATTGTTTAAATGTATTTATTATATAAATGTTTACAGCATAGGAGAACATAATGAATGTCTGTTTGATCTCCTGCACACCATATTAAAATAAAAAAACAAAAAAATAAATTTTTCATACATTTTTAAAAAAGCTCCAGGGAGCCCCAAGGGGGGCGCTAAAGAGCCTCATGCGGCTCTGGAGCGGCGGGTTGCCGAACCCTGGTCAATACTTCCATATCCATCATGGTACCATAGAGCAGTGTTTTCCAACCGAGGGTACTCAAAGCCAAGTGGTCCGTGAGTGTATTACAACGGGTACATGATAATATTTTATTTATTAGGTAGTGAAAAGAATAAATAGGGTTGGGAATTGATAAGAGTTTCACGATTCCGATTCCCTTATTGATTCTGTGAAACGATTTGATTCTCTTATCGATTCTGTGAAACAATGAATTTGGTAAGTGCGAGATGACATTTGTCTACCTTGCCTGGGACATTCTATTTCTGCCTGCCTCGGCAAAAACAGAAGGCATCGGTTTAATGAAAAAGCATTACTGTACAATTTCGGGAAATAAACTCATCCATCCCTGATTTAAATAAACAAGCATCACCTTTCTCTCGCTTCCTGAACTGCGGAGCAACTTCGTAGCATGTTTAATAACCCCAAAGTAGGTAGGAGAGGTAGGAAATGGGTTTATTTCTGGAAATGGCATATGATTTACTAGGAACCACATTAAGCACAGCCAGTGATATAAAACTAGCTTCTTACCACCAGAGTTGCCTTCCATGCTAGTCGTAACTTTAGCTTCTGTCTGGAAGCATCAAAAACACGCCATTCGTTAAAATGTATGCCATGTTGTGTGCGCAGGTGTTTCAGCATGTTGGATGCATTTTCTCCCACGGATGTAATTGCCACTATGCAATGATTGCAAAGCACCTTGTTGCCATCTTTCTCTTCCTTAAAATTAAGCCAAACTTTATGTTGCTTTGCCTGATTGGATGCCATTAATTTTTTATTTTTTTGCTTTTCTAGACTTACGCCTGGTTACGTCGTACTTGCTTACTAAATGCCGTGTGTGAAACTTGCGTAAAAAACGTGACACAAGTCATGCTGCCCAGCACTAGGCTCTGGTGCTGCCTGGAACCGTTAAGAGAATCGTTAAGCGAGCTGGCAAACGGTGCCATGGAATTGGAACTCACGGAAACGTAAAAATAAATGAATGAAAATAAAAAATTAAAATTAAAAAAACTTTTATCAACCAAAAAGTAAGTTTTTCTTTGTTTTTGTTTGAGTTCACCTTCAGCTGTGACACGCATCAAACCCAGGCAAAGGAACAGACCGGATGTAGTGAACAGCCTGGTATCAGCTGTTTTTAATCACTGAGCTATTTGAGCTCATCAAAGCAAACTCAAGTGTCTTGTTGAAAAGAAAGTAAAACTACTTAGTCAGTCTGCCTGTAATTTTTGTTGAGTATTTTCTTCCCAATTCAGCATGTTTAAATGTGATTATAAGGGTGGTACTTTTATGAGCTCCAGTTTTATAAATATGGGTTTATAATATGATTTTATCTATCCATCCATCCATCCATTTTCCATCATGCTTATCCCAAGCGGGGCTGTGGGGGGTGACCGGTTGGGGGAGCCATCTCCAGCTGTCTACTGGACAGAGGCAGGGTACACCCTGGATGGGTCACCAGTCCATCGCAGGGCAACACAGAGACAAACAACAATTCACACACACACGCTCACACCTAAGGAGAATTTAGAGAAGCCAATTAACCTTACAGTCATGTTTTTGGACTGTGGGAGGAAGCCTGAGTACCCGGACAGAACAATCGCACACTCAGGGAGAGCATAAAAACTCCATACAGAAAGACCCCGGGCCGGGAACTTTCTTGCTGCAGCAACCCTTGAGCAACCCTAATATGATTTCTTTTTTTTCCTTTCTAACTTCCAGGCAACATATTAATGTTGTTGTTTTTTTTATTTGAGATGGAGAGATTAATATGCCTAAGAACTAAATGTTTATAATCAGTTATTGTACATTCCACTTTTGGACAATCATAAATACTATTGACTGAAAGGGTTACTCATGGTAAGCATCCTGGGAAATAACAGGAGGACAACTCTCTTTAACTGCTACAGACAATTTGTTAATTTGCATAAATAGCTATTATGTTTAAAGTGACAGGATTATGCTGAATTAGTATTGAGTTATCTTTGTTTGAATTAAAATCTCTTATTCAGCTTTTGCTAATGTTCAGCTTAAGAATGTAATTATAAGTGATGACCATTAAACAGTTACATAAAACAATGAATGTAGCAATTTCATTTATTATACAGGAAACAACTGGGAAATTATTAATTACAATACTGTATACATATATTCAACATTAACTGATAGGATAATGTTTCTTAATCTTTATTTATTTCAACATATACTCTTGTTATTTAAATACAATTTTAAGCTCCTATTGTTCAGCATGAAATTCTATTTTTGGAGTAATCTGACGATAAAAAAAAAGTAGCATAAAACAAGCAGCATCATTATTTCATTACTTAGAGTGTACTTTGGGCCAAAAAAACAGACTGCTGAGTCACCTCTTTCTGGGAACAGAATCTCAAGCAAAACAGAATATTATGTGGTTAAAAAAAAACAGAATGGGACTTATTAAGACCAATTGAGGAAACAACCTTTGATTTTGGTTCTGTGTGTCTTTCAGTCTAGCTCAGAGCAAAAACCTAATTGTTACGTTTTAATGGAGAGACAGCTTCTTAACTCCAAATAACAAAATCGTTTTTCCTTGAAGCAGTTCATGTTCAAGGTTACTGAGCTTCCAAACAGCAGAGTAAGATTTATTTTAATGGGCATAATGACATGCATCTAGATCAACAGTTTTCATAACAACATCAGAGTCAGAATTACTTGTATTAAGACATGGCTTAACTGATACAAGAAATTTAAGTTTTTCTTTAAAAGTCTAGTGTAAAATGGGTACATGTGTATGCATATGTAGAAAACAGTTCTAGAGATTTCAAATATGTTTCATTACACATGTATCAACATTAGTGAAACGGCTGATTAGAATAGGTCATTGAATTTGCAGAAGTATCTCCTGGATATGCATGTGATGACAGCAGATCGTTGGTTGCTACAGAAATCCCTCACACATGGCATGCATGCACTGACAGAGGAGAGGAAAAAACTTCCTTTTAACAGGAAGAAACCTCTAGCAGAACCAGGCTCAGTTTAAGGGGCCGTTTGCCTAGTCCTACTTCGACTGGGGGTAAAATGAAATAGACGAAGACATACAGTACATAAAGAACATGAAAACACTGATCCATAAATATTTTCTGGGGAAACCAGGTCAAAGAACGGAAAGTATAAATTTTATTTCAAAAGAAAGGAAAGATAACACATAGAGCTAGTCAGTAATAGCTGAGCACAGCTTTGTCTAGAAGAGAAACAGGATTGAGCACTGAAAAACCAGCTCTATCATCAGAATTATTAATGGCAGCAGCCATGCTGATATTTCCCTTTAATATGTGGACATAGCCAAAAGGGACCAAACCAGATGAAAGCAAATCAAACATAAAGATAGAGGTTCAACTAACAAATACTGCAGAATCGATAGAATGAGGTAGAATGATGTACAAGCCGCTCTATAAGAATATCTGAGGCCATGAGGATTTCATTAGTGACTTTCATCCATGCTTTTTCAGTACTCTGATGTGCTCCAATACCTGCCTGAAACTGTTCAAACAGATTGATGTTCACAGACTTAATTAGCAACTATTTTCGCAACAATTTTAGATAATAAAGGAAGAGGGCTCTATAATTGATAAGTCATTTAGATTGAGTCAATTGCTAGTATTGTGCTGTGTTCACACCTAACGAGTTTTGAGCATCAAAGAGACATCCAGTGCCTCATCTTGGATACTTGTGCACATTGAAGTCAGAGGCAAGTGAAGTGCACATTTGAAACCCTTGATGCAGGTTGATATTTCTGACTAGGTTTGGTGGACTCTTTGGTACAGTGCCAGATGCAATAAAGAGAGAGGCCTCATTGTGTCTGCTTCCCTCCCAGATTCCAGAACAGGTTCTATGATTGGTTGACGCACAGCGTCAAGCAGCAAAAATTCAGATTTTTCAATTTGAGTGTCTGACGCTTTGGACTAGTTTAATGTGTGTCAATGCGTGGAATGCGTGGAACACGGGCTGCCTCTGATGCTCAAAACGCTTCCTTCTGTGCTACACAAGGTGGTCAAAATGCACTAGAGGATCTCTTGATGCCCCTTGATGGATTCCACTATAGACTTTGTACTGTATGTAAGCATACTGCCCCATAACGTTCATAACACATACAGATTAAATGCAGCATTAAAGTCAAGTACTGGTAAGTACCCAGCAAACTACCACAGTTCTGAAAAAAAAAACCTAACAAACGGTATAGCAGAGTTTTACAAAAGAAACTGTCCGCTTATTTCAAGCTTGTTATAAATTCTACGAAAAGCAAGACATTTTTTCTTGCGCTCACGGCCACAACAAAATCGCACCACTTTTTTTCTTCTGTCCCCACAGATCTTTTTACAGCATTTTATGATGCATGTTCTAAGCAATATACAGTCATTTTTCTCGTCCTTATAAACCTGAGAAAAGCCCCCTCTGCCATTAGCTACATTAACATGTGCAATGTTGTCGGAAACCAATAATTTTTATTACTGTATGCATCAAAATGAAAATGAACCTATGGCTGGCTACTGTAGTTCAGTAACCGGTAATGTAGTATTAACTGTGGCTGCTGGACTTAAAATGACAATAATTGCTAAATCCAACCATCTATAGATATTTCGCTATTTATGTTACCATCAGTCCCTCTCAATACACTGTGCACCATTTTTTTTTAAATACAAGCTGCCCATAATTCCAAAAAGAAAAACAGCGTAAAGGCCATGTCTAAGATCTGCACTAAACATATTGACACAACTCATTCGCTAGTGTGCTCTGATCTGTACCACACCGAGACAATCTTGAGGTCTCGATGAAATCTAAACAGGAACATCAGTACCAGAGGGCTACTGCATGGACCAGGGGAGATAGAACAGCAAGGCCCTTTCTTACAGCTGGTTGCCCAGATTGATAGGCAAGATACACATAGAATATGTGTTTACCCCTCTCTTTGATAGTGTCTACATGGGACAAAGAATTTATTTAATCAGGTCAAGGTAGTCAAAGAAAATATAAGCATTATAAATGCAGATATACTGAAAGGCCCTGGTAAGAATATAATAAATTTTTTTTTTCTGAAAAAAAAAAAATCACCTTTTGTTTGAGCCAGTTCTGCATTTGCTTACTTAAATATGTTCTTGATATCACCTCTGTCCCCATGCTCCTCTCAAAAACATCCCACCACTCCAGAGTCTAAGGCCTTTAATGTATAAAATGCCAGCGCTGCTGTGTCAGTTAGAGAGTTCAGGTTCTACAAGCGGCAGCACTCCAAGATGCGACCTTGTGCGCATATCTTCTGTTTCATTGTAACATTTCTTTTGCTGAGGTTAATGAGCTTGACACTAAGTGCCCTCAGCCTGCTCAACAGCCTTGCACTCATTCCCCTTTTCTCTCTGCATACTATCAACCTGCAGCTGAAAACAGTGATTTCACTTAGCACATGCACAATGGGGAAGTTATCAAGCAGCAGAGTGGTCAGTCACCTGTGCTTTTCAAGGCTGTTAGGAAAGGTCAGACGCTCTAGCTGTCTCTGCTTGGTTTGACAGCCCGGAGCATCTGAGGGATTATTTTCTCAATGCTGTCTTATTTATGATTGTGACAAAACAGATCCATAACTTCTCTCTCTCTCATTTAAGGTGCTCCCCGATCATTAGGCAGCCTTTTAATTTTGCAGCGTGGGTTTCTTAACAACACTAATTATTTGATAACAACAGAACATGAGCTAATTTCAAGCCCCAGCATTTAAATCTGTGGTCTCATGCATTTTTAATTGGACATTATTGTAGCATTACCAGCTGAATATGCAGCCAAACCTTTCTCACATTTGTTCCAGCCTTAAGTGAAAGTGCCTTAAATTAAAAGGCTATAGAAATCAATACAAGGAGCATTCATGAAAGACAGTCTGCTTCCTAATGCATCCCTCCCAACATGTTCTACTCTTGAGTCTAAAAGCACTTAAAGTGCAATAAGCAGCTGCCCACATCGGATACTGCCAAATGATGGAGGTGACTCGTCTGAGAGAAGCTTGAAAGTTTGGTTTTTATGGTGAATTAATGAATTACTTGGATAGAGACTCAGTTCCCACAGAAAATACTATCATTTTATGACAAGAAACATTGCTACAACTGATTATTGATACTGGTTTACATAATTTAATTTATAATTTTCACAACAACAGATGATTGTGACAGGAAAGTTTTCTGAGACATGATAAAGAGTGTAGAATGTTCACTGTGGTTTACAAGCATTGAACAGTTTAAAACAGGAGATGACCTGTTTTGCTTTTTATGCCCTCCTCAAATGCATGGCCTTCAACAGAGAAGGAGAAGAATTAATCTACAGTGCAAAGAACTGCATGAGGAGAACTGAACAAAACTGCGACTCACATTGCCTCGCACAAAGTAGAGATAATTAGTGAGTAAATCCAAAGCTGTTGTTAGACAATTTTACTTTTAATTGTCTTGATAAACACAATCTTACACCTTCTTTTGCTTTCTTGTTGGAGTGCTAGAGTTCCCCCTTACTCCGTTAAGAGTATAAAACTTAAAAATGGATGAGATCTTTGTCACTCAAATGACTGCAGGTTTCTTAAGTGCTGTCAGAGAACGGATGAGGCCAGCATGCATTATGGAAGACAGTGCTTAGCCGAGCACCTCAGCTCTCTGCCACTTTCCCTGCACAAATTGTCTAATGGAGGTGAAGATGTTGTAGTTTCTGTAGTGAGTTAGGATTTTCTTCTCTTAATAATAACCAAAGTTGGGAGCTAATTAATCTCAGAGGTATAGCAAAGGCTTAAGGCCTCTCTGCACTAACTGGTTCAGCTAATTCATCCCATCTGGAGTCCTAAGTAGCATTTATGAAAGTTTACCAGATTAGTCGCAGACAAGGGTTATTTGAAAGGATCAGCTTGTACCCTTCAGATTGGAGATCTGTCCTCACTGAACAGCAATGTAAGGGGGTAGTATAATAATGCCCTATTGTATGCCAATGCGACTGCTTCGACTGGAGAGTTAAGAGGAGAGCCAACTGAATAAGAATGAGCCTTTTTTTGTGTCCTGTGTTAAAAGTAGGACATGTATAAAGTTAATTTAAAATGTCATACAGTTCATGACTTTCTAATTGCACTTGCAGTGGGTTTTGTTGCAGAACATGCATTTTAGGCTTAGGTCCATCATTCTTAGATACTCATCTGAGCAGATTAACCAAAAGTCACACTATCAGACTTTTTTTTTTAAATTAGGCTTATCTTTAAGTTGTTTCCGCTGATTAGATGGCGAGATCTCTGGCTGTTCATTACAGCCAGGAGGCAGGACTGGGACATAATAACAGATGAACAATGATTCTGGTGTGACTGCACCAAACATATTCAGTATTATAGCTTTCCAGTTTTGGCAAGAACCAGAGCTATTCTGATAAGACCAAGGTCATCTGTTAGAAGTGTCTGCATTGGAAATGAGGTTAAGCTCCCAGCAGACTCAGCAGGAAGGCTGTGGAGAGAAGTTAATAGTCCATGCTCTGGTTTTAAAGACTTTTCGCAGTCCTAGTTAAGTTCCTCACTCTCCGAGTGTGGCTGCCATGGATTTTGTTTTACAATGAGACAGCAAGATGAGAAGCAAGTGACAAAAATGATAGTGAGAGAGAGTTTTAACAACTGAGAACAGGCAAGCCTTCACGTAGTACTATCATCCGCCCCTTTTCTGTAATCAATTTCAAATGTCCCCTCTGCAAAGCTCAACTTTCAGTCTTTATACACACACTGGAAATTCAAACTACTCACATCGCTACAGAATGCATCCAGTGTGGATTATGTTAGTTAAGTTTAATTTCCCCATGTGCCATCTTGGGTGTACACTACAAGCCATCTTACCTCCAGTTTATGTCAGTCACAGCTGGCAATGACGGATTACTAAGGTGGATTCAACATGAAATGTTGGACGTAGTCACCCTCTACCTTTTCCCCACCCATTAGACTCTGAGAGGCGTAGTTGACAGGTAGTACCATCAGCCAGCATCAGCTCAGGCAGCAAAGTACTGTCCTCCCCCGCAGATGCACCTTGGGCCAGCAGCAGTCTCCGCCTCTTCTTTGTTCAGCGCATCTGTTCAGCATCAGATGACAGCGCTGATTAGCCTCACTCAAGGTCTTAATAAGACAACCGGAGTACAGAGAGCGATAGCAAGGTGAACTTGGACACAGAAACACTTTGAAGCAAACAGCAGTAATTGTGACATGCTCTATTATGTACTTATTTCACTCCCTTACGTTTAACTTAACTACAAGTGTGTCTTCTAACCTAATAAAAATAGGTCACATCCATTTAGCGATTTGTCGGCTTTTGCAAGCATCTTTACATTATTGCTGCAAAAAATACCACATAGTACTTTTCATTGCTTATCAATCTTTAAATCTAATAACTGTATTCAAGATTATTATATTTATAATATATCCATTCATACATTTTCCGTCACATTTATCCCAAGCAGGGTTGCAAGGGGTGCCGGTGCCTATCTCCAGCTGTCTACGGGCGAGAGGCAGGGTACACCCTGGACAGGTCGCCAGTCCATCGCAATATTTATAATATATTTAATTATGAATAATTTAATTATTAATACTAAATGATATGAAGGACAGAAGACTCTTTTTTTGTTTATTGAATATAAAATTGTCATGATCTGGCCTGTTTGCTCTCCATTAATTAGTCATTCCTTTCACCTGTCGTTTTTTCCCTCCCTGCCTCAATTATAGTTTATTCCTCTCACCTGTTTCCTCTGGGTTATATTCAGGTCAGCCTGAGCATTCAGGGCCAGATCATTACTTGTCTTTCTGTTTGTCTGTTCAGTTTTTGCCTTGGTTCATGTCCTGGATCCTGGCAGCCAGTGGAGAGAGGGTTTTTGTATTTGTCTCGTATCCTGATTGTCCACTGTTCCTCCCCTGCAGAGTCCTCTGGATTTTTGGCTCATATGTGGGGAGGTTCAGCTTTTATCTCAGTAAGCCAGGCTCCAGGGAGGAGACCAGTTTAAAGTCCTGCATCAAGTTCTGGTTCCACGTTCTGTCTCGGCTACCCTCTTCCACTGAGCCTGCTCATCTACACCTGATCCTGACTGCTCCTGTGCTCCTGTGCTCCCTGACCAGGATCGGCTTCCAGCATATCCTCTGAGACTGCAGCACTTGGGGACATTCTTGGACTGGACTGTTAAACCAGGTAAGTGGTAGTTTTTGTTTTATTTAATAAACTTTTTGAACTTTTCTACTGACTGTCTCTCCTTGAATACTGGGTCCACCTGTCCTCGGTTCATAAGAAAGATAAGATTAACTCTATTGTCCGAGGAAGGGAAATTTGTCTTGTGCATGTAGTTACAGTTGTATGCATAACATGACAAATCATAGGACACAACACCAACACAACAATATAATCAATAAAAAAAAATACGATATAAGTGCATAGTGGTGCACTTTGTATGCTACAAATTGCTACAGAAGAAGGTTCCGGGTTCAATTCCCGGCTTCCTCTCACAACCCAAAAACATGACGGTTAGGTTAAATTGTCCTTGGATGTAGTTGTGTGTGTGTGTGTGCATGGTTGTATGTCTTTCTGTTGCTGATGAATTGATGGATGGATTATATTCATCAAATGAATAATTTTGTTGGGAAGAGAGACATATATCTTCAAAAGTGAAAAATAATGTAAAAAGAGTCACAACATATTTTTATTAATCTGTTTTAAGCGTGGTATGTTTTAAATTATTTTATAAACATTTGACCAGCTTTCTAGGTTCTATATTTTTTACAGGTGTTTTTTGCCAAGTCTTAAGGTTGGATGCCTTGCAATAACCATAGTCTTCAGTTTACGTCACATGTTCTGAACCAGATTCAAGTTGGGATGCTGGCCGCTTATGTAATACCTAAATTTTGCTTTCAGTAACAAGAAAGTTGTTGGTAAAAATTTAAGATTTATTTATACTTACATGTGACAATTTATGAATATTTTTAGCTTTAGGATATAGTAAAGATTTTTAGGTTTTTACATGGAACGGAGATAAAATCATTATATTTTCTTTGTTAGTGCAGTCCACTTCAATCTATTTCAACTAAAAACATATATTATTATAATACTGCCATAATAAGATTTAAATCTGATTAAAAATAATATATATTTTTTTTTGTTTAAACTATGATAGGTGGTTGTAAACATTATCACATGTGACTAAATGTAAAGAATTCAAGGCTAATAAAATTCACCAATCAACCTTCCATCCTTGACTTGCTGTTACGTCAAGGATCTTGCTTTGTTCTACTCTTACAGTACTCTGGATAATGCATGTATATTCACTTTGAGAGTGGGTTAAAGTATTTTTGAATTCTTGTTTTTTTCTTATTTCATATCACATTTTAGGTTAAACAGGGCATCTAAAAATTGAAATTTTTGTGCAAAGCTTTTTGACATGCCATAAAAATTATTTTTATTGTTGTAGTTTTACCCCTGTACACAGGAGGGAGCCATTATTCTTTCCTAAGTGGAGCCAAACTGGTATTTGCAAGAGAAGTGGTGCTCCTGAAGTAAATCCAGTAAATTGTGCACAGATGCATCCGATGCTTCTGCTGCTTCAGTGTTCAATGGCAGATAGGGCTTTTGCTATATATGCTGTGATAAGTGAGTAATTTGTAGTTTTGACATATTTCTATGCGCGAAAGTACACCTAAAAAAATTGTCTGTGCTGTCAGTTCATCAAGATTATGATCCTGTCTTAAAATATTTTTTCGCTGCCTGATACGCGCAGACCCCCACATACCGTCAGTGTGGTGTCACTGGGAATCGCCAGCAGCAGCTGCCTCAGGCCGGGTTGCCTCTTGGAATTTGTCCTACTTTCCTACTGTTATAGCGCCTGAAAGTAGATCTGAGCGTTTTTTTCTGTTATACAAACTGCATCACCAGAATAAAAAAGGCAAACATATTTTGCTGGCAGGTTTCGATATTTTCAGTTAATTTAGGCATTCATAAACAGTTTCAGGTGAGTGATCATAGCCCTCTGTATCAGCAGTGCCGTGTCTGCCAGCCTCAGATCAGCTTCTCTGATTGGTTGATGTGGCATGTCGAGCAACAAAAATTCACTTTTTCCAACTCCAGCATCTACCGCATTTGAATTGCGTCTCTCCCACTACTGAATGCGGTATTATTTAGTGTTGGATTAATTGTACAAGTTATTCTACTTTAATCATATTACTTTAATCATATTATACTTATACATTTATACTTACACATTTTGTTATCCCTGTCTTACTTATATTACACAGAGTGTTGAAATGTTTTACTTACTTGCTGTATTACTAATGTTTGCTATTAGTCTGTCCAGGAGAATGCTGAAGGTCAGCCGGGCCAAGGCTAAGAACACGGAGAGCTGTACACACTAGCACCAGATAAGGAGTGGAAGCTCTCCTTATCTTATGAAGTTGTATGATGTTATACAGAAGTTCTGGTTCCGACTGGTTTCATCCCCCCTCCCTTTTAGCAGTCGGAACCACATTGTAACCAGGGCGTTCCTTAATAAAAAGCTTGGAGAGTAGAGACTGCTTCAGAGTGGGTTGGAGATTGTAACTGATTGCAGTTTCTGATCCCCTCTCCTTGCAAGTGAATTATACTCAATTCTCTGTGTCTTTCTTTTGTGCAGGTTGAATAAGGTGTTTGGTGTTTAAACCTAACATTTAGCATTCACTTCATTAAGATAAAGTGGCAAATACTTAACATATCAGAGCTACATATCCTGTCTCAGGTTTTACATGACTGTACATTGGAAAACATAAATGTCTCACATATTTTATACTCTTTGTTTTAATTTGGTAACCTATTAGGCTCTTGCTTTGTTATATCTAATAAACATTTCTAGTTTAATATTGAGTATGAATCTATTTGTTTTTTATTCAGTCAGTAATTTAGTAGTTTGCATAATAAATGGTTAAAATATAATGTCGTACTATTTTGTTTATTCAGCACATTGTTAAAAAAAACGTAGCTTTTATTAATTAATCGTCAGTCAGTCGATAAGATCAAACAACTATAGATCAATTCATTGATTGATAGATTGCATCCCCAGTAATGAGGTGACTACATCGATTATTTTACAGAAAACTGGAAAAGCCCGGTGGCAGGTGTTGCTAAGGAAGCCCTACCTCTGTTTTGGTTAAAAAAAAAAACAGTTAGAGGTCAACAGGAAATGTTGAAAAATGAATTTAATTAATATTTAATTACGTGATATTGAATAATGTTATCACTAATCATTAAAACAAAAATATATAACACTTTCTTAATGTCAATTACTTGAAAGTGGGCATCAAAAGAGAACGGGCAGAGGTTCTTATAGTTTCAATGATGAACAAAAGCCCCTTATCTATCCACCATAGGATGTTGCAATTACACTTTCAACCATGTCACCTTTGGCATTACTACAACCAGTTTATCAAAACGTATGCAAAATAAATAAACTAATAGCTTAGGAAGGCAGGGTGGCAACAGGCCTATAATATAGTGGAGGAAATCCTGTATTATATATTTTCTTTATACAAATAGATAAAACTATGTTAAAAAATGTTTAATGAATTTGTGTCATATAAAAATAATTTAAATGAAGTGTGGCTGCCATAAAAGGAAGGTTAGTCTATCGCACCACATGCAAGTTCAATTCAAGTTTGACCTTACAATTGCCGTACTTTTATACACAAAAACAAATCAACACAAGTTTAAAACGTTCTGTTTTTTTTACTGCTGTTTCCCTTGTTTTCTGCTTCCCCATGTTAAAATTAATGAATGAGAAGTAAACAACACATTCTGTTTTTTTCTAGTGCAACATGTTGGAGCAGTATTGTAGAAATAAACAGCTAGTTGTTGTTGTTGTTGTTTCTGATCAAATGCGTATGTAGAAACGAGTGGGTGTGCAGCTGCGGTTCTCCATAGCCCTGTGTCTCTGCAGGGTGAACTTCTCCCAGATGCCATCACCATCTCCCCACTGCCTCCTGGCGGATGCTCCTCACTCCATGTGTGTCCCAGCCCACCTGTTCAGCCCTCATTACTGTCATCCCCTGTTTTAATAAATATCCAGGTGTAGAGCGCTCCTCTGTGCCTATACTTCATCACGGAGGGGTTCAGTCTGGCGGCTGCCCCCCCTCCTCCTGCTGCAGAGCTGACAGGAACCATGATTACACTGTAAGCACTGTAGTTATTCACCTTCTGCCCAAACTGCGACACTGCACTCCATCTTCCGCACCAACACACATACAGAGCAGTACACACATCCGAAAAGAAACACACTTCCACTGACAAACAAATGCTTACAGATATTTGGTCTTTCATTCCCATTATTTTTTTCTCTTCAGTGCTCCCGGTTGAACAGGCAACATGCTGCCCATGTTGCCATTTGCACTCTGCGAGTTTCCCTGCAGCAATGTTTGGTGACTGCAAATTATTACTGTTGTGTGGGTCCATAACACTAAGCATTTAATTATGCATAACATCAAAACATGTTGTTTTGAAATACACTGAAGCACCATATTTAACTCAAACTATAAAAAAAAATATAACATTTGGTATTTGGTTGATCAGATTTCTGCTCTAAATCTGCTTTAAATCTCCACGGACCCAGAGGATAGAAAAATATGATTTTCATTCTCTTTCTGACAAACTGAGGCAATATCTATGGTGTCGTGAAGTTTCAACTCTGTTAAACGTTTCATAAATCATGTTTCTTTTTTCATAGATTGTTTGTTCTCTGCTGACAGTGTTCCTCCGACCTGTTACTTTTATGCTGACTTTTCATACAGCTCTTCATCTAGTCTCTTCACAAGCAAACAGCATCGCTTCCACAAGATGTTACACAACGGTTTTGCCATAATTGACTACTTGGTATTATGCAAGGATCAAATAAAGGAAAGAAAAATTCTAGTGAATATCAATGTGATAATAAATCTGAATGCTTTTTAAAACAAAATTTGTACTGAAAAGGATAAACTTGAATAAAGTTAAAAAGTTAATCCCTTTGACTGAAGGTAACTTTAAGGAATATCCTCCTCTGATCAACCTTTCTTTTGCCAATACACTGTATGAATAGAAGTCTTTTAGTGCTCTCTATATTTCTAGGGCATGATTTTGACATTTCCCTGCCCATTTGTTGAAATCATACATTTGTGTCTTAAACCGACTGTTTGGTGTCCTCAGATTAAAAATTGGTTTACTGCATCTGATTTTTGCTATTGGCTCAGCGTGCAATGTAACCTCACCAAAGGAGAACTGACATCAGCAAATCTGCTTTGGGCGCTGCTCTCTGCTGACTCTCTCTTCCCACTCATATTGATACGCTTAGGGACCAACAATAAATTAAATTAATTTGGTATGATGGAAAATAAAAATAAATCATGATTTTCTATTGAAATAGGTTCATAGAATACAGTAAGTGCAGAAAAATTGGAATAAAACGAGTATGTCTCACCTGATCTTAAAAGTTTAATGATTTGAGAGCGGAATTGAATTTCAAAGATAATCTGCAAATGTTGCTAAAGGTCAGCATAATAGCAAGGAGGTCTCACCAAGGAACTCATCATCAAAGATAAATCTTAGAAATACCAAACGAAATATGCAAAAATATGGTTAACAAATGAAAGAAAGGTTTTAAAATTAAGCTGCAATTTACAGTATAGCAATCAGGAAATTTTCCAATGACTGAAAAAGGGATAAAACATTTTTATTTAAATTCACATAAAAACATAACTTGTTGTGACTTTTACTTCTGTGCTATGAAAAATACAACATTTACAGTGTAGACAACAAATTAACATTTATGATTCTGGGCACAAACACATTTTTATTGAGCACAATAACCTTTACAAACTTTCTTTTTAACCCTAACTCTGTAACCTCACTTCATATTTTTTTATGACTCCCTCTTCAATGGTAAAAGTTCAAGTTAAAAAGTTAACACAACAGTAAACATTTTCAAGTAGACCTTTGCTGTAACTTCCAGTGTTCGTTGTTATCTATGCACTGATGTGCTCTGAATATTCCATATATAAAACATAGATAACATGATAGGTATATACCATTTCACATATACTACTATTCTTACGTTTTTATACGTATTAGTTTTGGTTTTAATTGAATAGTGCTCTTAGAGATGGGATGCTGCTTTTAAAACCTAACCCTGCTTTAGTCTTCTTTAAAACACTTATTACCCCTATTGTGATCCTTAAACTTCCTGATGCTGTTGGGTTGTTGGGTTGCTAGGGTTCTCAATCAACCTCTAAGGGATTCAAAGAGCAGCAAATTAAAAAATGAGCACTGATTTTAAGAAGTGGCTGGGGAGAGGGAAGTCTGGGCCTCCCTTCTTAAGCTGCTGCCCCCGCGACCCGACCCCGGATAAACGGAGGAAGATGGATGGATGGATGGATGGATTTTAATCATTATCTATGCAGCCAACACAATTTTATTTAATGGCATAAAAGTAAAGGACAGAGTACAAATGCAAGATTCACTTTTTTGTTTTTTATTGCAAAAAAATTCACCTCTTTTCCATATTTTACTTTTCTGATCTATTGATAAGGATGAACGAATTTTATGGCCTTGGTCAAGCAATTTGGGGTATTCACAATGTCTATCCGTCAAGGCCTTTATGTTGCTGATTGTTATTTCTATCTGCATTTATGACAAAAAACAAAAACCATTGTCTTCTATTCAGAACTCTGTTCTTCCTCCCATGCACCATGTCTCATGGTATATATGTATAATCTTAAATAATCTTAACGTGATTTGTTGTGTGGGTCAGTCGGTGTGAGGGCTCTTATTTGAGCCTAGGAAAAAGTAAGTGAAGACACAACCACTTGACTCTGGAGGAGCAATCAGACTCTAAAGCAGAGGTCACGGATTAGCGGACTGCAATCTGGATCCGGACCCACCTGCTGCCTAATCCGGACCCACCCTGATTTAAAACATTTATAAATAACCTCATGTTGTCTGACCACAGTGTCTAATTTCCCTTGCGCTGCTTCTCCTGTTTCTATGGTAAAGCCCCCCGGGGCCAGGCTACATCCGATGCTTATTTGCCAATGAGCTGTGTCGAGGGCTGCTGCTGCTTGAAACTTCTAAAGGCACACCAGACAAACCTGTTGCAAGCCGGGCGTTGGGTAACGATGATGAGAAAATGTGAAAGAAAGTGTAGACTGCTGAAAGAAGCACAGTGATCTGGTGACAGAAAAGTGCAATGGCTTGCTCAGAGATGACCCTGCAAATTTTAAGTGCGTTTGACTCAACCTACTGCTGTGAAACAGGATTCTCCACCATGACTATATTCAAAAATAAATAAATCCAGCCTAAAAATGAGCACCTTGATATGTGCTTTACTAACGCTGTTACCTTGTTTTAGTAACGAGTAATCTAACTAATTATTTTGACTGTAACTATAACGCAGTTACCATTGCAGACACCCCGTTACTGCGCGTTACTCAGGTCGCACAATGAACCTTTTTTCCATGATAGGACTCGTGCGCGCCTTGTCATGAGAGAGGGGAGGATGAGATTGGCTGATGTATAGTGAGATTCCGTCTGTTCTGCTGGTGGGTGTTAACGTACAGCACAGACAGAGAGATGGAGAGTGAGGATGACTCCAGCAGCAAAACAGCGTTTTCCAGATGGAAATACAGGTGTTACGTCGAGCTGCGTTTCCCCATTAGATACGGTTTCTCCTGCATCTCCGCACAGCGCAGGCGGCACAATTCACTGCGCAAGCAACAGGAAACGCGCATGCTCACTAAAGGCGCGCAACAGTCGCACTGTGCTCGCGCCACAGGAGAACTATGGAGAGCGTGAACGATCAAATGATAGCCTTTATGGAGAAAGGGAAAAATCTGGATGGATGGATGGATGGATGGATGGATGGATGGATGGATGGATGGATGGATGGATGGATGGATGGATGGATGGATGGAT
>NW_015150581.1:1210150-1214604 GCF_000732505.1 Cyprinodon variegatus
TGGATGGATGGATGGATGATGGATGGATGGATGGATGATGGATGGATGGATGGATGGATGATGGAGCTGGGTGGTGAGGATTACAGGGGTGAGAAACGCAAAAGTAACGCAATAGTTACTTTTACTAGTAACTAGTTACTTTTATTGTGGAGTAACTCAGTTAGTAACTCAGTTACTTTTTGGGAGAAGTAACTAGTAACTATAACTAATTACTTTTTCAAAGTAACGTGCCCAACACTGGTGCTTGAGAATGGCTTTGTCACCAATTAGACCCAGGTTTAAAGCCTTGCAGGGCAGCGGTAGCCCACCTCTTTCATTAAGCCATAAAAAAGAAAGACGGTCAGTTCAGGTGTTTTATAAAATATGTGAATCAGGAAATTGTCTATATACCAAACGGAACGATTGTTGTTCTCTACTTCAAAAAACACTTTAGATTTTAAATTGGAAAAACTTTCTATTTTTTTTTTTATTAAAAAAGTAAATGTATAACATGGATACATAAAAAACTATTTTTTTGTGTGTTAAATTCTGTTTAAAGTAACACTCTATAATTAAAAATGTCTCTGGACCTTTACTGGTTGTTGATTTTCTTTATTCATACCCTACAGATTTTTAATTGGTTACCCCTGCTCTAGGGTTTGCAACACTGCCTTGGGTTTGAGCCTCAGCAATTGGGATTGATAGTGGTGTTGGCTCCTTTGGACGTAGGCCGCACATGCCTCCTCATTTCCTGACCATATCAGAACACTCCATGTGATTCGACTTTTTAAAAAGCAATGAGAATGACACTCTTTGGGGACATTATAGCCCTTAGAGGTCACTCCCACATTGTTTCCAAGCTTGTTTTACACAAGGCATTTTAATTTCCTGCCATGCACACAATTATGTTTTATTTCCTCAACAACAGCTAATTAAGAGAATGTCTGTGACAGTTTCTAAAGCATTTTCTCTCTTTAGTTGCCTCCTCCCCTTTATAGCCTCAATATTCAGCACACGTAGGGGACAGTGGGCACAACACTGAGAAATTCTTGGAAAATATCAGTTATTTAACATTTAGCACATAAATCTGACTCCTAAATCAAAATTGCAGACATATGATTTCTTTTGACAGACCCGTTTAGCACTTTACGTTGCTAGAAGTAACTTAGGTTTCGAAGATGTTCACAAACAGGTTAAGACTGTAGAGAGATCTCACAAAGCAGTCAAGTGTCTGTTAGACAGAGTGTGAGTGGAGGGAGTCAACCTGTGATGGATGCAATGGCAGATGCTGGGCTAAGAGTTGTCATCAGGGCTCCAGAGGCTCATGGAAGAGTGCCAGGTACGCGGCTTTGATTGGGCCTTCAGTGGCTGCGCAGTTTGCCACAGTACAGCTTTGATTAGTACCTCCATGAAAATGTATGCCCAATCCTCAAAGAAAACTGGGGGCGTAACTACCTGTCAGAAAATTCACAAACAAGGCTACTTAGAGCAAGGTGAACTGTGTATTTTAAAGGCTTGTTCTTTTTATTTCACTGGAGCATGGGAGTTTGCCAAATCCTCATGAAAACCCCACCCCAGTACATTCAGCAAAAGGTCCTGCAATTAAGAGGAGGTACCAGATAAGGAGGTTACCACTCACGTCACCCACTTTTGTCTCACAATCTTGCAGGGCTTTTCCATTGACTTCCATTAATTTCTACAGCCAAACCATTACCATTACACTAAACCTAACCGTTATGGGTTCATACTTTACCTAACACCAACCTAAACATGACCCCTGACCCAAAAGCAGCAATCCCCTTGTGTGTTGCTGGCATGGGACACCTCAAGGAGCAGTTGGTCACCACAATGTGCCATTTTTCCAGAAAATGTGCCCCATAAGGTATGAAAAACAAGAGCTCACACATTCTCATCTTTCTGCAGTGAGATTCACGTTCTGGCTCCCATTGACTTCAATTGATTTTCAGTCATTTTCTACCTTTTCTATGCTCTAACCCTGGCATTAAATCCTAACCATTAAGGCCAGAATACACCGAATCCGTTTTTGCGTCTGATTAGACAAAAAATCATTTCGGACAAGGTCGTGGCGTTTAGCTCTGATTTAAAGTCAATGGGGATGATCACATCCGACACGATTTTACGCAAGGGGCTTGTGTAGGTCCAACTGAGATAGACCCCAGGTCTATTTTAGTTGGACTACCCAGCAATTTAGTGGCAATTTTAGGAAGAGAGACACAGTTACAAAGTAAAGCACATCTGCTTTGGGGGAAAATACAAAATAAAGTCTGTTAATCGCATGGGGAAAAAGTCAGTTTTGGAGTAGCACATCGCAGATATAGTAAGGATGAAACATAAAAAAAATTGCTATTCCCATGATTGGAATTCAGGAGGACAGAAAATGGATAAAGCAGTGATCTTCTTTAAACCTCACGAAAACGACGGATGGAAAGGGCATTTTATCGCTCTCCTAAAAAAAAAAAAAAAAACTTTGGGAGTAGAAAAATGGATATAGTAAAATAGTGATTCTCTTTGAGTGTCACAAAAGACAAAATAACAAGGGAGAGATAGAAATGGTTAGCAAGACGCATCTCTCTTACCTCTTTATGAAAAAATTTGAGATGCTGCACAGACTCGTAAAGTGGCGCTTGGCCTTATAATGTGCCAGTGTGTTTCTTTATACTGTATAGCACAGAGACAGAAGTAAAGAAAAAACCTGCACAGATCTGCCCAGCCTGCCTAGACTGAGCCTCTCTATACAAGATTGAAACTTGTGTGTTCAGACCTTTACCAGTTCATGCTTAACAGTAACCCTAAACTCAGTTCTCACCTTTAGACAAAAATCTAACCCCAAACCCAAAACAGCAGCACAGAACTTTTCCTCATGGGGATCAGTTGACTGGCATCCAGAAGTACCTGTAAGTCCCCACAAAGAATCATATTCCTGGAAAATTGGCTTCTCACCATCCCTAAAAGGTAAGAAGCACATGGCCATACAGTACACTCACAGATAGACAGATACATATGCGGAAAGATGCACAACAAAGGCTCATGGCCAGATGCTGTGAATACCAAAGATCCCCGTGACAGAAAATATATAAATTAATCAGAGTGCAGGTAAATAAATAAATAATGTATATGAGGAGCTAATTAAATGTGTTTATTCCTGTTATCATATGCTGCCCTCATTTCCACCACTTGAAGTCATGAATCATTAAGTGGCTGCTAAATTGGTCTCTGGGGCTGTCCTAGTGGCAGGGGGTGGTCAGATCCTGTCTGGCAGGAGGCAGGTGCACGGCGGACGGACGGATGGCCTGTGCTCCTGTAATTCTCGGACAGTGGCGCCTGACAGGGGAGAAGCGGGCATCATGCTGGGAGGTGAACGGCCGGAGGAGAGCCTGAAGCAGAACGGCTGACAGGGCCGCCCGTCAGCTGGTCGGCTCCGCTTTGATTAATGAGGGCATTTGAAAGACAATTAGTGGGAGCAGATTTGCCTTCAACTACCTTATCAATCAGAAGTCTTTTAATTCAACGTGCAGCATGCTCTGCAGCGAAATGAGTGTGTGTAAGCATTGTGCATCAGAGCAGGAGCAGCTTGCCAGTCAACCAAAGATGGAAAACAAAGCTACGAAATACAAATGCAATTTCTCTGAAGACTGGGTATTCAAGATACAACTGTTTAACTTGTAGATATGGTAGATATTCATATAGGCGAGATTTACTTTGCATATTAATTGACATATCATAGTTGGCTAAGGTGTCATCAGTAAGTTTAATTTTAATGTGAATACCATCAACTTTGGATCTTTTGCTCCCTTTGACAGGTTTCCCTTATGGATTGCACTTTATTTATGCAGCTTTATTCATCTTTCTATGAACATGACCCTCCCTACTGCATGATGCTGTGATATGTCAGTATTCAGCCAGTGTTTTGAATTGAGGCCAAAACATTTATAGTGCTTTTCAGCATTGCCGTATTTTCTGCACTATAAAGCGAACCTCACTATTAGTCGCACTCAGTTTTAAAAAAATTGGAAACATACATATGTAAGCTGCACAGGGCTGTAAGGCACTGATATCGACTGAACGGTCCCACGCCAAACCTGTAGGGGAAGCTCTACATATAAACCGTGGAGTAGGGTCTGTCACTACCTGATCCCTCCAGGGAGCACGATCCGTACAAACAGCTCATTTTAGCATGAGCATCCAGATATACATCCGGGTCGCCTACAATTTTACTTTTTTTTTATTACATTTTTCACTCCCCAAAAATAGTAAGCCTATTAAAATATAATGCGTTAAAGGTTAATTATGTATTCCCTGACAAAATAAATGCCTTAAAGGAATAGTACACCCAAAACATGATTAGCCTTCATTTTCTACTCACCCCCATGCTGAACAACACTCGTGAACTCGCAGGCGCGCGCTTTTAGGAAGTCCTATACACTACTGTTTATGCTCTAAAAACATTCTAAATG
>NW_015150581.1:1218829-1223932 GCF_000732505.1 Cyprinodon variegatus
CTAGATGTCGCTAAAAGTTACACACTGTAGCTTTAAGGGACTAAGAGTTTGGTCTTCATGAAGCTGAAGAAGAAGTGAGAAAGTGTCTCCATTGATTCTTAGGCTTGCAAATAAAACAAGGGTAGTGGTCAAAAAAGAGACAAACAGCTCTTGCACAGAGAACATGGGGGGATCAATAGTTACCCAGTGATGGGTTTTCTCTGGCCAGACTATTCTCAATGGGTTTGGCTTAGTGCAGACAGGGAAGGAGATGGGTGGATGCTTTGGCTGTGAGAAAGTACTCAGTCAACATCGTTCTGATGTCGAAACATGTATTTGAACTTGAACCAACTAAATACAACTTTCTTGATGATGTTTATTTTTTTTTTTAAATATTGAGTCATTTTAAGCTATCCAATGCAGATAGTTTGGCTGTCAAACAGTACTGGGTGTTAATTTTTTTCAGAATAATAATAGTATTAATAAACAAGTATTTTAGGCCTGGAGACAGCTTTCCTCTCATATTGGAAAATCGGCGAGAGAAAAAGTTAAGAAAAGCTCATAATGTGTTTTTTTTTATCATTTATTTAACAGTAAATGAGACAATAAATAAAAAAATGTGTTTCAACAAGGTGTAGATACAAAACTTAATACTCATCAACTTTGTACATTATATGTCTATTTTGGTAATCATTAAATCAATTCTTTCTTCTGAAATTGAAGACATTTTTTAATTAAATGTACTTTCTATTTCTCAGCTGACTATTTAAGTTTTCTGGTTTTCACAGTCATTATGAAGCCTAAATCTCAGTCTTATAAATAATTTGTGGGAAGAGGTGTCTGTGAAAAAAGCTGCTTGGAATCTTGACTTGGTTATAGCAGGTTTGTTTGAATAAATAGGCCCAAATTCCAGCAAAATATGGAGAAAGGATATCCAAACATTTTGATTCAAGCCATGCTATTGAAATACTTAGGATGATTATCATTCACAATTTTGGCAAACAGGAATAAAGTTGGTATTCCCTAAATAAGAAGACAAAACAGAAAAAACTGTCCTGATTTAGTGACAGACAGCGAGTAGAGAGACGGGATTGTGTGTCTTTTAGAACAGTTTATGTAAATATCTGATTTAAGCTGATGTACAAAAAGAATAATGGTACTATCAAGACTAGTTTTATTCATAGGTCACTATCTGTCCTGTTTCTTTGGCTTGTCAGAGACTTGTGATAGCATGCCTTCTGGCAGTATATGACTCACTGCTGGAAGAAATCTATAATCATAATTAAAGCAACATTGCAACTAAAAACTAGTAAATGCACACACAATGCCAAAAATCAGTACTCTGATTACAAAGCAATCATACACGTTCTAAAGCTATAACTAAACCTGTAACTCTACATCATGTCACAGACTCTGCATCAAACTGACCATATCAATGTGTTTTTTGCACCATTTTTTTTCTCCCACAAAGTTTACATTTCATCAAAGCTGCACTTTAGGAAAATGGAAATGTCTTAGAGCTGTACAAAACGAAATTTTGTTTTGTATACACCCTGTATACAAAATGACAGTAAATATTGTCCAAGTCTAAGCTATACAGCTACTTTCCTGGAGCAGCTACGTGCGCTGAACTACATTTAAAACAGGGAGCAGACATTTGGTTTAACTGATTTTATCCCTTCCTTTCTATCAGGTCTGCAGGTAACAAAATGGTAACTGGTGTTTCTACATAACATGTTATCTTGATGGCTTATGTTGTTTTGTCCTTTAAGCCGCAGAAAAAGAGGTGAAACCATTAGAGCTGTTTAACTTCCTCTGCCATCATGCTGGACTTGTGCTTGATACTTGCATATAAAATATCTGTGCTTACCTAAACATTGTGCTTTCCTTTTTTCTGATCTTTTAAAGCTTCCTCATGCCCAACTTTAAAACAAAACTAATTTAAAATCAAATTTATTGTTTTTCCTGTAACAAATGTAAACATATAACTTGTCAGATGTTGCTGTCTCATTACTGAAGAATTGTTGGTGGGACACATTTTTTGTTCGGGTTGTCTAATCATCCTTTTTAAGACCAATTTCCCAAGATCACTGTTGATGTCTTTTCACGCTGTGTGAACACACACCTGAATGGCCTGGAGCAGAAAGCATCTCATCTTAAAAAGGTGCTTATACTTGCTTATGTTAAATTGATTAAATGCATTTGATTAACAAGAGCTGGCTGATGCTCACCCTCTTTTTGTCCTTTGAAAACAAGACTGTTGATGGGCTCATTTGGTTAAATTTCTTTACATTACATGTGAGCTCTATTAAAGGTCACTGAGAATTTAAACAATAAACACCTCACAAATCAATTTCAAATATTTATACATAATATACAATTTTTAATAAAACTTGAAAGCCCATGCAGCAGACTTGCTGTTTCTCAAAATTAGAGCTCATGTAGTTTCCTTTAATTTGTAGGCTACATGTGATTCAATTGGCTCACTGTGTGGTAAAACGAGGTCAGTTGTGGACATCTGGTTCCACCTGCCATTCCTTTTTGTGTGTATTGAAGCTTTGTGTGCAATAAGGAACGCTGCCTATCGCCCTCCGTTTCCCATTAGCCATTTTATTTCACGGGAAATTTGCTTCCTGCTTGCTATAATTGGTATATAGCCACCTCCTGATGTGGGCATTAGGATTTTTAATACAATCTTCCTCACAGGTGAGAGTGTGCATATATTACCCTTTTTGGAGCACATTATTTGATTTCCATTCACAATTATTTACCAACATCCGGTGTGCTAAAAGTCAAAGATTCTGGTTGATGTTATTAGCTAAATACATGCAGGCAGGCTCCCTGCATAGAGGTACGGAATAACCAAAAACTCCACAAACTTTGATGTGAAAGAAGTTTTATTAGTTCAAATATTAGCAGAGTGAGAATTTGCACAGGCAACGAGGAAAAAGAGTTAATTCAAAGGGTAAAACTAATTAACTCCACCAATGTCCTTTGAAGTCATGACATTTTTAAGAGTTTCATGCTGTAAACTCTAAGTCTACCATGTGTTTGGAATTCAAGACACATCCTGGCAAAACTGCGTCAAGTCTTCCACCAAAAGAGGCCAGAACTGAGTGCCATAATGATATTCATTTTCAAACAGGAGAACATTCTAATGGGCAATTAAGATGATCAAGCCTGCCAAGATACACGTGAGGAGCGTAGTGCTGGTGCCAGCGATTATGTGTCCTCCATCCCTGCCTCCTTCCTGTACTGGCCCTGGACTTTGTCTTATGTGTGCACATAAGTAGCAGGGAGGGGAAAGTGGGAGAAGGCTCCAAAAGCACAATATAATTGAACTTTCCACATTATTTCTCACTAATATGTGCTGCCACTTGGTCTCATTAGTGGAATGATGTGCTCTGCCATTCCAGAGTGAACTCTTTGCCCGAGTAATTAAGTCTCCTAAAGTTTCCAGTCCTTTGTTTAAAGAATTCGTCCTTGTGCTCTCCATGCCCCATCAGCTGCCTAATTAGCAGGGCCTTTGTGTGATTAAAAATTCTCACAGAGATTCTGTTGGATATTTTCCTCTGTTAATGAGTGTTTGTGGACAGCTGGGAACGGGCGCCGGCTCCCTCCTCGTTGGACCTCCTGTGCGTCAGGCAGACCTCTGTCAAGGCCCAAGAGTGAGAGCTGTCATTTTCGTAACAGGGATGGAAATTGGTCAAAACCCACCAAGGCCCCCACAGGAATGAGAATGCCTTGAAATATAAATGAGGATGAATATTCATATTTCTTCTACTTCAATAAAAAAGGGCTGAGTATTAATATACATGTCTGTCAGTTAAGGCAGAGCTTGGAGCAACTGTGTGTGCCCATTAACGCAGCCTTTGGCTTCATTTGCTATTATCCTCAGGTTCTTTTCTTCCCCAAAGTTGGGGTCACCCTCTCCACTGAGAATTGCACATTGGAGGCTTTCCCTTTGTTCCAGTTCTTCCACTTAGTGTCTCAGAAAGAGAAAGAGAGATGGAGGAAGAGAGGGCCCTGAAAGAAACAGAAAGACATTTAATGAAGCCCACTCGGAAGGAAGGTAGGAAAGGGTCAAACCCGAATGAAACGAGTGAGCAGAAATCCAAAGGGAGAAAAGCAGTAATGCAGAGAGGAAATGGGGTAAAGAAGAGGAGGCAATCCACATGGGTTTGAACCTTTTAGCCTTGCAGCAAAAGCCCTGATTTCTCTGTACTGTCTTTTGTCTTGTGGTAAAGTAACAGCAAACAAAAATTGTCTATTCATTGCCATACATTGACATTATACTTTAGGACTGAGCCTATTTTGCTTTATTTTTTCTGCCATTGTAATTGAGTTCAAGGGTGACTCAAGTGAAATAAATCCCTAATAACACTTTAAATTCTAGTTACATTTTTTTATGCTTTTCAAAATGGTAATATTTTCACTGCTGACTATATTAATTAAAAAGGAGGACTTTACAGAACAGGATCTTTCAGAAAGATTTTAGTTAGATAATATAATCTGTAACTGCATAAGCTTCAAAGGTGAGTTCTTTTTTTGACCTTCCTAAATAAGGACCCTATCACACGTTGCAGACTAAAGGAGTGTATGCCTAATGTACGAAAAATCTGGCAAAAACGCTGGCATACGTTGGATAAGTTCAACGCTGGCACTCGTCGACATACGGCAAGTACGTTGAGAAACTTTCTTGACGTATGCCAGCATATCCTAGCCTGATAAACCAGAGTAAATGTGAGATTACATGTGTTATTTAATCTGGCCCCGATGAGACATTGGAAGATTGTTGATGAGAACAACCCGTTGTTTTTCAAACCATGTCTGTGCCTATTGGCCAACGCTCTGACCAAATAGCGCAACTGACTGTGACATAGTAACCGTGACAGAAAGCTGGTGGTGTAAACAAACAGCCTGTCGGTATATACGTCCTTCCTAAAAATGAATGAGCGTAGAGCCTCTTCCTGCTCACGTTTCAACAAAAACCCCAAGTCTAACCCTTCCAAAACTAATTCCAAAGTTGAGTCAAACGAAAATTGTTCAATAGTTGTTGCCAGGGGCGTTGCTAGGCACAAAGCTTTACTGGGGCACTGGCCCCCTACCGCATATGCTCCTCCT
>NW_015150581.1:1225868-1246579 GCF_000732505.1 Cyprinodon variegatus
AGCAAAGAAAAGAACAGCAGAACCAAGACCATGACAACCTCCCTCCCTCTCATCTTGTTTTACTGCTTCCCTGTCTCTGCTTCATGTGAGGAATTTCCTGATATCCATCAACAAACCAATGCAGTCATTTTTAGTTAGCCTATAAATCATGTGGTTTCACTGGGAAAATAATAAAATTGACAGGTAAGAAACGTTACCAGAACTAAAACCGCGTCGTGGCCGCACAGTGTCCCATCCAACTCAGTTGAGAGCAGCGCGTTAACTTACCTGCAGTTCATGCAGTGACATACGCTGACGTGGGGGCGCTAATACATCCTAAATTTGGAGTAAACAACACAATTGCTACGCATTTGAGTAGAAATATACGTCTCCTCCCGTTGGAATTATCTAAATTGATGCATTAAAAAAATGTATCACTGTTGCAAATATTCATGTGATTTATACTGGGGCACAGCTCATTTATACTGGGGCACGTGCACCAGTAAATGGGGTCTGGCGACGCCGATGGTTGTTGCCATCTTCCTTGTTGTGCTTTCTCCAGCGGCGCGCAGCTTTGTCGTCACGCCCTCAAAACCCCGCCCACTTTGCATCCAGAAATTCAAAACACATCTCTGCGTTGTGATTGACCCGCCAGTTCTAGGGCCTGGTTCATTGATCAAGGCTAGACCACTAGCCGGAAAAAATTATTTTGGCTGCTGGCAGATGGGGCTAGTTTACTAGGGTAAACTAGGGGGCATAAGTTACAGGTAAGTTATCTGATCATTGACATACGTTAAGTGTAAGTTACTCATAAGTAGTGGCATCTAGCTTATCCAAAATCTATGGGTAACTTGTGCATAACTTATCTCCAATGCATATCATTGTATCTGACGTGTTCCAGACGACCGCTGAACGTGTTTCTAACTTACAGCTACTGTTTAAGGACGTATTGGCAGCGTTTTGGTATGAAAGAGGTTCACAGGAGGAAACCGTCAGTTTTCCTCATTACCTCATTAAATACGCTCTGGACCCATTATGAATATATGATGTATACGCCCAAAATTGAAAAAAAAAATACATAGAAAGTTCAGCATATGCAAGCGTTTTATGGAGATTTTGGGACGTCAGGCATATGCTGTCTAAATCGGCATGGTGTCACAGGGCCCTAAGTTGTGTATGTTCAGCATCTCCAATAAATCAGCCAGGGGCAAACAGTCAGAAAGGATTTGAGGTTACAGTTAATCATTTTTAAGGAACGTATTTGGTCTGTTTGAGTGAGTCTAGAGCCAAATAACCATCCTTTTGTCATGGTTGGTTTAGGAATTAAACCCACATGCAGAACACCACTTTGTTGGGATCCTCAGGCTTGCCCACCAGAGGGCGCCGAGGATCCTCTTCTGTCTCTTTGTTATTGTCTTTTAGGACTGGAGTTACTGTTGGGATCTGGAGATTACCCTCTGTCTCCAGCAGAGTGCGCCGTGGGTCTTCTGGAGCTGGAATCTTCCAGCACACCTGTTATTCATCTTCTCATCAGGAGACCTCCCCTTTATAAGCTCCTGCCAGACCTTGCTTCCACACCGCAGTGTTGATCTTAGTTTGGAAACCTGTCTCTAGCCTGAAGCTCTAGGTGAGCCTAACCTGCTAATCTGCCCTGGTGAGCCAACCTGAAGATTCCTATGTGGATTTAACCTGAAGACTTCTATGTGGAGTTTACCTGAAGATTCCTATGTGGAATCAGCCTGAAGAATCCTATGTGGATATTCCCTGTTGTTCTCTGCAATGAGCTGGAAGCTCAGCCTGAAGAATCCTATGTGGATATTCCCTGTTGTTCTCTGCAGTGAGCTGGAAGCTCAGATCAAGGTCTGCCATGCTAAGCCTGAAGCTGGATGCTTAGCTTCTCATGAACCCTGCTAACCAACAGTCTCCAGTCCCAGTCAAGACTTCAGTGAACCAGTCTCAGAACTTGTTATGCTCACGTGTTCAGAACTTTTAATAAACATTTGAACTTTTTCTCTGCCTCCTCCGTGTGTGTTCTGCATATGGGCTTGCTCCTTTGATCCATCATGACACACTTGGAGACTGATAAAAGTTCAGAGTTTATTAAAGGTTGCACAAAGATAACATGAACTGGGTTCAGGTAAACTGGTCCGGGCGGGATTCTCAGGCGTCTGCAGAGATGGATAGTTTGATTAGCCAGGTTAACAGATGAATCGTTGCTCTTCAGATGTTTCTGAGAATACCTTGAAGAGGTCCAGGCTTTCCTTTCTGAGAGGGGGAACCGGTTGGGTCCAGAGACTGTTGGTTCAGCAGGGTGCTCAGCAGCAGCAGCAGCGTCTAGCTTCTGACTTTCCAGTGACAGACCTTGGTTGGGGTGATTAGCTCTTTCCCTAAGAGCAGCAGGTGGATTCCAGAGTGAGATCTT
The DNA here is from genome assembly GCF_000732505.1 of Cyprinodon variegatus. Taxonomy (NCBI): domain Eukaryota; kingdom Metazoa; phylum Chordata; class Actinopteri; order Cyprinodontiformes; family Cyprinodontidae; genus Cyprinodon; species Cyprinodon variegatus. Next base: position 1,228,270 of record NW_015150581.1, read on the forward strand.
CAGGTTTGGCTCTCTAGGGCAGGCAGGCAGGTAACAGGCTAAGCTCATCCAGAGCTTCAGTCAAGAGACAAGTTTCCTGTGAGCGAGAAGACAAAAACTGGTTAGAATAGGGTTTCTCCTTAGAGACAGAGATTCTAGTAGATACAGAGGCTCAGGTTCGCTAACCAAACTTGGTCAACACTGCAGCGTTGAAGGAAGGTCTGGCTGCTGATTATATAGGCAGGTTTCCTGATGGGCTGATGAACGTCAGCTGTGCTGGAGGGCTCCAGCCCAGGAGATCCACAGCGCACTCTGCTGGAGAAGGTGGAGAATCTCCAGATCCCAACAACTTTAAGAAAAGTAAAAAAATAAACAAAGACATATTTATATAATTTATATTTCTTAGCAGCAATTTGTAAGGCCATGTGAAAAAAGAAAAAGTAGTTTTAAAATCTAGAATTCAAATTAAGGTTACTGTCAACAACATGAAACTTATACTATTTATTGTGCAAACATTAAGGAGCCCAGTAGGAAGGTTAAAGCGATTAGGCTGATTGTCTAGTAATAAATCAGCTAATCATTTTTCAAGGCTTAGAAAATATTTGTTGATATTTAGAGTCTGCATTCTAATCACATAGTGGACATCTTATCAGATGTTATTTGCATATTTTTTGAACTGTAAACTCCTTTGATGTATTAAACACCCTCTCAGCATTAATAAATGTTTTGTGTATCTGCAGACCTCTCAAAGGAACCATTTCTCTGTTAAAAGTTGGGTTCTCTTTGGATGGAGTTAAATTTCCTGAATGCATAAAGCTCTGAGTAATTTGTTTGTTTTTAATTAAAATCTAATGCAGCTTTCTTGGGGCCTGGAAGCTCTGCCCAGTGACTGGGGGATATTTAATAAGCTGCAGTGCTGAAAGTTGTTTCATTAGGTGTGAAAAGGGCTGATAACTCAATAGCCAACAGCCAAACATCCTCTCTGTGTCGGTTTCCTGCCTCTCTAATCTGTTTTTCATTCTGCCTGGCATGCTGCAGCAGTGAAGGGGACTTCACAGAAAAGGGAGAAGGCATTCATCACCATCGGCCCTCCACCAAACCGGGCTGACAGTATCCGAAAGTGTTTGGCTAAGAAAAGAGGTGATCAGACTGCTGAGCATGAAGTAAACATTCCCTCATAATCTAAAGATTGCATGATCCATTTTATTTTCGGTGCCAGTACGGTAATCAGTAATTGCCTCACTTCTGAATTTTTCAAATCCATGTTTTTTTGTTTGAAATTTGGGGTAATTATCAAACTTTAAATGCCCTATTATCCCCCTGACCGTTAAATATACCAGACTGAAAATTAATCTTAAGGTGTAATCACAGATTGTCTCTTGGTTCTGACCTTTGGTGAAAGTATGAAATCATTCAAGCTTAACTGCATGCTGATCTAGACATAACAACAAAGTCAACAACTGCCACTTTTCTAACTTCCTCCATCAGTTTGCTCAGCTGCAGTGTTAAAATAATTATGTTCTGGAACCAGCTAATATATAGTTGCAAATAATTTCAATTCTGGAATGATATTGCAGAATTGGACAATGGTATACACAGCCTTTTTTGAAGGCAGGGCTGGAAAGAAAAAAAAAACAGCACATACATTGCGCTCTCTCCACTGTAAAGGGCACTTTAGTGCTCGATTTGGCACCCAAGAGGGCACTTACCATAGATACTTTGCTCCCAAGAGGGCAATTTAGCCTTTAAAGGGCATTTTTTGCCCCCTCAGAACACTTAAGCAAGCATTTGGCTCCTAAGAGGGCTCCTAAGAGAGCACATTTTTTCCCATCAGGGAAGGTAATATAGCACACATTTTGGCTCCTGAGAGGAAAACTTAGCGCAGATTTGGGCTCCCAAGAGGGCACTTCAGCACTTCAGCACAAGGTTTGGCCCCCAAGAGGGAAATTTAATGAGAATTTTTGGCTTGCAAGAAGACAATTTAGCACATGTTCTGGCTTCAAATGCGCACTTCAGCACACATATTTGGCGCCTGAGGGGGCACTTTAGCACACTCTTTGGCCTTAAAGGGGGCAATTTAGAATGCGTTTTGGTACCAGAATATGCATTTTTTGGCTAACCACATATCACTTTATCAAGATTTTGGCCTCCAGAGAGGACAATTTAACAAGTGCTTCGCATTTAAATGGCAAGAGGGTAGTTTAGAGCAGGTTTTCGCATTGGAGAAGTAACTAACACACAATTTTCCTCCTCAGAGGGCACCTTGGCAAAAGTTTTTGGCTCGAAAGAGGAAGCTTTAGCACAGGGTTTAGCCCCTGTGAGGGCACTTTAATGCATTTTTTTTAGGGCAGTTGAGCTAATGCTTTGGTTTCAAAGGGGCACTTTGTGTTTGAGTACCTTAGAGTGCACTTAAGCAGGCATTTTTTTGCTTCCCAATGATCACTTTATCAAGCGTTTGTCTCCGATAGGTCACTTTACCATGCATTTTTTGGCTTAAATGTGGCCACTTAAGCAGAAGATTTGGCTACAAAGGGGCACTTTAGCATGCTTTTTGGTACCCGAGGGTGGACTCTAGCCTCTATTTGTTGGCTCCCCACAGTGCATTTTAGAAGGCACTTGGCTTGGGAGAGGGCACTGTAGGACACGTTTTAGCTCCGGAGATGGCACTTTGGCATGGGTTTTGGCTCCCGGAAGGGCACCTTGGCACATTAATTTCAATATGGGGGTTTATGGAATTGTGCACACCCACAGTTTTCTAATCAATCTATACCGGTTAATTGCCCCTCAGGAATAAATAAAGTAATTCTGTTCTATACAATATTCTATTCTTTTACCCTAATATGCACTATACATGGCCAAATGTACCACTAATTTACCTTTAGAGATCTGTGGCAAGCTCTAGTTGCCCCTTACTCCTTTGGGGAGGACTTCTAAAGCTCTTAAAGTAATAAGGTGAAAAGTATACCTTCACATATTGAACTACATCAAGCCCAATCTATGTGAAGTGAAACCGCCCACTTATTTAGTCTGTCATTATGTGTTTCATAAACGTTCCACTCTGAGGTGTTATATTACAGAAATCTGGAAAGGTGGAGATGAAAAAGGCGGCATAAATTGCCCCTTCATTAGTGTTCATCCCTCCCTATGCAGAGTTTGAACAGTGCAACATAAATGTATTGGCTCAATGGCTCTGTTCCACCTGAGATAAAAGGCTATTTACATCCAGAGATGATGATGACAATGGCTGTGGGAGCCTGCATCATTTCCAGACGACTGCGGCTCACGATCATTTGAAAGGATTTAAGGGGGAAGCTGCTGGAGCCATGCAGACTCTGAGACCATCACACCCAATTAAGCAGGGGGGCTATGCTTTAAGTGAAACATGAAAAAAGGAACCTAGTTTTCTGCAGATGGACACGACAGCAAAACAAGTCACCAGTCACCCCTTTTTTAAGTTTGATACCCTATAATTATCTAATTTATTTAAAGTTGATTTTTCAAATGTAAAAAACCACAGAACACTGGAACAAAATAGCCTTCAAACTGAAACGGAATCTTTTTTATTTTTTTCTGGTACTGCTGCTACTTTCTGTTCCATGCAGCGCTGATAAGTTGATCAATGATAACTGTTATTCATTACATTGAGTAAGCCAATTAAAAAGGCAGTTTTATCTAATTTGATAGTTAGACATAATTTGCCAAGAGTTTAGAATGAAAACTCCCAGCTAATGTTACGGTATAATTAAATTTTACACTTTTTTTCTGGAGTATTGGATTAAAGGATTGAAATTTTGTCTACTACTTGCACAACTCTATTGGCCTATTTAATTAGCCATTTTGCTGCTCAGACGTGTGCATAAAGAAAATCATAGCCGTAACACGGAAAATAAATGAATAATTAAAATGAATGTATGCTTAAAGGCAATTAAACCAGTAACCACTTCAGCAGCTACATTAGCACCACTTGTATCTGTGAGGAGAGGAAATCTGCATGGTACAGCACTGACTTTTAGTTTTGTGTAGGTGGAAATTGGTTCCACAGCTAACCTGAAGTAAGGAAATGGAGCAAGCAAAGCGGGCCCTTCTATTTTTCATGAATAAGGTCACTTATCAGTGAATGTAATGTCACCAAGTTCTCTTCATCAATTCAATAACACACTGTGTGAGTGAAAAAAATAGTTGGGTCATTTCTTTGTAAAACACCCCTGGGCTTTTTATTATGACTTCATTTCCCCTTGTAATATTGGAACGTGTCTATAATTGTAAAAGTGTAATAGACTCTAATATAATTTCATTTTGAACCCTGAATGGTCTATGCCATCTCTGCTCAATTTGAGTAGAATAATGATTTTTAATGTCCACACATGGCTTCCTGTGACCTTATTCAATCTCTGGGCTGATCAGGAAATATATTGATTCAATTACAGTGCTGATGACAAGTGAACAGAGGAAAGGAGGGAAAAAAAGGTCAGCATATATTTGAAAATGTAAATCTTAACAATGTCTTTTGGGTTTGCTGGGGGAAAAAGCCATTATCAAATGCCATTTGGCTCCAGTGGCATGCAGCCTTCTGCCTCTTCCCCCTCACACCAATGGGAATACTAGGAATATTTAGAAAATCTAGAGTGGATTTTTCTGTTGTCAGCATGTGAATTATTTTCAGAACATGTGCCTTTATGTTTGATTGTGTAGAACATAATGGTTACATTATTTCTTGAACATTATATTGTATGTCCAAAACTGGCCTTTTTGAGAATACCTAATGACCTTAAGTTAATGACTTTGCATTGTTTGGTATTAACCTCACAACTCCTTTTCCTCCATAAGCTGCACTATAAGTAAATTAGCCTTTCTGTAGTCTGAACAAAGCTCTCAAGCTCATTTCTTCTCAAATTGCACGCACACCGCAGCAGGCTCTGCTAATTATTTGTTTGGTCATTAAAAACTCATTAAATTTAAACTGTTCATTTGCATACCACTGTGTGTTGCATCGTAAATTATTAATGGGAGATAAATAAATGAATTCAATTAGAAAAATAAGTAATGTAACATATGCGCCGACAGAGATCCCATGTTTGCCTTTGTTTTTGACATTGAGATTCAGCTTTGGATAAACAGCCGATCATAGCTAATTTTTTGCAACTTTCAGAAGAGTGAAAAGGATTGGGAAATATTTGATGTCTAAACAAAATGTACATTTTAGGTTGTCCTAATGACTGGGGAAACTATTTTCCCACCTATTACATATTTAAATTATTAATCCTCACCCTCCATCCTTTTGTCTCGCTGAAAAATAAGAAAGTGAAACGAAATCTTCTCAAGGTACATATTTTAAGGTTGGAACACCTTGTTTCAGACTTGGAAATTTTCCATCCAATTGCAAACAACTGTTAGCAACACAACTCCGCTGTTCCTTCAGACTGCAGCTGTGTTTCTTTACATGCTCCCCAACTTTTATTTTAATTCCTGGAATTGGTAAATGTTTGCCTTTTTTCAAATCACTTCATTAATTAAATGGGATTGAGAAAGGTTGTGAGCTAATGGATTAGACTGAGGCCGGCTGGTCTAGGCCTTTTACCAGAGGTCACATTTCATTTGCTGCCTATGTCAAGCGACCAGCAGCAGGGCCTCAGAGGCAATCTAATCAATGTCTGCGTGCTGGAGCCCTTGAATGAATCCATTAAAGTTATGTGGATGCATCCTGCTCAGAGAAGGGGGGGAAAGTCCCCCGATACCTCAGATAGAAATTAGCCAGGAATTAGGAGAAAGGCTGGACTCATTCTGGATCACTGCCAAAGCAAAATTAATAGGCCATCACAGCCTCTTGTGTGTTAAATCCCATTTGTCCGCCAGTGGTTTATGAAAGCACCTCATCCGTCACTCCAGGCCTGGTGTAAGACCCCCAGAACTCCCACCACAAAACTTTACTCATTAAATAATTTTCTGTGGGGTGGGAAAGAAGTAGACAAGTCAAGAAGGGCTTTAGATCAGGGACAGAGCTGCAATTTAGGCATCTGTTGTAAGAGATGATTATTGCACTGAGCTTGGTGTGTGATTGCATTTGAGGTTTGGGTGGGCTTAGTCTGCGACCACGGATGGAGCTGTAACAGGACTTTAGTGGGACACTGGGGAGAGAGGAGGACAATAGCCATGTGAGCTGCTTCAGTACCGCTTTCATCTCAACAGTGTTCACTAATCCCACAAATTGATCCTCAGTATGTATGTGTTTTAACTCCAGTAAAAGCTTTGACAAAGTCTCTTTGGAAGACAGTGTCTTAAATACTTAAACTTCTAAGAAGGAGAGGTTACAATTCTGCAGTTTATCATGCACTGTAGGTCACACAATCATCAATTTCTGAGAGTATAATACACTGATTATAGCAAGAAAATAGCAGTTACATAGTTTCTTCAAATTTAAATGTGTGGACATATTAGAAACTACCTCGGCTTCCACAATCATATGTAGAATTTATCTAAATTAGAGCCAGACCAAAACCAATGTTTACTTAAAGATGAGAGCTTTCTATGCTAAGCAGACTCAGGAGTAAAAATAACATTAGCTGAGGACATCTGGTAATTTTGTTGCAGGGAAAAAAGCAAAACAAAACATTTGTTCACCATCCCAGCACCAAAATGGTGAGTTTTGGTGCTGGGATGTAAAAAAATATATATATTCAAATTATCCACTGTTAAATTGAGGTGGGCCTGATACTTCAGCATGTAGTTTTGCTGATCTAACACATTTTCTTAGAGTTGTACTTGACATTAAGAAAATGTTTCAAATGTTTGGTTCGAACTTTTTACAAGCATTGTGATACAATCCAACTAATGCTCTATAAGCACTTAAAAAGCAGAGCTCAAATAAATGACCTCTGTAAAGAAGATCTGTTTATACTGCATAAATTAAATGAGGTCCCATGAGTATTTGCTGCTTTCTTGACTATTGAATTGATTGTAAGACGGAAGCCTTGGGTCAGGGGTGTGGGGAAGAAAGTGCGCTATTAAAAACAAAAGAAACCAAACTTCATTTAGGTTCTGTTTTTTTGCTTTTATTCTGAAATTACTGGAACTTAATAGCAATTGTTTTGACTGACTACACATTATTAGTTTATCATATTATAAATTATTTACAAAAGCATAATTCCACAATGTTTTTAGAGTAAACAATTTAATATAATTCTGAATTTCAATAAAAAAAAAAGTCCTGTCAGATGTTCTTTTAGTTTGAAAGAATGATTCCTTGGCTTAAGGCCTGCAGTTCTCTGTGAACTTTGTAAAACATAAGCAGAAAAATAAAAATATTTTATTTCTATTTGTTCAAGAATCTACCTCACTGGATGCTGAATGAAGACACCCATGAGGTGAACCAAATATGGAGTAAATTGCTTCCATATTGAAAGACTTTTTTGCATCTTTATCTATTTAATGAAATTTGCCTTGTGAAGCAAGTGCAGAAATAAAGCAAATGGGTTATTTACAATAGCTGTAGAAAATATTGATGATTATATTACATTAATTGTGTAATATAAGGTAATTAAACCACATTTTTCCTCATAAAGCATATCAGCTTTTGGCTTCCATCACATTAAGTCAAGAAGGGATAGCTCAACAAGAGTATGAACAGAGCTGAGTTTCCTTTATGTCGCATGAAACATGATCATGAAAAATAGGCCAAGAGACTAACAGAGCTCAAATAAATCCAGTGGTCGTTTATTCTGAGACCTAAAGTAGGATTTTTTTTCAGAGTTTTTTCAGTCATGCAATATATATATATATATATATATTTTTTTTTTTAGACCAACAGAGTTTGACATTTCACTTTGACTATTATGTAATGCTTAGTATTGTTTTTTTCCTTTTCAACTTGTGAACACAGGTAAGAGATTTGAAAGTACAATTCTAACACCATAAGGCAGCATCCGAATCCTGCCTGGAGATAGCAACATCTCTGTTGAAGTTTGATCTAGAAGATAGCTGTTAACAGGCTGAACATCCAGAGCAGCAATGATTACAAGAGAAAATTGCACTACTCAAATATTGTTTCCTGTATGACAAGAATAAGGTCTAAGTCTTTCAGTTGCAAATTGTAAATTATTTGTTTGGCTATGTAAACATAACAATATGGGCTAATATACTGCCAGAAGACTACTGTTTGCTGTCAGGGAATACCAAAGGCAGCTACAGTAATAAAATCCTTCTCCATCTCACAACAGCTAAATTGTGTCTCCCTGCAGAGATTGTTATCTGTAGGCTGGACTACTTTAAATGCCTGCAACACAACTCAGGCAGACTGTTTAACAAGAATCTGTCCACAATAATAAGACTGTATTTTGATTTTTGTGGAGTTATGTGCAGATGAGCACATAAAAAAATAATCAGCTTTCATTCTTAGAGCACAATGTGGGATAGCCTCTAGGAAAAAATCAACTGAAGCTTTTGCCATATTGTAATTTTTTTGTATAAATGTGTCACTGCACACAAATGTGCTTTTTCTGAAAACAGGAATATGAGCAATCTAAGCCTTTCTCAACTATAGACACATACTGTCAAAATCTTTCATCCAAAAAAATCCCTCTGCTTCACCTGCTAGATCTTATGGGAAATAAGCAAGAATTGGACACTTAAAGGTAAAAAAAAAAAAAAAAAACAATCAACTGAACTGTACTCCCACCAACCAGACATATGCTTGGTTTTTCCAGTAAATTAATCACATATACATGCAGTAATAAGTTTACTATCCATCTTATTCATCTACTTTAGTGATGCAACAACTAATATAGTAGAAGTAAAGACTGTCAGAATTTTCCTTGATTATCTCATAAAATCCCTTCATTTTTCATCACCCTTACCCCTCCTGGAGTTGCGAGGGATGCTGGAGCCTCTCTCCAGCTGACAATGGGCAAGAGGCAGGGTATATCCTCGACAGGTCACCAGTCTAACGCAGGGCAACAGTGAGACAAACAGGACAAAAAATCATTCACACACACTGACACCTAAGGACAATTTAGAGAAGCAAATTAACCTATCAGTCATGTTTTTGGAGTCTGGAAGCAAGCCGGAGTACCCGGAGAGAACCCACTCATGCACAGGGAGAACATGCAAACTCCATGCAGAAAGTCCAGGAATCGAACCTGGATCCTTCTACCCTCTGCACCACTGGACTTATTTCATATAAGTCATTGGAAAATTAAAACAGGAAAGCCTGAGTTTTTGATCGTTTACTGCAAAATCCTCTTTAAAAGAATGGTGGGTGACCTAAGAAACAGCCTTTAATTTTTAATAACCCTTGATATAGTACAGAAACTCAAATTATGTTTTTTTGTTTTTTGTTTTTTTTCAAAACAAGCTTTGCCAAACAGTTGTCACTGCATGATATGTTTAGCCGATTTCATTTAAATATAAACTTGTGACCTTATATAATAAAAATATGAACTTGCTATGAAGCAAATCCTCCAAATATAGTACGTCTGTTGCTGTAAATATTACTTACTTAGTGTTATCAATATGTTAAAGGAGCTTTCCTTTTTACTTTTGCTGCTTTATAAGCAAATACTATAATGAAAATAAAGAAAAAGGGTAGAATAATTTCAGGCATTGGAGGCTTAATGTCTCATTAAAACATAAAAACATGAATATTAGGCAACAAATGCATAGAGAACTGACTGAATACTTCCATATTAATGATGATGGTATTGCCTCTCCATCAGTTGTATGGGATGTCAGTAAGGCCACAAGAGGGAAGATTATTTACTGGTTTGTCATTAGGGGTTATGTGTGTGAATGCCTGTGAGAGAATTACATCATTTGCAATATTTGCAACTTTTGTCTGTTGCTCATCTTTGTTCTATTAACAATTTAGATATATTCTTACAATATTGTTTTGGCTGTAGAGACGTGAATGATTTTATGATTTTTTTTCTGACCATTTTACGGTTAATTAATAGAAACTCACCGTTGCTTGTGCTTTAGTTGGTAACTTCTGAAAGCATTTTTCATATATAAATATTCTTATTCAAAGTTGAATGATTGGCTCTGAGTGGTCTGGTCACAGTCTTACAACCCTTTCTAGATTGATGGGATAAAACAAGGATGATTTTTATAGGATAATTGCAAATGCCTTTTCTTCTTACCATTGTTCACAGTATATACAGGAATGCACTAAACAAGCAACATGCAAAAAGCTCGGCTTTAGGGAGGTGGTTTATTTCATTTCAAGTCCTGGGTTAACAGTTTCTCCTTAGCTTTTTTTTTTTTTTTTTGCTGCAAGCTTGTAATCAAAAAACACGAAAAAAAAAAGAGAAACAAGTTTCCACTTAGCTGCATTGTAGCCTGTGTGCTGCAAAAACACACTGATTCACCTTGGCAGAACAGCGATAATCTCCAAATGAACTGGTCCCAAACTAATCAAGCAGCCAACTGAAATAACACAAGGGTGTGCAGCTCAGAAGGGAGGCCCCACAGTTTCTACACTGTGAGGTTTGCACACTGAGCCCACAAGAGAGCCTTTGCAGCTTCTTTTCTACTTGCTGATAAACAACAATTCCCACAGTCTCTCTCCTAAATTTACATGAGAGGTTATGAGCTTTAAAACATGTGACTGTCAGAGGTCAGTGCTCTGTTGTATTCAGATAGACACACAATACAGGCAGACTCTCAACTTAAACCTAGAATATAACATTTGTTATCAATTTTTTTAAAGAAACACCTAATTATTATATAACAACAAATGTTATTTCTGGAATGAAATGAGATGTGAAAATTACACCTCTTCATCTACCCACATGCAACCTCAATCATATTCAAGTTGCTATAGACAAAGCCTAGGTACGATTCTCATGCGTGCCCTCTTCCTCCAGTGCCAGAGTCACGCATCATTGTCAGCAGCCGGCAAAACAAGATGAAATAAAATTCTAAGCCGTCCTGGCAGTCAAGGACACCATTCCCTCACCGTAATAGCCTGTATCGCCTAGCCACTCCATGTGTAGCTTTTCCTCATTGCTCCGGGCTTTTATTCCTGGCAATAAGCTCTTTATCACTCCTCAACACAATTCTTTTAAAACCACCGTCAAGAAGCAATCAGACCTTAAGTAAGAGGATTCAAAGTCAGTGTGTTATTGTTAAGCAAAGCGGCATTACTTCATTTCCATAATGCACCCAGACAGAGATGCCAAATAGGTAATAATAAAGAAAGAAAGGCATGCAGCCACATAAACATTTAATATATTTTTTCTCCCTTTTCAAGCCCAAAAAATCAAACCCAATCCTTTCTTTGATCCTGTTTCCTCTCTTTTCTTGCAGTTGCTTCCCTCTCTGCCTTCAGAATGACATTATGTTTGGGTTGGTTGTCTTTCTGCTTCAAACACCTATGATTTAGCAGTTCTTGACATATCCATTACACCTCATAGATTGGCTGTTCACTTTTCCCTGTGTCTTGAAAACCTAAAGAAATGACATGTAACCTTCTATTTTTTTCCAACCTCAGATGTCCTCGATTCACAGGTGGTGCGTTCAGAAAGAAGTGGATTCTAATTTCAGAAGTGTTTCCTTACTATTAACCATAGCTACATGAGGGACATCAATCTTGACAAGGACTTTTGAACATCGTCTGAAAATGCAATACCGTTGTGTATTTCCCCCCCCCCCCACACACTTCATGGACTGACCATAGATGGGCATATAAGTGCAGGTTTTATGATTTATTATCTGTATCAAATTTCTTTTTTTCATAATAACTTTGCTCGAAAAATTGTTCGCATCTTTTCACAACCATTCTTAAACTTACATTTTGTGATTAATCACGGATTTAGTTTATTATTTCCAGTATCTAAGCCATCTTCTACTAATGTTTAATCGACTACTGAACCTGAAACTCAGTTTTTATTTATATCCACTGTTGTGGAAAGTAATTGATCTAGAGACAGATAAAGTCCATCTGAAGCAGCCACATCACTATGTACAGTTTTTTGAAAACCACAATGATCAAAAGGTTACCGTGTAACAGTTTATAATTCATATTATTTATGCTGTAATTTTCAGAACAAATAACATACTAGTTTCTTGTTATGCCAGAAACACTTAAGTTGATTTAAACTCTACATATTACATTTTGACAGGTTTTCCATAAATCAATTAAAGTCGTTTGTTGTTTCTGTCAAAGCATTCAGGTATGTATACACATAATCATATAAACAATATTCATTTTATTTAAAAGAATAAAGTAAGCTCTGAAAATAATCACAGCATATGTGCAGCAGCCTCCATGTGTATTGTCATCCCTGATAAATATGTTGGAGAAATCTAACATTCAAATAAAATTTAAATGTAAAATGTTGAAAATGTTAACCTTATTTACATGAGGGAAATCATGTGTTAGTAAACAAATGTTATAAAATCACAGATATAACATTTCTTACCATGTTTCACAGTTTATACAAAGATCAACATAATTTTTTTCTGACTTACCGGTAAACCAAGCTGATCAGTGTTGATGAACTTTTTTTCAAAGAAATCCTAGGGCTTCCTGTTTCTCAAGCATGCAAATATGTTGTCAGATTTCGGGTCATCTTATCGGTGTCCTATCTTTCTTCTGAGTGTAAAGATACAGTTGGTGGGCAAAGCTCAGCTACTGCACTGTGTTCCATCTAGTGAATAAAGTGAAGCTTATGAGGTGCTGACTGCCAGTTATTCAATTGCCCCATTTACCCTACCCCTCTGAAACTTATCGCTGCTGAGTGTGAACCAAGCTTGGATCAGTTAAACATGTAGAACTTGGTTTCTTATGACCATTTACACATCACGCTAGCAAGGTTCCTCGCCCCCTATCATCGGTCCACAATACTACAGCTCTCAACATTAAGGAACTTATGTGCCTGAATAGGGTCTTCCGCCCAAATTTCAATGAGAGCCTTGGTCTTGGCACATCCCAGGTCGCAACACACGCTTTGATGCCTTTAATGTAATAAGCTGAGAAGAAGTTCAAGTTGAGAATTGATTTATAAAGCCGGGCACAGTGGAAAACCCACAAAATGGCTCAGCTGACTGTAAATAGGCGATGATGTAGTCTACTCATGCGCTCTTTGTTATCAGAGAACCGAGCCACAACTGAACCTTACTGAGCCCTACTGTTGAACCAGTGCTTCAGTAGGTTTAGCACAATTCAGGTGTGTCTGGCACAGACCAGCTCAGCTGAGTTCCATTTACACTCAAAAGTTATCTCAGTTATGCCTGAGTGTTAACCTTAGTGGTACACCTAGCCCTTGGTGTTGTCTATTATTTACTTTTCTTTCCTCAGAACTAACTCGAATTCTCGTCCTTTTTCTTCAAAGTAACCTCCTTTCAAACTCCTGGATTCATCTACTGGACAAACTCAAGCTCTCTGGCTCCTGTTCTCTCGAAACAAAGACAGTTTGGTTCTCTGTCGCCACGACTTGCACTCTCAAGGCTCCTCTCCTTTCCACCTAGATAAAAACTTGTCAGTACCTGTAAACCTGTTAAAAAAAAGATAAAAAATTCATAAAATTATTTCTTGTAAATCACCTCTCCTCACAATTTATCTCTTCCTCTCTCCATTGTTGTACCAACTAAAACCATTACAGTCCTTCTGGATTTAATCCAAAGACAATCTCTAATTTTCATTATATTTTACAAGCCTCCTAGGCTCTCTGCATGTGGCACAAAAGCCTTCTGAAAACTGACATGTGAAACAGTTAGTCTTTATTTTTTAGGCTATTTTTACACAGCCGGTCAACTCAAGTCCCTTTTTTTATTATTTTTTCTTGCCATGGTCATTCATACTAACAGTTTAGGACACCAGAGCGACCGTCTTGCGCAGAAGGAGAATGCCGACATTACATCGCAGCCAGAGTCTTTACGAAGATAATAACAGATGTGACTGTCACTAAAAATGTTTGATAAAGCTTCAGAATAGTGGATGTCAGTGTCTCTGTTTAATTAAACTCTTGAGCAATGGAAGCCAACAGTATCATGACCACATCATAAAAATATGAGGGAAGGTAAGAAAAAAAACAACACTTAACTATTAAAGGCCTTTAGGGGAGCAGTCACCGAGTGCTGCTGCTGATAACTCTGTGTGGATGTGTGGTGGAAGCGAGGGCAATGATGTAAAATGCAGTCTGATCGTTCACATTGTGGTTGGTTTTTTATTTTTTACATAAAGATTGGAATTGAGCAACTCAGACTGCCGTGAAAAAAAGATAGTTATGATTCATGTCTGTACATAAAGATCAGATTTGGGTCACATTTGCCTGCTGTAAGGAAGTAGCCGTAAGCAATCTGAAAAATGAAGAAAAAATATACAACAGATGTTCATCTTTAGAGGTCGGGAAATTGATTTAAGAAAATTGCTATGAGACAATTATTTTCTTTATTGTCACAGAGAAATAATCATGTAATAATCAAACTACATCTGGGCAAACAGGACTGGATAAAAAGGTCTATTTTTATCTTGCCAATAGTCACAATGATGAGGCAAAGGGGGTAAAGCAAAGATTGGTATCTTGGGTTGACCAGTCATAGCAACCATGTGACCCATCTTTATGCCAGCAATTTGTTCGTTTCTGTCCTAACAGGAAAGTAAACAAGTTAAATTAAACACTACTTCGCTGAAAGTGTGCTTTTCTCTGAGAAATCCTAATTAGATTGGCCAATGTGGTAAAAAAAAAAAAAAAAAAAATCTAGATGGATTTTGCCTAAAAAGAATGATGGATATTGTATAAAGGCACCTCAGTTCTGTTCAAAATGATTGAAAAGTGTTAATGCTGTGGGCGCGTTTCCCATATAAAGCCCTAGGGAATGTGATAAAGGTACATTCACACTGAAGGTGCAGCCACCTTTAAGAATGACCAAACAGTCGGCCCTATTGGGAGATCAAAACAAAGTGGCAAGTTGATAAATGCTGCGGATAGGCAGATTCTCCAAGGTAAAGCAGCTCCCTTTACTAGGTGTTGGACAGGAGGAGGAACCACTGGAAATGGTTATTCATAGATATGAGAGGATCTGGTGGACCCAGGGATGCAGGTGCTAATGTTTTTATTTCACTTTTCATATCACACACAGTGCTGTGACTCCCTATTAAGGAGCTCATTCTGAATACATTAAATTGAAGCCCCTAGCTAATTTTTCCAGTTCCTATCCCTTCAACTTTCGCTGGTTCAAGAGTAGGTACACTATCCAGGGTAGGAAAGGAACTCCGGACTGCTGTGCTGAATCTGGACAGCATTCAGCTTTACAGACCCCGCTGCACGATAGACGCACATACAGTATGGATGATGCTTGTCGAATCGGGACTACAGCCTTCCAGAAAATAACTACAAAAACAGAAGTTATCAAACTTTAAGTAAAGCAAAAAGTGTGATTAATGAAAGAGGAACACTGTTTTGCTTAAGATTTACATTTTTCAGTAAGATCCAAGAACCTGTAAATTACTTTTTTCAAGGAAGGCTGATCTCATTCCTGCACTAAAGACAGCATAGAGATTAGAATGCTGTTGTTAATATGATCTCTAATGCAAATTTTCCAGTTTCAGATTTAAAGCTTTTTAAAGTGCAAAAGTGTCTGTCATTGGCCTAAAATGAAACTAGACATCTTATTTGTAAGCTGCTGAGGGCTACTGGTCAATTTCTCATCGAGAGAAGCAGGTAAAAGGTCTGTAATTGATTTGAGGCACTTTTACTGGCATTTGCATTTTTAAGCCATTGATGTAAAATCACAACATGAAGTCTAAAGGAGTATTCAACTGAAGTGAAACAGGCCATTTTGGCTGCAACAGCACTTTCATCAGAACAGGAGTGCAGACATGATAACTGGCCAAATCAGTAGTTTGGCACATTCAGAGTAGAGACTAGGTAGGTAAAAACCAAGAATAAAAATGTGGTGGCTGATAGTAGAATCATTTACAAGCTAAAGTAGAAAGACCTCAGAGGAGTACCCTGATACCACTGACAAGTTTATG
This sequence comes from Cyprinodon variegatus, assembly GCF_000732505.1. Lineage (NCBI taxonomy): Eukaryota > Metazoa > Chordata > Actinopteri > Cyprinodontiformes > Cyprinodontidae > Cyprinodon > Cyprinodon variegatus. Next base: position 1,244,219 of record NW_015150581.1, read on the forward strand.
TATTCTGAGCATATGTTTTTGATAATTTTGACCAGTAAGACTTTCAGATAATAAAAATGAGCAAAAAAAACAAACAAAAAAAAACTCTTTAAAGCAGAAATGTTCAACTACCTCAAATAATATGTATCCCTTAATAGCACAGCGCTCATTATTTATTTTAGTGTCTTTCAACTTTTCCCTGTCAGGGTTTGGAGGACCCAAATGCAGAGGCAGAGAGGCTGAGGAGATTTCTAGCAGTTTAATGAGGCAAAACAGTAAACAAAGGCAGGAATGCAAAAATCCATCTAATAATCAAAGCAAACCAGAACTATGGAGACATCTGGGGAAACCAAAGAAGAGGAGCCAGGGAGAGACGAGGTAGGTGGACAACAGCATGGGAGGACAGCAAAGACAAGGAACCAACAAAGAGTGAGAGCAGAGGGAGAGCATAAATAGCTAACAGAGACAAAGGGAGGGCTAACGAGCTAACAAGAAGCAGGTGTGAGGAGACAACAAGGGAGCCAAGGGGAAAGGAACACACACACACACACACGAGGGCAACAAAGGACAACAGAAAAACATGAGAACTAACATAAATCTAGAAAATACAACAAAAAATGAATTAAACCAATAAAACTAGGAAACATAGAGCAAAGTAAAGCACAATAGAAACAAGACCATGACATTCTCTGACAATGCACCACAGCTTCTCTATGGGCTTTAAGCCTGTGAGTTTTCTGATCAATCAAGCAGATACAGGTATCATGTCATTAAAGCAAGCAGCAGCAGCTATCAAGTCCATCTGGAAAGTGAAACCAGCATGTTTAAGAACCACAAAATGCTCTAGAAACTTCCTGGTGGAAGGCTGCATTGACTAATGAATAATTGTCTCAACAACATCAGATGACATAGCTCCCAAAATCCTCCCTTGCTACTGGAATGTTGCTCTGGACTTCGAGCTACTTTTGTCCTGTGCAACTGTACTCCCAAAACTTGATTATAAAATTAAAGGGGCAAAATTATCTTTTATGTAGAAAACTTTAAACCGCTTCTTCAATAGCATCTTTTTCCTCATTAATCCCACAAAAAGGTGCTTCTGCATGTTTCTTTTTACCCTAGGAAAGGGGTAAAAAAAGGAATAAAAGATAAATAAAAGTGTATATATATACACATATATGTGTGTATATATACACCTGTGCAGCCATTATGAGTGCCTCTGTGCTGTCCTCCAGTCCGGCTTTGTCTAGCCATTGGTAGGATTTCTGGATGTCCGCCACTTCGGTTATATTTCGGTGGTACATCCCGTATGGGGGCTTATCTTCCCTTGACGTAGCCTCCAGAACCTCATCTTCTGATCCCCATTGTCTGAGACATTCCCTGAGCATGTTGTCTGTTAGTCCCTTGTCTTTGATGTACTTGTGGATCTTGGATGTTTCATCCTGAATAGTGGCTCTCACGCTTACTAATCCTCTGCCTCCTTCCTTATTGCTGGCCTACAGTCTCATGGTGCTGGATTTGGGATGATAACCTCTGTGCATGGTTAGGGGCTTTTTTGTCTTAACACCTGTGGCCTGTATATCATCCTTTGGTCAGCTTATTATTCTTGCAGGATACGTGATTACTTGTAAGGCAAAGCTATTCTTGCCATTGAGCTGACTTCTTAGGACCCACCTCACTCGTTGGAGGTATTTGGACGTAGCTGCTTTCCTTGTCACCTCTTCAAGGTTGCCATTTGCTTGTGGGATTCCGAGGTACTTGTAACTGTCCTCAATGTCTGCTATTGTTCCTACTGGGAGTGAGAACCCCTGTGTGTGGACTACTTTCCCTCTCTTAGTCACCATCCAACCACGCTTCTCTAGTCAGAATGAAATCTTGATGTCTATGCTGTAGATCAGGATGGTATTGATCAGTGATTCGATGTCTTTTTCATTAGCTTACAGCTCGATGTCATTCGTGTAGAGATGGTGACTGATGGTGGCCCCGTTACTGGGTCAGTATCCATAGCCAGTCTTGTTGATTACTTGGCTGAGGGGATTCAGACCTATGCAGAATAGCAGTGGGGATAGCACATCTACTTAATATATTCCACATATGATGGAGACTTGCGTAAGTGTCTTGCGATTGGCCTCAAGGGTGGTTTTCCACAATAAGGCTCTTAGTCCTGTTGATGTTGTATAGGTCCAAGCATTCACCATTCCAAGTATGTGGCATTGAGTCATAGGCTTTCTTGTAAACAGTCCAGGCAGTGCACAGGTTAGTGTTTCGGGTTCTGCAGTCTCGAGTAACTGTTCTGTCTACCATAACAGTCGCGCATATCATATATATATATATATATATATATATATATATATATATATATATATATATATATATATATATATA
>NW_015150581.1:1247756-1277309 GCF_000732505.1 Cyprinodon variegatus
GCATCTTTGGGATGTGGTGGAACGGGAGAGTGGCATCATGGATGTGCAGCCGACAAATCTGCAACAACTTTGTGATGCCATCATGTCAATATGGACCAAACTCCCTGAGGAATGCTTCCAGCACCTTGTTGAATCTATGCCATGAAGAATTGAGGCAGTTCTGAAGGCAAAAGGGGGTCCAACCCGTTACTAGCATGCAGTACCTAATAAAGAAGCCGGTGAGTGTAGATCTTCCATCATGTTATATTTTTTGAGAAACAGAATTTTGGGTTTTCATCAGCTCCAAACCATAATATCAAAATAAACAGAAATAAACTATTGCTTACTCTGTGTTTAAGGAATAAATAGCATACAGCTTAACTTTAAAATTTAATTACTGAAATGTTCAATTACCTGTAATTCTTGAATTATTCCTTCAAAGTAACTTGCAACAGAGGTGTGATGCCTATATGATGTTAGATCTTTTTAGGTGTGATGCCTATATGATGTTAGATCATTTTAGATTCCTGAAAATAGCCTGGTAAAATCTTCTGCTTTTTATATTATCAGCACAAACACATTTAGTTGGAGTCAGGTTTGCTGAGCACATTCCAATTAACGTACAGATGACTTCCTTCGTCATTTATAAAATCATTAAAACATTTTTACATGAATGAAAAATAGTTCAAAGGCAATTTTCCTCAGCAACTGATTTATTTTGGGTTTTTGGTTTATTTGGGGTTTTTTTTTAACCCTTTTTATATATAATGTAAGCAATGCAACAATCTGCAAGCCAACTGTCACAAACATACAGCAAGTAGTGAATTTGGATTTATTGGCTCTGATAGTTATTGGATGAAGAGGTTTTTTCCCCGCATGCTTTCCGACCTTCTGCTTGTTGTTGTTAGTAGCCTCAGAAGGATCTTTCTACCCTGACAGTAATGAAAATAATAATAATGGTGAGAATAGCATCACTTCAATCTCACTTTCAGTGATTACATTGTTCCACCCGTTTCCGTTTCTGCTTAAATTATATTTAACTTCATCTGCTGTGGTCCACAAACAGGATTACTGGTACTTATCTGAAATGAAAGTGCATTTTTAACACAGTTTAATAACGAGAGTGGAAAATCCAGTCCACAGCAATAAAGCTGAAACTAATTCATTCCAATGGCTGTTGGTGCAGTATAGGAGGAGGAGGAGGCTCAGTTCTTCCCCACATGGCTTGAAACTTTAAAAGAAAGAAGACAGCCATTTTTGTTTAATCTTCTGCAGCCTGAAATGAACATGGTGACCACACAAAAGCCGGAGGATCTCCATCCAGCTTTTTTTAAGAGTTTTTTCAAAGATCGACTAGAAACCCAAATCTTAATCAACCATTTCAAACTTTCCATAAGAGTTGAGCACACTTAACATGTTTAAGAGTTGAGGTTGAACAGACAGGATGGAGGAGGGTGAAACTTCCACATGCCCCTCTGAATCTAAAATCGTCAGCAGTTTGAGCTTGTCTGTGCCTCCTGTTCCATTATGGAATAGAAACACAGGAGCCTGTTTGTTCGCCAAACACAATTAACAAGGTTTCTGCTGCACATCAATACTGCTATTTGCATAAGGTATCGATCTGAAGTCCTTATAATCACAAAATGTTAATTGCTCCAATTAATTCTCAATCTGTTTGTGCCCTTGTCTGGCCGCCTTGAGCCCTGAAGGTCAGTGTGAAAATGAACTGCTCTTTGATTCTCCTCCAGGAAAAGATTTTTTCCCCAAGACAACACAGTTCGCCACACTCCCCATCAAAAGGCCTCACCATCCGTTATCATTATTATCATTCAGTTTGAGTAGCAGCTAATGGGTTTGAAATCTTGTGATCTGATTTGTCCTTTTAAACAAGGTTTTTCTTGTGTCGTTCATTAACTAGGGCTGCCTTCTCTTCTCCGCAGGGCCATGGCTATTTAAACTCAAAGACACAGTATCCCCCCCTTCTTATTGACTAATAAGTCATTTTCAGAGACAATGCCTTGCCTGTTTGATTCATGGCCTATATGTGCTGCCTATGTTTTCCTGTCTCTGCGCCTACTGCTACAACATGCTATTGCATAGTGAAGTATGACCTCCTGGTTTACAGTCTGTTGAAATGATCAGAATAATAAGTCAGAGCTGTCAATTTACTGCTCCTTCTGCTGTAATATGTGGGTGGCCTAACTCCTATTTTTGTGCAGATGTTATGTAGCTTTCCTGAAAGAAATAGATATTTTAAGAAATCTACACATTCAGCACTTATTGAAATTCCTGATAATTTTAGTGAAACAAATTAAAGTAAGAGACTGCTTTACAACCATGCTTCAACATAATGAGACATACATACATTACATACATATAGGGCTATAGATAGTCTCTCTGCTTTTTGATGGCATGGTATGGACCACACTTAACATGGACCAGAGGATACTAAGAAACTGGTCGTCTCAGGCACTGGTGTAGTCCAGGTTACTCGAGGCATATACCCACAATATAAAGTATATACCCACTTATTTTTCAATCAGCATCAGCAATCAGCATATACCCACTTCTAAACCCCCCATGATACGCACTATTAAAGCTCGACATACACTGTAAGAGTTACTTGTGCTGTTTGGTTTTAAGCTCAGTAAAACACATCAAACATGATCAAAATCCTCATTAGTTTAGAAAGCTCAAAACATGTTAGCATCTGAAATCAAACACACCCTTTTTGAGTCCAGTGAACGACCGTATGAAAAAGGGGGAATGAATAGTAGTGACTTTGATTCGATTTTTAAGCATCATGCATAGCTTCTTTTCTACCATACAGGCACCGCATAACTTTCAGTCCGGTGTGACTGATCAGTATTTGCGGCGATTTACTGGTGGTGGCAGCTGAAGTTTATTAGATGTTTGTTATGGCTAGGTGGGTGCATCAATGCTTGTTTCAAAATACTCCCAACCAAACCAAAAACTTCTCAAAATGTTGCATAAACTCTACATTTAACATACATTACATTTGGCAGTGATAAAACATAAAAGATCGACCATAAACAGATCAATACATGATGCACTTAATTCTTATACATGTAAGTATCAAACAATTAAATAAAACAAGGCCACAAGAGTACGGTTGCATAATCTGGACAGGCTCTGCTTTTAATGGCTGATATAATTTGGCCAAAAATCTTTTATCTTTAATTATTGTAGCTTCAGATGGATTCACTGATCGTTTTCCCACTTAATGGCGGCATCCTCTCATTGATATTTTTAGTCTCCAGTAAATCTGATAGATTGTTGGAGATCAAGGAATCTGAGACAATGCACCCGATTCAATTCCACAAGTAGATCATTCGATGATTCCTTAAAATAGGATTTATAATATTGCGTTTGGTGGAATACTACTCTCCGGGTACTCCGGCTTCCTCCCACAGTTAAAAAACATGACTATTAGGTTAATTGTCTTCCATAAATTCTCCTTAGGTGTGAGTGTGTTGTGAATTGTTGTTTGTCCTGTTTGTCTCTCTGTTGCTCTGTGATGGACTGGCGACCATTCCAGAGTGTACCCCGCCTCTTGCCAGTAGACAGCTGGAGATAGGCACCAACACCCCCCATGACCCCACTTGGGATTAAGAGTGCCAAAAAATGGATGGATGGAATACCACCATCCCCTTTAAATGATCATTGCTCTCTTCTTTTTATACCCCAAACACACCATCCCCACTGTTGAATATGGTGGTGGCAGCATTATTGTTCGTGCCTGCTTTTCTTCAGCAGGACCAGGGAAGATTAAAATAGAAGGGAAGATGGACAGAGCCAAATACAGGACCATTCTTGAAGAAAACCTGTTGGAGTATGCAAAAGACAAAAGACCCGACAGGGGAGGAGATTAGTTCCAACAAGAAAATTATCTAAAACATAAAGCAAACTCTACATGGAATGGTTCAAAAACATATCAGGTGTTAGAATGGCCAGGTCAAAGTCCAGACTTGAATCTAATCGAGAATTTGTGGATTCAATCCAATCCAACCTCACTGAGCTTGATTTTTTTTGCACAAAACAATGGGCAAAAATCCCTCCATGTGCAAAGACATAACCCAAGCAACTTACAGCTGTAATCCAGTGGCGGCTGGTAGAGTTTTTTTTTTCCAGGAGTGAGCTTTAACCTCAATATTGACTTATACCAAAAACCAATCAAAGGAGCTACTGTGCATGTACTAATTTACCGAAAGTCTATGGGCAAAGCTTTCTCCGTCCCTGGGTAGAAATACATCACCAATCTGAGGGCGAAAGAAAAAGCTTTACTCCTCGTTAAAAATTCTATATTTATCTTGCACATCTAAAAAAAATATAGTAACATATTTAGAATTTTTCTTTCTTTAAGAACAATGTGGTTTTCATCCCACCCACAGCACACTGGACCAGCTCTATACCCTTCATCGGGTGCTCAAGGGTTTGTGAAAGTTCACCACAACCAGTCCACATGTGTATTGTGGATCCCGAGAAGGCGTTCGACCGTGCCCCTTGTGGTGCCCTGTGCCCTGTGGGGGGTGCTCTGGGAGTGTGGGATTCGAGGCCCTCTGTTAAGGGCTGTCTGTTCTCTGTATGGCCGCAGCAGTAGCTTGGTTCTCAAGTCAGACCTATTCCTGGTGCATGTTAGTCTCCGCCAGGGCTGCCCTTTGTCATAGGTTCTTTTCATTACATTTATGGACAGAATTTCTAGCCGCAGCCAGGGACCAGAGGGTGTCCAGTTTGGGAACCTCAGAATATAATGTCTGCAGTTTGCATATAACGTTGTCCTGTTGGCCTCATCAAACCAGGACCTTCGGTGTGCACTGGGGAGGTTTGCAGCCAAGTGTGAAACAGCCGGGAGGAGGATCAGCACCTCCAAATCCGAGGCCATGGTTCTCCACTGGAGAAAGGTGGACTCCCCTCTTGAAGTCAGTGGAAAGTCCTTTTCTCAAGTGGAGGAGTTCAAGTATCTCTGGGTGTTTTTCACAAGTGAGGGAAGGCTGGAGCATGAGATAGACAGATCGGTGCAGCATCAGCATTGATGCAGTCGCTGTATTGGCCTGTCATGTTGAAGAGGGAGCTGAGTCAGCTCTCGATTTACCGATTGATTTACGTTCTCACTCTCACCTATGGTCATGAGATCTAGGTAATTACCAAAAGGAAAAGATTGGGAATACAAGCAGCCAAAATGAGTTTCCTTTGGAGGTTAGCCATCTCTCTGAGTTGGCTTGGTTTTGGCCCGGGGTCTCCCCAGAGCAGCTGGAAGAGGCATGTGTGGATCGGGAAGTCTGGACATGTTTAGACTGCTTCCTCTGCGACATGGCCCCGGATAAAGAGGAAGAAAATTGACGAATTCTTCTCTCTTTTCTTTTTTTCTTTTTCTTTTTTTCTATCCTAAGGACATTGGTTGAGTAGGGCACCCTAGCCCCCTCTATTGGCCAGCCTCCACTGCTATAATCGCAGCAAAAGGTGGCACTAGAAAGTATTAACTCAACGGGCCTGTGCCTGTTTGGCACAAACAGTACGCTGACAACACCCCACTACATGAGGAAGTAAAAAAACACAGCCACTAATAAATTTATCAAATCCTCTTCATGCAGTTCAAGAGCCAATTTCTTTCCTGGAGTTTTTCCGCAATATATTTTGATAATGGTGATATTTATGAGCTAAATCATGGGATGTCTGTAGATTTTTACATTAGCGAACACTGTCCGAACAGATCTGTCTTTGTAGTTATGAATATTCTATGTTTTCCATGAGAAAATTCTGTCTGGCGGAGGGATGTGGAAGCCCAAAATAATTTGGCAATGCAGACCTGGCAGACACGTGAAGCATACATAAACTAAGCTTTAGCATCACTGTAAGTGAGAGATTTTTGTATTTTATCCAATCAAGGGCCTATTCTCTTGCTGGTTGCTTCCTTGCACAGAGGCTAAACCCTCAACAGGGATTTTGCATAGACACTGACATGCAGTGTCCTGCTGGTCCAGAGCAGTCCGAGACTGGGCTCAACACCTGAATAATGTTCAATATACTGATGTAATTTAATGTATTTTAGTGTACATTCAATGGAGTTTGATTGGCTACAAATATGATGTGTAATGATGTATATTTGACCAATTAGTTTACAAAATGTATAAGATAGGTATCAATATGGGAACAGTTGCAGGTTTTGTGACACATTTCACTAAATTCTGTATTGTAAATGGATCTGTCTTGCGTGATATTCCAACCATCCATGCCTGAACATGGCTAGATGAAAAATAAGCCTCTGTGTGCGGAAGATGAATTTCAATCCACTACACCTGTGCCACCCTAGCAAATGAAAGGACTGATTGCCTCCAATTGCATATTTAAAATGTTTAATTCCTCCATTAAGGAACCTATTTACATGAATTAGGGACAATTAGCATTTTCAGACCCACTTCAACTTTGTTCGCCCCCATCCATTAACATTTGAAAGTGTCGGCTGGCAGACACAGAAAAGCACCTCCATCTGATTTGTACAGACCACCCCCCATGATGACTGCATGGATGGACTTTTATCAGCAGCACCTCAGTGGGAAAAGAAGGGGAAAATGGAGGGAAGAAGATACACTGAGTGAATATAGTAGGTCACCTCATTATGGTTAATCAACAAAAGCCAGAGAAAGTAAGACAACATAGTGAAGGGCAAAGGGATGTCTAATCTAAAGAAGCAAAGGTGAAAATCTCCAACCGCACACATCTTTTATCTAATAGATATTACACTAATTTTATGTGGCAGAACTCTTGTGTTGTTCCTCTAATAATCTGTTTCACACTGAACAATCGAGGAAAAGCGAAAAGTGAAAATCCATGGCCTCTGAGCTGTCAGCAGTTAAGTGGAAATAATGAGGGGGAAAGTTGATAAAAGAGAGTAAGATGAATTTTGGTGTTTGCACCTGTCAGGTTTCTGGAGTTATTGGTCCTTGTAGCAAATTCCAGTCAACACAATTACAATTGGGCCTTGGTGAAGACTTTGCAGAGCCTTGAATATTCTCATTGGTCAGCAATTACAGCCTCTGTGATTCAAAGCGCTTACACATCCTTATGATGAGCTTTTATGATGGAGAAAAGCTGTCATCTTCTAATGAAGATGGCAGAGGCTGTCACACTCTCCAGAGAATTTATTAGAAAAGGGGGTCTCACATCATGCGAGTCATATGTAATGCTCTTTATTGCTGTCGCACTCACGGGCGAGAGACGATGAAAGGTCTTGTTCTGATGATTATATTCACTCTTGGAAGTATATTCATATCTGTTTGTGTTGCATAATCCCCATGTTTTTGTGCATACTTACATTATCAAAGCAGCTTAAGCTAAACTAAAATAAGTGTTGTTTTTTTTTTACAGGAAACATTTCTTTTTAGGAGACATAAAAATAAAACGCAGGGATTAAGTTATAATTTTTGAAGATTTAAAATAATCATCTAACAGTATTGTAAAAACAAAACAGCTTTCCTAAAAAGAAAAACCTGGACAAGAGTTGCATAAGCAATAATTGAACCGTTATCAAGAACACTTTATGCAAAGAAGAAAACAAAATTCCTGCATTGTCATTAAAATAAAAGGCCACACAGTGAAAACTACTTCTGCAGAAGCTAGGAGCTTTTCAGAAATACAAAATATTTAGACAAAAGAGTTTAAAACTGAGCCATTTTTTCCGCAAGGCAAAAACAACAAAGAAAAGAACGAGTTGCAGACATAAAACATTTGAGCCCTAAACCATGATAATAATATTGAACATTTAGGACCCATGTCCTTGCTGATATTAACTTTGGTCGCTGGTGTAGAATGTTGTAGTTTTGCTCAGTAGCTGGAATATCCTCTTCCAGCTCTTGAAACCCCCTCTCTCAAAGTCCTCTTACAAAACAGTCCCTCAGAGACATTTAAACGTGTCCCCCACTGTGCTTGGGGACAAAGGCTTTACCTCACAGACTCTCATTCCCTTAAGCCGGGCATACACTGTACAATTTTCTGCCCTTTTTGGGCAGATTCCCCAGTCGTGTGAGAATTTTTCGATTGAGCTGACTTTCAGTCTGCATCGTGTGGTGTACAGGGGGTAACGAGGGGCGACCAGCCTCTCACGACCACTTCCCGATCAAGAATAATAAGGTCGGGAGAAAATCAAAAATGTTTGAAATTCAGTCGTAAGGTGGTAATGGGCAAACTGCGCAGTGCACATGCGCAAACAAGGATTATTCGTCTTCCTCTCAGACGAAAACACAGAAGCATGGCTGGGGTATAAGTTAAATAGAATCAGTAACATTGAAAGACCATAGTAGCCACATTTACTCAGCCATGTGTTTTTCCAAATACGTAGTCACCTTTTTTAGTGCTTTCAGCACACAAAATTGCACAAATTACCAAGGCAGCACATTTCACTCTAGTGAGCTTCATATTTAACAGCAGGCATCAACACTTCCGCCTTTTTATTCCTCTACTTGTTTGGCTTCTGGATAGACGAGTACGAGTACCTCCATCTCTCTGCGGAGCCGAATCCGAAGTGGTTATTAGACATACCATGTAAGCAGTTAAATTGCATCAGAGCGTCGGGCCGCACAGTGTGAGAACATACATCATGAGAGGTGAATTTATAGTGTACAGTGTGAGCTGTAACTTTGTGCAACGATTGAAAAAAATCGTACAGTGTATGCCCGGCATTAGTAGTGAATCTCACCAGAGTTACACACTGGGGAGACCTTGATGGAAAGCCAAAAATCAAGGTCTTCAAAGGACCAGGCTTACATGGCAGGGTTCCACCTGTCATGATTGGCTTAAGAGACTTAACCCACATGCAGAACACCACTGGAAGCAAAGTAAAAGTTTAACAGAGTTTATTGAAGAGTTTCACAGAGAAAACATGAACTGGTTCTGGCACAGGTCCGGGACTGGAATCACTGATGTCTGCAGAGACGGATAGTTTGATTAGCCAGGCAGTCAGATGGTTTGTTGAGTGAGTTAATTCTGAATATACCTTGAAGAGGTCCTGACAGATCCTTTGTGAAGGAGGGAACCGGTTGGGTCCAGAGACTGTAGGTTCAGCAGAGAGCTCAGCAGCAGCAGCAGCGTCTAGCTTCTGGCTTGTGAGTTTCAGACCTTGGCGTGAGTTTCCAGCTCTCCCTTGAGAGCAGTTGGAGAAGTTCAGACTGAAATCTTCAGGTTAGGCTTCCTTGGGCAGGCAGGCAGGTTTACAGGCAAAGCTCATCCAGAGCTTCAGACTTCAGTCGGGTTTTCTGTGAGCAAGAAGACAGAGGCAGGTTAAAATCAAGTTTCTCTCTAGAGGCAACTAAGATTCTTCAGATTAACAGAGGCTCAGGTTCGCTAACCAAACTTGGTCAACACTGCGGCCTCGAAGGAAGGTCTGACTGCTGCTTATGAAGGAGGTCTCCTGATGGGCTGATGATCCTCAGGTGTGCTGAGGGCTCCAGCCCAGGAGACCCACAGCGCACTCTGCTGGAGAAAGGTGGTAGATCTCCAGATCCCAACACCACCAGGATTTTTTTTTAACGTAGTGAGGGAGAGTAATGGGTAACTTTCTGTTCTGACTAATGAAGGAGGTGGTCACATTTTCCTGCTGTTCTGCAACTCCCTCATCTGTCCCTACTTTGCTGTGTCTTCTCTTTTCTGAGCCCTCTCTTCATATCACCCGAATTCAAGCAATGGATCTGGTCAGCTGGTCTCTCAATGCAATTGATCAAAATTTCTTAACTGGAAGAGGGGGAAAAGGGACATACTTTGTGGGATACACCATGGACTCCTGGAAGGCGTGTTTTACAATGTTGTCAGTGGAGGATATCGAAAATGGATACTCAGATTTTTTCTGTTTGGATTTGGAGGGTACCTGATGTATCTACAATTACAGAGGATGTTGGCGGCAAGTTGGGCATTGATCAGGCTGCCGGCAGCAGTTGAAGCGCTCACAAAGACTGAACGAGTGGGACCATCAGCTGAGCCGTATGCTGGATGCGATTGAAAGCAGGCTGACTGTAGTGGTTGAACTCAAAGGTGAGATGGGTATAATATCTTGGATGTGCTCGCTCACATCAAGGCGGAAAAGCCCAACAAATTTGGAATATTGGATTCGCCATGTAGAGCCAGCAAGAAAAGACTCATGGCGGATGGAAAATGGGGTTCATGTTTTCAGAGCGCTACTCTCATGTTTATGTGCAAATAAGGAGGTAACTATGTGCATACTATTGGGCCGCATTAGATAACATAACTATAATGCAGCACACAGTAAATGCAAAGAAAAAGGTCATACCGTAAATCCTCTAATATTGGCCTGTATTCCATTAGCAACCGGGTCTCTAATAATGGCCTGTGTTGCTGTCGGCGGAGGTAAATACTGGCTTGACTCCTTTACAGGCAAGGGCTATAATTAGAACCAGCTATGTTTCTGGGCAGTTCTATGATAGTAACATACAAGTACCACAGGGGGGCAATGTTTGCTAATGAATCCAAGCATGGGAAGTCCTATCCTTATGCTGAGATCGTAGTGGCCTTACACAATTGTTCTGATCTGATAGACACATGTGATTACCGGTATGTCTGGTGGTAACCAGGCAGTGTAAAAATGACAGAATTTTGTTGGCCTTAGGTGTTCTGAATTTCCCTTGAAATATATGATACTGGTAGCCTACATCCACTTAACAAGCCTCAAATAAAATTTTGCTGTGATGGTAGAACAGTTTCCATACATTTTTTTTAAAACTTTGTTTCGCAAGTCAGTTTGGCCAAGATTCCATTCTGTGTCTTTCTTTTTTCTTTTTTTTTTCGTGTTGCCCTGCAGTAAAACTTCAGCTGCTGGAAAATGTCTAAATAATGTTCTGTACACCATTAAGGTAACTGTAATTTTTCAATAAATTAACCTAGTATTTTATAGGTTAAAAGAGACACAAAATCTCGTTTTATTCATTCCATTGATAGTCTGTTTTGATCAAATACAAATAGAGGCCTGCCTCTAATTCTGGCCTCCTTCCAATAATGGCCTCGACCAAGATGCGCCTGAGTGAAATAAAGGCCTCGACCTATATTAGAGGATTGACGGTATGTCTTAAAAAAATTCATTAACAAGATTTACTTTAAAAGTACATTTTTGGTTTCAAAAAATGAATGCATGAAAAAAGGTATTATTTCATATTCTGTTTTATTCCAGATTAGCTCCACCTGAGATAGTTTAAGAATAACAGGTTCTAACCAATGTGTTCCCCAAAAATATTCCATATACAAAATCTTCTAGTGAAATCTCACCATACAGTTTAACCCCCATTGTTCTTAAAATGTTTAGATCTCCTAATAATTGAAGCAGAAATTAATATTGTAAGGATGATAGATTTCATTATACCTTCTAAACTGAAAAAGAACATTTGGGCAAATGTATATTGCTAGTTAGTAAAAAAGTTAGTTGGGCAAATCGCAGATATAGTCGATGACTGGTTTTCCATAGGTTCCTGTTAGGGTCGTAACCTCGACGGAACCAAGGATTTTCAAATTCACAAGCGTGAGATCTACATTTCCAAAGAATTGAACTATCTTACAAAGATATTTACATTTTTAATAATTTAAGTCATTATGTACTAAAAAATAAAGGCAACATTTTAAAACTCAATGCTGTTTTCTCTGGATTATCTTGTTTAGTTAGTTATTAGAAATGTACCCCTGGGTCATATGTGTTTATTATTTTCCACAAATAGAAATAAAACTGATTAAAAAAATTAAAAAAATATTTATTTAATTTTCCCACCTTGAACATTTAATGCTCAGACATTTCATTCTTTTCAATTAGAATTAATATAACATAAATATGTTGCCTGGAAATTGGATAAGTACTGAAATCCCTACAGAGCAAAACCCAGGCCTATTTTATTGTATTTCTTCATCTGGGAAGTAAAATATCAGATGGGTTCACATAACCCCTGTAATGCATTGGCGGACCACTATGGGTACTAGTGCCCTTGGTTGGGAATCACTGAGCTACACTGTAGCCACTGCTGCTCTGGGGCAGACTGACAGAAACTAGCTGCTGGCCAAGGTCTGTAAACCCAATGATAGAGCCAAATGAAGCGGGGCCCAGAGATGGTGGATCTGGAGTCATCTGGAGTGAGAGCTATTAGGAAAATCATCCATATCAAACTCTTGGTCATTTGAAAAATTTTTTAGAATTTTTTGCATTTTTTACATTTCACATCATAATACAGGGGTGTTCCTCTCTGAGGAGAGTCTCAACAATCTGAAAACATATATTATTATTTTAAAAGGTAAATCAAAGTGCCATTTAAAATGGTCAGAGAAAGGGCAACAAAAAGGTGCTCACAATGGCTTTTCAGAGCAATGTGAAACTTGCTGTCAGGCAATTAGGATTTTTGATGTGTAGAAACACATATTCTGCATCATTTTGCATGTTGTAGTTGCAAAAAAAGTCATTTCCAATTAATATAATGTTTTGTTGTTGTTGTTTTGACATTTTGGGGGGGCTAGTATTTTGATGATTTCGGATTTACTTTGAACATTCTGCTTCAGATAACATAATCACAATAAATAACTTTCTGCTCAAATAAAAATGCTGTCTGTTTAATATAGCTTACTGTCTGTGTGACACAAAAGAGAGTACTCCAAACAATCATAATTGGGCTATTGATTATATATAACTCATTTTGTCTGATTATGATTACAGTTTAATATTGACTTTCCATGCACAACGAAGTCACCCTCATGGTGTCACTCTTGTTGACTTGTATGATCTATGATTCATCAATACCATCGATCCCCCCAAAGTTCATCCATCCATATGTGACTGGCACTCCAGTGTTTAACATAAAAGAGATTGAGGGGAGGCAATCTGCATGTCAGCAAAATGTCACCATAATTGAGCTTGGCTGATGTTATTGTCCTTTAACGAAGTTCTGACTGTTTTATAAACAGGCTAGGACAAGAAGCATCAGTCACAAGGGAGATTGGTAACATTACCAAGGACAACAGTAGCTCTTTTTTTAAAAAGAGTAGCTGATAGTCTATCCCTCAACATTTGAAATCAAAAATAACCAGAGTAAACAGAAAAAAGGGAGGATTTAATAATGAACCTAATCTTATAGTCAACATCTTCAAACTACAATTCTCTTTGTGCAGACAGCAAAGAAAATAGGAAGGACCTGCCCCATACATATCAACTATGTCTTTGATTTAGACTTGAAATGGGCTCAGGAGGATGCCCCTTTAGTGCAGATCAGTGGCGATATCTCATTAAATACTAGGAAAGCTAAACCTGTAAATTTGGTTAAATTACTGGTAAAATATGCATGGTCAAACTTCATAGTCATTAAACTGCATTAAAGATACACTAAAATGAGGCTGAGTCATCATCTCCAAACTACAATTTTCTTTGTAAGAGCAGACAGCAAAGAAAAGGTGGAGGAGCCTCCCTTTTGTCCAAAGATTCATTGAAATGTAAAAACATATTTCTGGCCAAATTTGAATTTTTATGAATATTTCCTGTTAAAAAGTTTGGTGACCATTGTCCTGTCATTTTTGAAAGCATAATTTTCTATGTCTCAGCCGTAAAGACATAGTAAGAAAACACATCTGTAAGGATGGTGCTAGTGAAACCTTTAACAAGATTTACTCTGTCTCCCCTTTGCCCTATAACTCAGTCGATAAGCTGGTGGATAACTTCCCTCCTAAAATCTCTGATATAATTGATTCAATTACTCCAAATAAATTGAAGGTTGTTTCTGGGGGAAAATAGGCCTCTGTGGAGAAGTGATCCGCCAGTCAAAATCTAAAAAAAAAAAAAAAAAAAAAAAAGTCATTCTTGAATAGCTGAACACAAGTGGTGAAAGTCTGGTCTTCAGGCTTACTATAACATCTGTTGTGCAATTATGATATAAAGTATTTAATGCAGACTGTCATGTTTTGTTTTGTCAACACATGTCCAAGTGGCTGTGTGTTAGAAAAACAAATTAAATGTTGAATTAAGCTCCATTCATGGTCAGATACATACATAATATGGAATAAATTCACCACAACTTCCATTTAATGCGTAAGAATTTATTAACAGAAATTATGAAATACCAAGTCAAACATATTTTCGTAGAAAACTCAACTATACTAGGGTGACCAAACGTCTGTATTTCCCGGGACATATCCGTATTTCACGTCCTGTCCCGGGCGTCCCAGGTTTTTTTTAGAAAGTGAGGAAATGTCCTGATTTTTTAAAATTACCTTAGTTGGACCATTAAATTTACAGGCACACGGGCACTGCGCACAACGCTGCCTGTGACTTAATCCATGAGCCGCGTCAGTGCGGGCAGCCCTGTTCTTAATCAGAGGCTCTGTTCGAAATCCTGGGCTGCATCCTCTAAGGACGTGGTCTACATGGACTGGATCCTTCGAAGTCCTTGAAAATAAGGAGACTGGAAGTGTTTTGGCTGTAAATTCGAACAGGTCTACCCTTCGGCGGGTTTTACCGCCATATGCTCTGTTGCTTAGCAACCGTGAAAGTTGACACACAAAGCAGGAAAAGAATGAATACCGAGGTTTTCAAATCTGTTTGTTTATTTATTTTTTAAAAAGTTAAAGTGAACAAAGACTACACTCACAACACTCCAGAGTGGAATAAAGGTTCCAACCACCGTGAGCAGGAACAAATCAAATCAAATGTAATGATAGAAACCTTAGTCAGTTAAATAACATGCTGCTGTCATTCTGCACATCTCTGATGTTGCTGCTATTTTCAAATATCCATCACTGTAAAAATGTCCATAGCTGCATATTGGTTATTTATTCTCCAGTTTTATATTGTTAAAACACTTTACAGGATTTTATTGTTTATATTTTAACTCTTCCCTATTATGTTATTCTTATACATTTTTCTAAGGTCCACATTTGTGTGACCATTTTCAATAATCTTTCTGCTGCTGTAAATTTGCCCATTGTGGGACAATAAAGGGATTTTCTATTCTATTCTATAAAAGGGCTAGAAAGATATAAGTAAATCTAAACAATGTATGTATAAAAATGAATCTGCAAAATCTCTAATATTCAACAACAAAAAATACTTAGTTAAGCATATTGTGCAATTATCGTTTGTTATTGGAGTTATTGCTGTTGACTTTTACTGAAAAGCATTTTTAATAAATCAACTGTAAATATAATGTTATTGTAGGATTACGTAGGCCTATGTTAAGTGAGTGCATGCCACAGACATCTCTATGCATGGGAACAGAGATTAACCCCCCCCCCCACGCTCCAAGGTGTCCTGGTTTTCCCAAATGATAATATGGTCACCCTAAACTATACTAGCAAAACTTAAATCAACTGAGCTAGTACATACACAAAGGAGAAAGAAAACATGGTTAAAAACCATAATCAATAAAATTATGCAATGATATCACAGTTCAGCATGGATTTTGAGAACAAAAATTTAACAATTTAGAATGTGGTCAAATTAGCTTTAAACTAATTTAGAGCAATTGGTATGTGTTCACCCAAATTGCCAATGCATATCCATGAGAAGCCAGTTGACATCAGATGATGCATCTTAAAATACCATTTTGTCATATTTTGGCAATCAAATGTGATGAGCATATTAGGAAACACATAAATATCAACGATATATTAGTGTCTAAACCCTAATTGAAATAAAGCTTGTTTTAGCTTTAAAAACAATTGCCCAAAACATGGTAGCAAGGTGTACTGTCCCATGCAATCCAACCTGTTAGCTTGTCTTACACAACAGTCAACTCATGAAATGATAAAAAATCATTACAAAGACAAAATGTTTAGCTGGCAACTATTTCCCTAAATTTGCCACACATGCAACATCTGCTGATCTCTGTAAAGAATAGGCTAGAAGGCCTACAGCAGGAACACTACCCTTTTCGCCACACCTCCAGTCTCTTCAGGGATCTGAAAGTTCCCTCCAATTCAGAAAGAAATGTTACAAACTATCTGTATTGCCACAATTTGGTTCTGAGGTTAGCCACAAGATCCAGTTAGCTTTTGATCAATCTGCAGTTCTGATCCTTGATGGTGCCTACCATGATGGTACCTCTTCATTGTGGTAGGCCCAAGATCCTTCTCGAAAGACACAGAGTTCCTTTGAGTTGTTAGTTTTCTATTCGAGCACCATGGGGGGCCGGGCCAAATGCCACTTTAGGGGTGTCTTATGAGAGTGTCTGCGAGAGAGAGAGAGATATTGAAGAAATTGGAGATTGGTTTTCTGCCAGATTTTTTGACCATATGATCTGACAGAGACTTAAAGAAGGCTGGAAACCTCAAGGGAGGTGTGTTGGCAATGCTTGACAACAGCAGTGTTCATTTGGTAACAATTTACAATCCTCTCTCTCCTGTTGTGGACACTGTGTGTGAGGACATCAATGCATTGTAACTATGCTACAAACACAACAGGCAAATGCATTTATGGCAATAATAACTGGAGATTTTAATCATACCTCCAGTGTGACTTCCAGTGCAAGACAAAGCCTTGTCATCTCCAAAAATACTTGGATCAATCTGTCATTGTTTGGTGCATCAGTGGTGGAAAAGAAGCTGGTGGGCCCCTTTTAGCATGGTGTGGATTCTGAACGTTAACAAAACAAGGGAGATTATTGTAGATTTCAGAAGGGACAGGAACATGTCAAATGCTGAAATGATAGGGGAAGAAGTGGAGGTGGTGTACGGAGTAGAAATACCTTGGTGTTTACCTGGACAACAAACTGGACCGGAGATGCAACCATAAACCCATCCACTATAGGGGACAGAGCAGACTGTACTTGCTTTGGAAGCTTAGGTCCTTCAGTGTTTGCAGCAAGATGTTGCATATTTTCTATAAGTCTGTTGCGAATAAGAGGATGATCTCTTCTGCCATCATCTAATGGAATGACAGCATCAGGGCAAATTACTTAACAAAGCTCAGAAAGCTGATTAAGAACATGACAACCTTGTATGTATTGAGTAATGTAATCTCCTTTTTTAAAATGTCATGACAGTATTTTGCTAGAGTCAATAATTGGTGGACAGCATCCAAACTGTACCTTCTTCCCAACAATAACCAAAAAGCCTTAGAGAATAGGAAGCTTTTGAGCAAAATTTAGACACACCTTTGTGTTCTTTGGGGCCAGCTGTATTTTCAGCATACAAAGTCTCGTATTAATGCAGTTCTTGTCCAACCTCTCTTATGTCAATAACTAAAGCATGTAAGGCATACACTCTCTCTTTTTGTGGATAATGGCTCTCCCTGTGGTTCACTGATATCTATAGTATGTTGCCTTGTAGCCTATATGTTCTTAGACAGTTTTTAGTAAAGGATATATTTTTTCTATAAATAGCGAGGCCCTGGTGAGACCTTTTTTGCTTTTTATGCTGGTTATTAGAATAAATAATAAAATATCATCCATGCAAAAGTCTTTTGTCTCAACAATATTTTGTTTATTAGTGATTTCAAGCAATAGTTTTCTGCATTTTTGAAGTATTTTTCAGCTTTTTTAGCTATTCTATGTAATTGTAAGCAATGTAGCAAGGAAATTTCCAAATAATGTATTTTGTTAAAGTAAATAAACTGTTATGTGTAAATCAGTCTGACATGACTCAGTAAATGAACCAAATTTAATACTACAGTTTATTACAGTTAAATAGAGCCTCTTTTAAATAGTTATTTTTTTTTGGCAATTAGACCTAGTTCATAGCCATTCTTTCCATTTTAGTTGAATAGAATCATTTAAGAGATATTAAATATTACTTTTGCATTCATTCAGTTCACCTCCCAGGTCCATTGACAGGTCTTTGACATTTTGTAGATCAACAGTTGTTTTGTATATCAGTTGTCCTTTGCTCGTATTTCTTAAGCACAAATTGTACAATACTACATGATACCAGCTCAGTACAAGTAATGGACAAAAAAGTAAAACAAAGACAAGCTGATAATGTCCGAAGAAAAGCTTTGATCAGAACGACTTCAAGAAATTAAAGCAAGTTTGGCTGCTTAGAAACAAAGTATAACTGAATTAGGGAAGATTTTCTTTTTGCTCACAACCAGGTCATTCTACAACACTTGCAACAGTAGATACATCTTCAGAACTGAATTAAACATATAAAGCAAATAGAAAGTCAGCTCATACAGGCAAAGTGGACTTGTTACTGATTTCAGACAAACTTGGACTCCGTCTGTGTGCCTTGTCTGTGCTTTGCATGTGGGAACAGTCATTCAGTCCACACACACACCTGCACATCCCTTGCAATTGCTCTGCTGTTGGACACCACTATGACAGTGGCCTGCCCTTAGAGGTCTTTGGATATCCAGTGTAAATCCAGCCTAGTGGAGCTGGGGGAAAAAAAAGCTAATAATATGTTATTGCAGACTAGGTCCTACCCCCCACCTCCCTGTCGCCTCTCCATCAGAGTACTGTCACCTTACGGTGTGATAATGGACAATAATGTTGAGGAGCTGAGAGTGAGAACTCCAATCTGCCTCCTGAGTGGTAAAAGTGCTGAAACGGAAGTAGAGGCCGAATGCTGCGGACAAGCTTCTGACTCTGAGGCCGCATGTCATCCTATCATGAACCGCAGGGCCCCCCTTCTACTAGCTGATCATATAACTCTCTATTGTCATCAATCGTAAAGATTCAGCCCTCAATGAAGAGGGGGTGGGGTTTTGTGGTCTTTCACAGCAAATTGCTGTCTTCCTTACTTCCACACACAAGTACGCTTAATTGATGAAAAATACTCTGCAGCTTTGTTTTTGTTATTACCATTTTCTTGCCATCGACAAATGTAAAGCAGCTACACACCGAGGACTGTTGCCTAATTGTTTCATCATGATCTGTTTATTCATATTTAATGTAGAGGCATTTTCTTCTGCAAAACACAATCATTAGTGGGAGCATCAAAAAAGCCTGGTGTTGAATCTCTCAAAGAGAATCTCAAATCATGACTGACTTCAGGCATGTTTGCAGTTAGTTAAAGCACTGCTGCACACAACCCAATGAACTATTGTTATGGTTTGCTTAGAACAAAGTTTTTGTAAAATATCTTAACAGTAACAACTAGGTTTTCCAACCTAAACATATTAAATATGCTTCCTTTGATCTGCCTGGATTTTATGGTTTCCCTGCAGAGAAAGGTTAAAACACTCAAAACATAAGCAGAAGAAAAACTGTACAATGTAAAAAAAGAAAAGGAACCAGCCAAACCTTAAGCCAGAGTGAGGCCTCTATTGGCAGCTGAGTACAACATCATTCCCTAAAACTTTATCAGTTTAGAAGAATAGACAATTATGTTGGTCCAATTAGTTTTCACATACAGTTGATGTAAAGTTTACATTAATTTAGAGCAAATATAATTAAAATTTCCTGCATTTCCACTCCATTAATAAAAGCTTTGTGATTAACATAAGAAAAAGTTATCACATCAAGCATCACAACAGCTTCTACATTTATCAGATTAAAGTATGTTTACTTCTGCAAATTACATTCTGCCTTTCTAAATGTAATTACTCTACAACTGAAAGGGCACAGGGGCATTTTATTTTCTGTCTGATGATTGAATTCTCCATTCCTTGCAGACTTGTTTTTTTGGTGCACTGCCACAAGCTTTGTGATTTTTCCATCCTCATGGGACCAATTCCCATTATTTACTTGACTATGACCCCGTATCATGACCCCTCAAGTCTCCCATTTCCCAGAATCCTACTTTCAAATCGCTTATCTAATGGCGACCTGTATTTTTTTTTTTTCTTTTTTTAGGAGGGTAATGAATGTTCCAATTATGCTGAAGGTGATGAAGGCGATTTTCCTATAATAGAAGAGGTGATTGGATCTCACACACTCCATTTCACTGTCTCTTTTCCTCCCCTGCTCTTCAGACATTCACACAGGCCTGTGGTCACCAACTTGCTTTTGGGAGAGACTAAGCCTCCACTTGTGTAAGGTATGCTTTCCAAATCCTACCAAGCACCCTGCCAGTGAGGTGCAGGCAGAATTAAGTGCTTGAAACAAATCTATTCATTTTGGGGTAGAAATCGGTAAAATACCATTTCTCTTATCACATGGCACACATCGCTTCAGAGACACAGATGCGTTATAAACAATTGTCAAAGAAAATGGAAACTAATCAAATTAATTTCCATGAATAAGCAGAACCCCATTAAGATGATAGGGGTCGGTAGGTTTTTGGAGTGTAGAGTGAAGTCAAGTGATAAGAACTCTGGTCATGCTGTTATAAATGACTGCCAAAGCTCCATAAAACCAATTCAAGGGCATATGAGTATGAGGGCAAGGAGGAGAAGAAGGAAAAGATGAGGGGAAAAAAGGCATTGTCCCCAGTGAGCTGCATTCTGGCACCAGTAACGACAGGCTCTATCCTCAGAAATTGCGCTGTTTTGGATCATTCAAGGCTGCACACATTTTTCATCTCCTCCCCCTTCTGATTAAAAGGTTGTTTGTGGGAAACTGAACGGTCTCCTTGGAGGTGGCATCCTCCTGCTTGACTGAATGTGGGGCATTTCACCCAGTTCTCCGCAGCACAAGAGACAGGAGCTTATCCGACGGCGAAGGCTTGCCTGTCTGCCTGCCAAGGAGGGATGTGGCTTTAAGAGGGCCATACATGCTGTTGATTAGTTTCACTGAGCTCATATGCAGAGACCAATAAATTAAATATGAATAAATTAAAAATGTACTCTAGCAGAAAATTGCTTGGAAAACAACCACCTCCCCATTAAAATATGTATAGTAATGCCTTTTATGTTGAGGAACTTGGGATTAGATATCACTGTAAATTAACACACCACCCAACCGTAGTGAAGAACTTTTCACATTAAACAAGGACTTATAAAGGAGGTATTTACTCCAGTGTGTTCAGTAATTAATTTGATATTCAAATGAGCTTAAAGTATGTATTATAATTGCAAATAACCTAAATAAGAGTAGTTTAAAAAAGGGGGTAGTGTCAACAAAGATTGATGAGGCTTGCTTTGAAATCACCATCTGTTTCAAATGTTTCTTTGACATGAATGCAGCCTCTCCCTTTTTTTGGGTGCAGGGTGGGCGTGGGGTGGGGTAGATGCATAATTGATCTTAGCCATGCTTATATTTAGTCGTTTTGTGTTTTATAGGATGGAGGGGGTGGAGGCAAATTGTGAGGCATTTCTGCACTGAAGGGGATCAGGAACATCAGGCTGTGAGATAGATAACGTCTTTGCAATGTTTTCATGACATTGTAGCCATGTTAGCTCATTACCACAATGTCACAGCAGCAGTGTGAGGATGTTGTGTTGGGGGTGAGGGTGGTTGGTTGGTGGTGGTGAGGGATATCAGCTGCAAATATCAGCCCTCTGCAGATGAGCTGATTAATTAAAGAGAGCTCCATTAGGTTATGGAGATGCACTCTGCCTCCTCACTGCCTACAAGCAGTTTAGCACTCAGCGGATAAAGGTAGAAGAGTCTTGTGCAACAAAGGAAGAAGAAGCCATCTTGCCTCATTTGAAATGATCTTCTGAACACTCATTTCCACACCCATGTGACTGCAGCCACAAGTGCCCCACTGCACCCTAACTGCATGAGCATTACTCTCCTTTTATTTCTAAATGGGGCTGTAGAGTTTCAGGCCCTTCAGCCCAACAGCCCATCCACCCATACCTCCATCTGGCAGAAGGACTGTTGAAAAGATGCGGTGGCCTTTTGGGGGTGTGACCAAAGGGGTGGCACCAGGGTTTAGAGGCAGAAATTGTATCCCATGTTCCATCCTGACAAATTTTCTAATTTCCTTTGCCTCCATGCTTTGTCCAAAATTCCTGCCCCTAATCTATCTAAAAAAACAGCCTCTCTTACCCCCCTCTCATCTCCTAGCTCTATTCAATCTTATTTGAGTGCATTGAGACGTAACATAACTGTTGTGCAAGTGTTAACCACCTTCAATTTGGATGAAAGATTTTTGCATGTTTACATTTAAAAGCAGGCATTAAAATACTTTAATATTCTATTAGGATTTCTGAAACTAACAAAACAAAATATTTCTATGCTGTTGGGACATTTGGATTTAAAAAACAAATATTAAGGTAGGGCAAGAAAATAATGAGGATGTTTGAAAACTACATCTTCTCTAGAATAAAATTGCCCCAACGAGCAGCTATGTACAAAGATTTTATGCAAATGACTACACACATCATTATGTGCATTCTTTTAGTTAAATTCTCAAATTATTTAAAAACAAAATTACAAGGCGGCACCCTGCAGGAGTAATGTCTTTGCTATTTTTTTCTAAGCTGCATCAACCGTCGAGGTGTAAGCATACAACATATTAATTAGAGACAGATTACATGGAAATCACATTTTTTAATGGGCAGTGGCTCAAGCACTCAATTCTAATTACACATCCTCATGCTGAAAATTAGGTAGCTTTAGGTGCAGCTCACATTAATGAATTCAGCAGTTAACTACAGCTCCATCTGCTGCTTTATAGCACTCTAAGTAAACTAGAGCAGTGTTTTTCCAAGTGGGGGCCTTAAATATATATAGATATCTGAACCATATGTTCTAGATATTTATGTTTTCAAGATACCAGCAATTGTTGAAAAAAAGCTGCTTGCTTAAAAAAAAAAAAAAAAAAAAAAGACTTAACTGCTATTGCACCAATACTGAAACATTGAATTTTTCTAGGCAATAGGTTGCCATGGGTTATATTCATATATATATATATATATATATATAAATAATAAAAAAAACAAAAAACAGTAAGGACTGCTACTAAAAATAACTGATAAAAAAAAACAGAATGTCTTATTGGTTGGAGAAGTTTAAAAGGCACTTATATTTTTTATATGTAGTCACAATTTCGAGTTAGCTTAAAGACGAGTTAGTTTAACTGAATATTTCACACTTATTTTTTGTTTGAAACAGTAAATATCTTCTGATGTATATGGCTTTTCCCAATTTGCTTTTTTTTTTGGATTACATTGCATGTGATACTGAAGGACCACTAGATGGTGCCAGACCTTCTTCTTGAAGGGATGTTGAGAAAAATTGAACAATTTAGATGGATTAAGCTTTTCCTATTTTTGGTTTTCTTTATACATGTATTTGAGATTCCTCTTAACCAGAATCAGAGCTGAAATTTAACTGAGCAGGTCACACCAAACAGATAGACAGGGACCGACTGTGGACTAAGAATTTTCATCTGCAGAAATGCATTAAAATGATTAAGGAAAACAGATAAATTAGACTGAATCTACTAATTCCACAATATTAAGTAGATCTAGTGGGTTACATTCTGTTTCACTATTCCGTTTATCACAGATATCACAGCACCCTAAGTGTTCAGACACCTAGTATTTCATTCCTAAAAGGTAAAAGCATCATTAAACCTGTTTTAATGTGCATTCCTTTGCCTCAAGCTTTAGGTAACTTAAAATGCAGGAATAGCTGACACACGCCCGCCATCTGGGGTCTAGTATTGTCTTGCATTAGGTAACCACACCAGCATTTGGTCTTACTATGGGTCTGAGGATTTTATCTCACAGCACAGCCATCTTGGATGAGCTGCACTACTTTAGCCACTTATGTGGGCTTTAGAGTCTGACTCATGTTACCACAATCACCACCAACATTCAAAAGTGACCAAAACAATTAACTAAAGCATAGCTATTGAGAAATGGAATGTGGTCCCCACCTGTAGAAACACTCCTTTAATGAGTGCGTCTTGCTAATTGGCAATAATTTCCACCTGTTGTCTAATTCAATTGCAAAACAGGATGTGGAATTGATTGCCTATCAGTGTTGCTTCCTAAATGGACAGTTTGATTTTGTAGTAGTTTAGTTCAATTTAAGTTATATTGTGTTCCCTTTATATTTTTGGCAGTGTATTAAAATATATTTTATTTTAATAATAACATGCTGATTGTCTTTAGCTGTTAAAACAAAAAATCTTCTAACTTCCCTTCTAGTGGCTGACGCTGCCTACCGCATGCCTGCTCATCAAATGCTGCAGCATCCTAGAGTTACAGTAGGGCTGTAGGGTTGCTGTTCTTTCGAAGTTTTCATCAGATTACC
Organism: Cyprinodon variegatus; assembly: GCF_000732505.1. NCBI lineage: Eukaryota > Metazoa > Chordata > Actinopteri > Cyprinodontiformes > Cyprinodontidae > Cyprinodon > Cyprinodon variegatus. Next base: position 1,271,807 of record NW_015150581.1, read on the forward strand.
TTAGACACTCTTTAGTTAATGTTTTTAAATGGAAGAACATGATCAAATATGTTCATTAGTGTATTTCTTAAGCATGGTTGATTCTTAAAGCTTTATATTACTGGCTCAAACCAAAACTGTCATCAAGCATTGATGACAGTATTGCAGGGAGTATTGCAGATTTATACAGGCTTTTAGTGTTGAATAGTTCCACACAGCTGAGTTTAAGACACACAAATCTGAAAACAAGAAGGGTATCAGCATTGATGAAAACCCAACCTGTGAGTCAACAAAGGCAGAACTGTAGGGATATTCCTACAGCAGTGCAGCAAAAATGCTTCTTCAACACCGCAAAAAAAAATTAAAAGTAAGAAACAGAGGGAACAAATGTTCCAAACTGCATGAGATTATATAAGAGTTGTTCTGAACAGTGTTGAAGAAGTGTCAAAATAACTAGATTCATATGAAACTGTTTAATATCTCCCAAAAAACATTACCCTTCAAGGTTCAGCTCAAGCAGTGCTGCCTTATACCAAATGAAAAGGCCCCACTGTGCTATTTGACCTGCTGCACAACAGCAAGATTTTCTCCACTAGGGATTGGAAAAAAAACCTAAAGAAACTAAAATACCTGTTTATACCTTTTTATACAGAGAAGTTATCAATGGAGAATTATATTTTTCTTAACCAGGTATACACATACTACAAGATAGCCTCAGTGAAAAAAATACCAGGGAAACTTAAGAAATGCATCAAAATTTGTTGAACATGTTTTGTAGTCAATAGCTGGTAATAAATATCATTGATATTATGTTCCTGTTTTTATTATTATTTTTTCTTTACATTTTATCCTTATCTCGTTTCACCACTGCATCCAAAAATAGTAAATAAATAGGTTTAAACATGCCAAACCTGAAACAGATTTAAGAGTAAATTAATGTACTGTGTTAAATCGCATCTTTTACAAATGTTCACCCTACTGTGACAAAATTACCCCGCCAAAGTGTGATTTGAGTTTTAATAATTGCATTTTTAACTGTTATAGAGATTAAAATAGAATACAAACAATTAATCTGGGTATAATGTCACAACATTCAAGTAGGCACTAGGGATTTTGCTTCCTTTGTGCTCTGACCTCTCAATCCCAAAGCACTGCATATGCAGCAACTGCACCCACTCTGTGTCAAAACAGAGAAACTGTCACACAGGCTGGTTACGCTCCATCTAAATGCAGAGGATTGGGAGCGAGGGCAGCCACGGGTCTAATCTCGTTTGGAGGCCACTGAAAGCAGCAGCATCTACTTTGAGGGCACTGCCATTCAAGCACAGTTTTTTTCTCCTGCTGTAGAGAGAATAATCCCCAGCACAGATACAACATTAGCGTATCCAAGCATAACACACAGAGGGTGAATTTCAAATCCACCCATTTGCATCTTGAAGTGAATGAGTGCCAACAATGGGGCCCATGTTCCTCCAAAGGCTTTATGTTTTATATATGTATGTTTTCAGGAAGCAAGCGATTGATGTTAAAAGCAGCTTGCCAAAAGAAAAAGACTGCTCTGCTACTGTAGCATTGCTGACATGATGAATTTCTCTAGGGCACAGTTGAACCCCCACTATTTTCAACACTGAGAGGGCCACAAGGGGGCCTCAAAAATTGGAGGGTGCCTCTGTTTCCAAATAAGAGTGAGGACCAGTTTCAATTTTTAACCTCTGGAGTGAAGACATTTTTAGAAAGTGAAACCATTTTGGCTGGTATCACCAACTATTGTGCTAACAGTTAGGTTTAGGGCTAAGGTACCGTGGCTGACAATTGCAAATGCACAGTTTCCACTTTGACAAGATGCAAAACAATTTGTGATTAAAACTCCAGAACAAACAAGAACAAAAAATGAATGCAAAAGATAAATACTGCAAATAAAAAAGAAACAAGCCACAAAGGTGATAATGTGGAGCAAACAGCAAAACATCCTGCATCTGATGTAAAACATTAAAAACACATCGCAACAGAAAAATGCTATAATCACTAAAAGTAGAAGCAAAAACAAAAATAAGAAATGCTGGCAACAAAATGCTGCATAAAAAACAAGATGCTGCAATCACAGAAAGAAAATAATGCAACAGCTGTAAACACTAAAAAACCAAAAGTGCTCTAGACCACTAGAAGAATAGAACCAAGAACTAATCGGATCAGAGGCTGTTTCTCAATATGCTCGTGAAATGTCATGAGCCTCAACCGCAGTGTCACTACCCGGTCCATACTGGAAGCACACTCCATACCATCGGCTCATTTGCGCAAGCAGATATTTCATCGAGGTCGTCATAAATAATGTTATCATGGTACTAATAGTACTTATCTCTATCCTTATAGGTAATGTGGAATTTTTGTGCAATGTGCAATTTTCAAAGAACCACGGTAAGAAAGCTAAGCTTCAATGGCTGTCTGAAAGCATAGCTTACCAAACATATACATATGCCTGAAAGTGCTCATGCGCGGAAAAGAATAGCTAAGTGGGAAAAGGCTTGTAGGACATACGTAAATATATCACTGGAATGATTGACAATTAGGGGACCACTTATTTAGATGATCCACCCGGAAATAAAAGATAGTCCGGTATACCTTTAAATCACTAAAGAATACATTTTTTATGACATTTCTGAGAAAAATTGATGCTTTTTCAATTTTCTCTGTTAAACAGCTTGTCTGATGTCATCATCAGACATGATCAGGGTAGTTGTTTATATATTGGACGTGACAGGTCTGGTGTGTTGACATCCATAGGTTGAGCTCAATGCTATTACGTTAATTAGCTTGCTAAGTCGTTTGAGACATCTAGTTATTTTTTTCACTTGCACAATTTTGTTTGTGATTACATCCATTTTTGTTTGCATTTGTTTTGTTAATTGTAGGTTTTTCCTTTGTTTGCAGCATGTTCCTTTTGCATTTTTTGTGCTTGCTTGCTTTGGAGTTTGCATCACATGTGGTTTTGGATCAGTGTATAGTCAGGCAGTTTTTTATTTAGTCAGTTTGTTTTTTTATTTAAAACCTAAAATGAAGAAAACAAATACACAATACAATTTTTGTTTTTCGTTCATCTAACCAAAACAACAAAAGACGGATAACGAACCTCTATCGTGTGTGCTTTTGTTTTTTCATTTTGGGTTTCAAATAATTTTGGGAGATAATAAACACAGACTGCATCTGATTTCATAGTTTACTGTGCGTTTGCACCTGTCAGCCATCGTACTAAGGGTTCATCTGGGTCAGGGTTAGGGTGAGGTATTCACTGGTAATGATTGGGTTTAGTGTTATTTTTAGGGTTAGGGCTTACAAAGTAAGTTGAAAATGACTGAAAATCGATTGAAGCCAATGGGAGTCAACACATAGACCCCACTCCTATGGCAAGACGAAAGTATGTGTGTGAGTGCAATAATTTTATCTTGATCATTATCTTAAAATGTAATCCAATTAATTAAGTAGGCGTCAACAATGATTATTTAATAACTGTAAAGTATAGTTTATAATAGGAGAACTTCCCCAGGAAAACTGACTGAGTCAGGTAGTAGGTGTATCAAGGGCAGTGTTAACTTGAAACGCCAAATACAGATTGCTCTAGTCTGATAGTCTTATATCAGATACACTGGTGCTATATTGAGACGTACATATGTTGCACTCAAGGGTAGGTGTAAAGAAAAAAAATCACAAAATTGAGTGAAAGCCTAATTCTGATTTCTTTTTAATATGTGGTAAGCCATAGGGAGCAAAAGAAAGTAAAGAGAATTGTATTTATTCTCATAATAAACTAACAAAATATGTACGGTAATACAGGGATCAGTATTAATTATTATTACTAGGTTAACATGATATACTGGCATGTCTTAATCATTTAGCTATCATTATCTGCATGCAACACCAATTTGCTTATATGGTTTTGGGGAAAAAATACAAAAAATACAAATTTAAAAGTTTTTTGCTTTTTGCTGGTCTGGCTGTTTTCCTCAACATCTTGGCACACACACACTGTGAAGTACTGCACGGCCTCTAATCCAAGACATTAGAAGTTTGCTCTTGTGGTGCTTTTAGAGACAGCTTGAAAAAAACCATTACTGCATGTAAATAACGGATTAAACCTTTTGTAGTGGCTGAAAGAAAATTGGGAAGGAGATGCAAAGGGCACAGATTTGGAAAGTGGGGAGGACATGTCCCACATGTAGTGCCTAACCCCTAAACCTTCCCCATCTGTCTCTGAGTGTCTCATTTTAAAATTTAAATAAAATGTTCAAACAAAGGACAGTGAATGCAACTAAGAGCAGAGGAACATAAATACTTATTGTTCCTTATTTCAACATTTCATCAGGGACACAAACTATGATTAAACACAAAAGGTACTTTTATGTGAGAAATAACTCACAGATTCTCCAAAGGACAGACTTGTAATTGCATTTTTATTAGATTAATTCAGATCCTATTCAAATGCTGTAGTGTGTTTACACAACATACTAATTTCCAAGTTCTTTCAAATGTGGGATGCAATTATATTGACCATCAGAGACCTGACCTTTGGCAAATGTTTCACTCTTCGACTAGACTTTTATCATTACATTGATCTAAAATAATATTTCTTTCCTCAGACTGTGCGTCTGAGGAATGAAATTTATGAGTATAATTCCATTCCTATGCATAAACTTTTTGGACATAATAATACAAGCGAAATATTAAGGTTCTTTTTCTTTCTGCTTAGAACGCAGTTTTCTTTTCAAATGAAAGTATTCTTGGGTTTTCCAGTCCCTAAATACAGTAGAGAACATCTTCCAGCTGAGGTTGGGCCGTATAGCCCTGAAATTTTAAATTTGATACAAAACTTTTGTGGTTTTGATAAAAGTCATGACAAAAATCTTCATAATTTCCTTCTTCTTTAATAATTGCCTTTCTTCTTTCTTTTTTAGCAGTTGCATTTCTTTGACAGCATTTCAATGCATTCATTAGGTAGCCTTTTCAACAACATTCAAAGACTGATTATTAAAGTTTATTATTTCTAAAACCACTTTCTCATAGTTTTGGTTGATTTTATGTTAAACAAATATTAAAACAACTAGAAAAATAAGTAACATTGGTATGATCATTAAAGTCAGTTTCTCAATTTACAGTGGTGGAACTAAACTTGACTAGACTGCTGTTGGAGGGCAAGATGGTGACAAGGCTCCTCAGGGAGACAACGGGCCAAAAAAATGAATGTGTGTTCGATTTTAAAGGCTACATCCTCCAAAGTCTATCTGGACTGGATCCTTTGAGGTCTGTGAAAATAAGGAGACCGGAAGAGGTTTGGATGTAGATTGAAACAGGTCTAGCCTTCCACAGCTTCCACCGCCGTAAGCTCTGTCGCTTAGCAAATGTGTGTGTTGACACACAAAGCAGGAAAAGAATGAATACTGAACTTTTCACTACTGTTTCTTTTTATTTCTTTTTTTTTATTGTAAAGCAAAAAAGGCTATACTCATGAGAATACAGAGTGGAAAAATGGTGA
>NW_015150581.1:1278610-1284331 GCF_000732505.1 Cyprinodon variegatus
CTTGAATTATATTTAACTGCACTTCCAATATTCACCACAGTACGACGGCAAGTACTTTCTTCCTCTGAGCACTGAGCAGCCAGCTTGCTTGGACTCACAATGAATCATGGGATATCCAAGGCTACGTAGGATACACCAGATCCATCCTTCAAAGCTGGCAAAAAGAAGGAGGCTTTTGTCAGCCGCATAACGAAGAGTGTTGCAATGCGAACGCACTATGATGTAATCGTCCTACAAATCTGGCATTCAGAGGACGCAGCCCCCTGAATTCATGAGTTTGTTACTCAATAATTTCTAACTGGAGTTTCTGAACACTTAATTAAACATATTCAATAAATATAAGGCACAAAGTAGATAAGATTTACAAATGTAATTTGAAGTTTAGAAAAAAATTTTCCCTGTAATGCCAAATGTATCATATTTGATACATACAGTTTCTGAAATGTTTTGCATCTGACACCTTTTGCATAATTTAATGGTAAAACTTTTGTTGTACACAATCAGATATACCTGATAACAGAGAGCAGAAGACTACACAAAAAATAATCTTGACTTATCACATAGTAATAAATTATTAATATCAAAAATGTATTTCTGTTTCTTCTTTTTACATATTTTGTTAAAAGGCCAAATAAGAACTTGAAACCAAAAAAGTAATTTTCTGTTTTGTTTTATTCTTGTTGACAATTCTTGGATCGGGCTTTAAAGGGTTAACTTCTTTCTAGGAATCTGGACAAATGTATTTGTCGTCCAAAACCAGGGACTGTCAGGGTTTGCTTCCAGGAACAGGGAAAGCAGAGTCGATGTTTAACACACCTCTCTGCAGCTTCTCTACTGTTACCCACTCATTACTTCATCCAGATACTGTAGTGTAATGCCCATAACCAAAATCCCAAAAATTTGAAAAGAATCCTAAAAGAGTAAATCATGATAATCTTATTAAAACTACAATAACTCCAATTGGGGAAAAAGTTATAACTATTGAATGTGGTTTATTTATCATAAGATCTCTTTCTTCAAAAGTCTGTTAGTTAATGAATTGTGTTATTTAATTTTATTATATTTGATTTATGTTGTCTTATAAAAACTTTGCTGCAGCAAAAATATTATGTGAGCATAAATGAGGCAACTACCTGTAATTATTTAAATTTTCACATACCCAGAAATTCTGGAAGAGGAGGGGGAGTAGCAACAATCTAAGTCTGACTTACTGATTATGTCATGATTGTGCCCTTTGTGGACTTCTGTTTAACCCTGTACAACTCAAAGAAAAACACACAAAAAAACTTATCAACCACTCAGACGTTGTTGTAGGAGGCCTTTGAGGCTGAAAATTAAGTGTTTTCGAAAATGGTACATTGTCATAAATCTTTACAGAAATGTAATTTTGCAACATTGGGCAGAATGGGGAGCAGAATTTCCTGTAATTGTACTCATTGTCTGAACAAGAATACATTTGCAGGGTTTTGTTTTTGTCCCAGAACATTATAGCATGAAAAATAATTTCAGTCATGTTGTTATGAAGTTTTTTTCTTTTTTTTTTTTATTCCAGCAAAGAGAACTTTTGATTTACAATGATAGTCCCAGAAACAGTCCCTGTCCTCTGAAAAACAGAGGTGAACATCACATTTGCTGCACTAGGTATTCTTATACCCTTTACTGCAATGTCTGCAGTGTCCTCTCTTGACCTTCATGGGGAAATGTCCAGTGAGGTCCTTGCGCACATTGAGTGGGGTGTGTGCACATGATTTCTTGGAGGGACAGTTTGGACCCCCAAGCTTATAGTGGCTCAGATTGTCCTGAGCTACTGTATCTCTATTGTTATGCTGCTATAGGCTTAGACTGCTGGAAGACATAAGGACCCCTTTTGATCATTCTGCTTCATTCTATTTCTATTCTCTCATTCTGCAGTATTTGTTAGTTCAATCTCTAGAGCAGTTAGAGCAGTTAGAGCAGTGGGGCTGTTCTCTGAGAAGGTTGCAAGTACCCAGTTTGATCCCCACAGCCTGCACTCTGGGTCCCTGAGCAAGATCCTTAATCCCTGATTGCTCCCCTGCACCCCTGTGTGGCAGCCCACTGCTCCCCAGGGGGAGGGCTTAAGATGCAGAAGTGATTTTCTCCATTGTGAGATCAATGACATTCACTTATTATTATTATTATTTATTTTTGTTTTTAGATGTTGGAGCTTGGCCTGTTTTTCAGTGTAGTCCTGTTTCTCAGACTGTGACTAACTCTATGTGCTCTCTTTCATCCTCTGACATTGGAGCTGGCTCGGAGCTCGTCTGCCTGGCTGTGTGTTTCCTGGACGGAGCTACTTCTCACAATCAGTCTGGTTCTGCTGGAGGTTTCTTCCTGTTAAAAGGGTATTTTCTTCTCCACTGTCGCTAAGGGCATTCTTGGTTTGAGGGATTGCTTTTGAGTCAATGAGTCGATGCAATTAGCTGGTTTTCCTTAGATAGAAAACGTTGAACCAGTCTGACTGTATGACCTGGTTGAATTGTCTCTGTAAAGTGCCTTGAGGTGACATGTAATGTGAATTGGCCCTATATAAATAAAGTTAATTGAACTCAATTGAATTAAAACACAATTTAGCATATGTCAGTGTGTAAATTTGTTTATATAATGACTTAATATTGAGCACTTTGGAGACTTATAAATTGATAGAGCTGCATACTAGTACTGGTCTTTCACATTTTATAACATGTGTTTAACACGCTATATTGTTTCATTCTCTCACAGAGCTCGCAATATCCTGTATTATGCTTTTAGTCTTTTAAAAAGTAAACAATGTTTTTAAATCCAAATCTGCTAGCTAATCTTACTCCATACTGCTAATTCCTTCAATTATCATTTCTAATGTATATTTGAACTTCTAAAACATCTTCTTTTGTTCCCTCATCTTTCCTTTCTGACATTTTTTTTTTTCAATTTTCATAAAAAATTCTCCCATCTGAGAAAAGTTTACTCAATATAGAGTAGTAAAATAAATTTTACTCAATTACAATTCAAATATACTGTTCTGTTATTGAGTGACAACAAAATACCCTACTAAGTGAAATAAAAAATAGCAGCAGATATCTATTAGCTGATTTCGTAATCAGAATCATATAGGCATATCACTGCGCACCTAGTTGCTCTAGCTGAAGCCTTTCTTGTATCTTTAGCTCTACTGTCTGAACCTTTCTGTTATTATGCAATGTACAGTCTAGTGAGCCTAGAATCTATTGGAAAACAATGTCCATTTTCTTTGACAGTTGTGCAGGACATGCTTTATCTTAGCATTACTGTTACCTGACTTAATCTAAAGCTAAAGGTCAAAATGTTGAGATCAGGGAAATGATCAGCTCCACAAACATTAAAGACAGCAGCTGAGAGACAAACGAAAATTTACAGAACATCCCAATTACAACACAGATAATAAGGTTTGTAATGTCACAAATAAAGTACCTTGACATCACACTTGGTAAGTATTAGCTCTTTATATATTAACTGGTTGCCATTTTTAATTTTTGTACAGCATTTGATTTATAAAAATGCTTAACTTTAAAAAGTTTAGACCAATATCTTATCTTTTCCTTAACAAAGTTAGTGTTTTAAATGGGCTGGTACAAGCCGGTTTAAATGTGTTATTATTATTAACAACTATAATCATGATAGAAATTATTAATTTCTATACAACAAAAGTATTGATAGATAGTAAAGTATTGTTGCATATTTGCATGGCAGCAAGGGGAGTACCAGCACTTAGTTTTTTCCCACTTAAAGCATGGAATGAGGTAACTTCTACTTAAACTCACATTTGGATTAGGAACTTTTGGCTTTTAATTGGGTAATGGTTTAACTGGTAACTATTTATATTAAAGTAACAATTTTAATAATATGGGCCTCCTTGCTTCCTTTTGGTTATTTCTCTGTGTTAGGAATCAAGTCTGTGTGGGTTGTGTTTTTGTGTTTTTCCCCCTGCACCACCAGGTGGCGCCCTGTTCTCGTTGGTCCTCCCACACACCTGCGGCTGGTTGGCTCATTATTGAGGACTTCTTAAGCGGTGGACTGCCACTACTTCGACGCCAGAGTGTTTGCCAGTTTTGGTTACTCTAGCCAAGCTGAGTTTAGCTGAGTCTAACTGAGTTTTTGTTTCTCTGAGTGTAACCTGATTTTTGTCTTCTGCCTTTCAGCAGGAAGTCATCCTGCATACTGGATGTCTGGCCTTCTCCCCCTGGAGGGATCGTATGTGCTTCACACTGAGCAGGGGATTCATCTCCACACGTCCCGTTCAAGTTCTTCAGGAAATCTAAGTGGCAGTCCGCTCCATTGCTCCTCAGGAACCAACCAAGCCAAAACCTGTCCGCCCTCCAACGAGCCCCTCTATCTCAGGAAAAACCCACACCGGCTGGATTCTGGGAAGAAACCTTTCTCCGCAATCATGTGTCCCGTTTATCTCTGTTTTTGCAAGACGTCATTCAAAGTTCCCACGGACCCTTAACTAACCTCTGTGAACTTCCCTTCTCACTTCCAGTTCCGGTTCACCAGCTCTCTGAGTTCCCCTGAATTCAACACTTTTGAACCCCTCAATAAACCTATTAAACTTTTACTCTGGTTTCCCTGAGTGGTTTTCTGCATTGTGGGTCAGACCTCTTAGAACATTATGACACTCTGGGTTCCTGAAGCTGACTATAATACGCCAAATATTTTAGGAAAGGTTGTCTTTTTATTTAAATTCATTTGGTAAATGGTATAAATGTTTGATTAAAACTTAGTTCATTGTGAGATTGACAACGAGATCAAGCAGCTAAATAGCTGACTTTTTGTTTATATTAAATTCAACTGTCTTGCAAATGTAATCCAGCAGACAAGGCGATGTCTTATAGTATATCTTCAACACTCTCAGTAAACAAGTGTAACTGGGGCACATAGTTTCTCAAGAGGTTCCATATATGGAAGAGGCTGTAAAGCAGATTGCAGCTGGCTCATTGCCGTGCAGGTAGATCAGAGTATGCATATAAAAGCCATTAGTACACATAGAGAAACAAATCGGATGCTATCTGACCACTGATGCTCTGACGGTTTAAGTTGTTTTTACTAAGTGCATATTTAAACAATTGTAACCTATTCTTTTTATCCATAAAAGACCCAAATTTTTAGAGGGAGTGAAGCAGATGAGGGAGTGCACATAGATCAGCTTTATCCAACAGGAGTGAAAGCTGTTACTATTACATTAGTTTTGCTTCTATTCATTAAGGTGATGATTTAACCTGATTTATTTTTTCTTGGGTAGGGTGGCCTGCTACTGTTTCAGTGATTTAGGTTGTGTTAGAAATTTAATTTATTTTGTTTTAGTTTTTTCTTTTATCCCTAAAGAGATTCTTCGATCGCAGGCTTTCTAATTATAGGGTGAACTGGATCTATATTGTCCCTTAAATTAAGCCTTTACTTTTAGTCCTTTAGTTTTTATTTGCTGTGTTCAACAGGTATTTTTGTGTGATTAAGTACATACTGTGGAACATTTAAGTGTCTTAATTTTTCAGTATTTTTTCTTCTAGGCAGTCTAATTTATTAGTTTTAGTTATTTATATCAGCCATGTGTTTCTCAGGGCCAGTATAGTCCTCTGTCTTATAAAGCTTTTTTTCTTTTTTTGAATTCTGCAAATTCTCTCAACATTTTGACTAGGCTTACCTTGCATTCAATTTATATATATATATATATATATATATATATATATA
>NW_015150581.1:1284451-1296269 GCF_000732505.1 Cyprinodon variegatus
ATATATATATATATATATATATATATATATATATATATATATATATATATATATGCTAGCCAGAGGAACCATGGGAATCGGATGTATCCACAGCTATAGTTAGCTTTGTTAATACCACACATCACAATAGCATGCCAAGGTTGGTCTATTGACACCGCATAACTGCATGAGAATCCTCCTCCCTCACGTTTTCAGATTTCTTTCACTCTATAGTTGCACCTTTCCCTGGTAATGATCATGTGGCACATGCTTTAAAAGTTGCAAATACTTCATAAGCCATTCAGTAGTAAACTGTGTTACTTCAATATGCACACATAAAACCTTACATTGTATAAAATATGATCAATTCCAAGATATGATCTATCTTCAGATCCTCCAAAAAGAAAAACTCTAAAAACCTCTCCTAACCAGGGCTCAGTGAAAAGAAAATTATTGTGGTAACAAAATGAAAAAAAAAGATCACTGTCCAGATGCATCTGAATGATTAGGTGGAAAAAAAAAAAAAAAGGTAAGTGCTATGGACAGGTTGTTTCTCGTTTAAGCATTGCATATCTTCTCCAAGAGCCTTAAATCTGAGGAGTTAGAGGTAAACACAGCCTTATAAAGGTAAACACAGTACCTGCACATAGTGGTTTAAAAACTTAAAAGTGACAATCAGAACTGGTTGCTCAAGTGGAAAATAAGGCCAAATGACACAATCTTAGTACTCTGGTAAAAATAAAAAGCCATCAAAGGGCCGAGTCATTCACAGAAAGAGTACTGTAAAAAAGGGTACAATCGGAACCAGAGTCCTCCACAACGGAAGGTTTCTCTACACAAAAAAAGGCTTCCTTTACTCTTCTTACAAGCCAGCGTACCTCCGTATGTGTCAAGAAACGAGGACAGATGGAACCAGTATTCAAGGAGAGACAGTCAGTAAGCAAGTTCAAAACGTTTATTAAAAGAACAAAACTAAAAGGGGAGCCGCTAGGATCTGTGGCATGCGGTGACTGCAGGTGGGAGGCGGGGCACCGCCCAATCACAGACACTCTGTTAGTGGGAGAAACATTGGTAAGAAACCACGACCATCTGACAGAAGATGATTATCTGAGTTGGTCACTTACCTGGTTAAACAGTCCAGTCCAAGAATGTCCCCAGTGCTGCTGTTCCAGAGGTCTTGCAGGATCCCGATCCTGGTCAGGGATACGGACAAACAGGAACAGACAGAACAGGCAGGATCCAGGCTTCCAGGCATCCTAGAGCTCCCAGGCGGGTTCAGAGTCTGACAGGGTCCGGAAGCGTGACCAGGTGGTCACGCACAGTAGCAGACAGGATCAGGTGCAGTCGGGCAGGCTCAGTGGAGGAGGGTAGCTGAGACAGGACGTGGAACCAGAACTTGATACAGGACCTTTAAACTGGTCTCCACCTTGGAGCCAGGCTTACTGAAATAAAAATTGAACCTCCCTGCGTATAGAGCCAAAAACCCAGAGGACTCAGCAGGGGAGGAACAGTGGACGATTAGGAGACGAGACAGACTAAAAAACCTCTTTCCACTGGCCGCCAGGATCCAAAACATGAACCATGAAATAAACAGAATGGACAGACTAGCAGAAAAACAATTAATGTTCTGGCCCTGAATGATCAGGCCGAACAGAATATAAACCAAAGGAAACAGGTGAGAGGAATAAATGATAATTGAGGCATGGAGGGAAAACGACAGGTGAAAGAAATTACCAATTAAGGGAGAGCAAACAGGCCAGATCATGACAATATGATGATAACGTAATGATGATAAACAACTTCTTAATCTGAAACAGTGGTGACTACTGGCCTAAGGATGATTGTAAAATGCTGAATCTTGACCTGATGAGGTTGATCTTCTGTGCAGGACCATTCTTTTGGCCAGAGGCTGCTTTGTTTCCTCAACAGATACCTGGTCATAGTCATACAGGCACTTAACATGAAAGGTATTTCCCTGTTTGTGCCTGAAGACTGAATCTTTGGGGTGAACCATTCTACCAATAGGTTGTCATAGTTAGAAAATAAATGTATCTGTTTCTTTAGCCTTCCTGCAACATACAGCAGATAAGATACAAATTGATGGGGGTCGTCTGAGTTCTTTGTTGCCCTCCAATCCAAAGGGGCGGACATGTTCGTCCGGTTCAATTTGCATTTTTTTTTCTAAGCCAAAACAAGGCTTTGTTTTTGGCCTCAAACTCAACGCTATTTCTGATATTGGATTGAAAAAGTTTCCTGGATGGGAAGCGAAACATCTTCAAAGTTGGAAACAAAGTCTAGTGGATTGTTTTTTTAACTTTTTTGGAATAACTATGACCTGGATGACTGAGAATCTTCACCAGTTGTTTTCCTCATTGTTTGGTATATTGCTTTCGTGCAGCAATGTTTTACATTACATTAACCATTGTTGATGAAAGATTGTAAGGTTTATTTGGAAAAATAACTTTCTTGATCACTAGGGATCCTCCCCAACTTCCCATGACAGTGGGGGAGACACAGGCCATTGGTATCCCCTATCTTAAGGAGGCAACTCTAACTACAGTGTTGCAGGCTGTGTTAAAAAGATTTATTGGAGCATTGCTTACTTGCTTTAGGATGTTTATGTCTTTATCCAACATCTGGAACATTTAACATCCTGTCTAATGTGACAGGATATGAACGCACAGAGGAACTGATTGCTGCACTAGCAATGTTTACAAGTGCAGAAAAATTCTCAGATTTGACCTTAATCTTGGGTGATCGGAAGTTCAAAATCTTTTTTTCACATGGACACAAATAAAATGATCTAATCGTGATGTGGGTATACATGTACCCAGCATTCAAACAGATTAAACCCTTTCAACATGTGCAGAACTTTCTAGTTTTCTGGAAACGCTTTAGTCGTAGAAGAAGCTGCCTGTTTTGTAAACAAACTTGTACTTGTCCTCTCATCCTTAAATTTAGCTACTCTTCATGCCTTCCACTCACATTTCTTTTTCTTCAGTTCTTAAGTAGTAGAATGGGAAGAAAGAAAAACATTAATGCATTTGTTGTAAACCTACTATAGCTTTTTTCTCAGTCTGTGTTTAAGACCCAACTGTTACACTTTCCAAACCAAATATTCACAACTAAAGTCTGATAAAGAGCCTAATTTGAAGTGTCCCAAAAACACATATGAGATTTCTAGTCTCCAGAGCTGCAGAATAACGTATTTTTAATCAACTCACAAATGATTAAGTTGCTGCTGCAGTTCGTTCAATCTCAGGTCTAATTAACTTGATTATTATCTGTGTGCATGCAAGACTGAGCACTGGCTGCTTTGCATGTGGCAAACAGAGCGGTCAAATTCCCCAAAGAAATGGGCTAAGGCAGAAGAAAGAAGAGATTGAGCCTCTACTAGAAAAATACTTTGTATATGTGGTCAATTTCTTTATTGACACAAACACAACACAACATTTTAACTTGCTAAATAAATCACAAATTTGTAAATAATAACTAAAAAGTTTTTGTGACGCTTTTTATCGAAAATGGCAGAAAGTGTTTGTAGATGGTATGTAAAGTGTAAGTCAGTAACATACTTTACTGTCATGCAGCAATTTTGTTTATTTACCAAAAACAGCAGCAGGAGACAGATCCAAGTTTTTAATAAAATTATTTTGCTAATTTTTGTCTTTCTTCCAGTATTTAGTAAGACTACTCGCTATCTGAGGTTTATTTTTGCAATGCACTCCAAGCAACACATACTTAGTGTTGCATGTAACATTTTTGTTTAATTACCATGAACCAATAATCAGTTTTCCAGATATACTGTGCAGCTCTAATTACCTGGTCCTGAAGACTCTTTCCTCATCCTGAGTACATTTGGAGCTGTATAACAGGAATTTTGCTGTGAGAAGTTGTAGCAATGAACTCCACAGACTGCATGCTTTACCTACTATGATCAGCTTGTGTCACCTAGAGAGGAAAAAAGTGATATTTCTTTATTTCTTTGTATTCAGCTGGAAATTAGGAATATATATCAAGCTTATGTATTAGCAGGTATACTTTTGGAAACCAGGTATTTCTCCTGTAATATAGCATTGCTATCATTGTCGTATCTCTGTTTCGAGAGATGTGGAAAACATTTTTGGATGATTTCTGTAACTTTTCTGCCTTATTAGATATTCAAATACAAGCCCCAAGGGTAGAAAAAAAAAAATAAACGCTGGGAAGAAATGTTTCTGGTATTATCATTACCTGCTATAATGCAAAATTATAAATTAGAGTCAACTGCTTTCAATCCACAGGATGAAAATCTTCCAGCACATAAAAAAACAAGAATATTTAAATGTTTAATTGTATGTTTATTCACTTCTTTTAAAATCTGTGAATGTTTGCTCCAAAACAAGAATTTGTGCCAACATTGATGTACATCCACCCATCTTACCCCTGATGAAAATGCTGGAGAAACGGTGGGGCTGGTGGCTATCTTCTTCAGTCTATGGGGAAAAGGTACTGTACAGCTGGACAGGTCACTAGCCTATCACAGGGCAACACAGAGACCCACAACCATGCACACATACACAAACACACTAAGGAAAGTTAGAGACACCAAATAACCTAGCAGTCACATTTTTGGACTGTGGAAGGAAGCTGGATTACACAGTGAGAACCCATGCATGGGGAGAACATGCATATCTCAGGCAGAAACACCAGAAGACAGGGATCCAATCCATCATTCTGCAAGAAACAGTGCCACAAACTGCACCACTGTGTAGCCTTCAATATTAAATCTGATATTAATATTTTTGTTGTGGATGATAACTGATAACCCATATTTAAGTATATTTTCTTGTCTTTAAAACACCATTGACTTTGGTTATTGGCTCTAGTTAAATAATCTTGATCCTGACCCCATCCCTCAACATCTCTAATGCATACATTAACTGCAAAAAGATTGAAACAAATATCAGTTATAAATATCAACCCAGCAACTTATGGGACTATTAACAATATTTAGAAAATGCCTAACATCAGTATCTGCCTTAGTTTGTGTTCTTTGTAACATAATGCTAATGTAATGTACCTCCCTTGTTTAAAAATACATTATTAGGAATAAACAAATTTACAAAAAGAAACTCAACACTGCACACATCAAAAACAGGAAAACTATGACATGCTGAAGGGCGTTACCCATGGTGACCAGCACCAAGTGATAAAAACATCAGTAAAGAATCAAAGAAGATAAAAATCGTTCGTTCATATGGAAACACTGGGTTAAAAACAATTTTGAACCAAAACCAGATGATGTGAAAAAAATAAACAAATCAGGGCAACATCCTAAAGCATAAACCCAGATCGATCTATTGGAAACTAAAACAGAAAGGGACCAAAATTCATTAACAATATTTCCTCAAATTTGAAAGCATAAGCAGTCTTTAAAAGGCTTAAAAATGATCACACTTGGATCAAAATATCTTTTTCATTTATCTTAAGTTTAGATTATTTAAACGCACAGAGTTGCGAACTTTTCTTTCATCTTGTATTTCATTAAATAAAAATCGGTAGGAGATAATATTTGAAGTTAAGAGACTGAAGTCATTGTTTCCCAAGTGATTTGATGTTTTTTTTTTCCACATTCAGTAAATAACTGTTTAAATAATCTTGATTTCAATATTAACCAAAGGCCAGGGGCAGAATGATTGTTATAATTTCAATAGGGAAACATTAAAGCAATTATAATTTTAAATAATTAAAACAATTAGTCTTTATTCTTCTTAAAACACAATCATTGTTTCTGGAAGAACCTATATTCACTTTAAACACAGTTTAGCCAGCTTGAAAAATAGTCTATGAAGCCAAATTAAATGTAAAGCAATTATCAGCTGACGACTAGAAGCGATGAAGTGGATCCACCACACGCACAGCAATTAATTATTAACAAGGAAGCAGTGTCTTTAACCTCCTCACTCCGACGCATTATTTTAGCCCTGACAGGGCTCTAATAACAGGCCTGTCTCTCCCATTATTTTATGTCTATTTTCCAATCAAAATGATTGTGACAGCCTCTGGAAATTCCAATCACTTCAATCAGAGCTCATTTGTGGATGACAGAGGCATGTGATGAGTGTATCACTGAGAAACTAAAGCAATTGGAGCTGGGTTCTGTGTGTCTCAGGCACCTTCTGAGACAGAGGTGGATGACCCATCCCCCCTAATCTGTGATGCAAAGGAAATGGGAAACCGAGGTCAATTTAGGGTGAAAAGTTTGACCTTAAAAGGGGTCACAAATTGCTTTAAGTCTCAAGTGCCTTGCTGCAAACTTCAGACCTGTCTTGCCAAAGCCATAGCTCAAACTACAGGTCAAAATGTTAAGTTGATAATCTAAAATACTTTTTTGTTGTTTTGTTCTTTAATGTCTCCACAACTTAAAAAGTGTGCGAGTATTATCCAACAAGTATCTAAAACTAAATAAGAAACAGTTCACTGATCAAAAGGGATATTTTTCTAAGACTAGATCATTCCAATCCAGTGGACTTCTGTCTTTAAAAGAGCAAGTAATGTTGCAAAGTCTGTTAAGTTACATCAGTGACACATAAGACTTCCGTGTGACCAAATTACTAGGTTTTCTACTTTTTCCAATGGATTTTAGGATGTGATTTTCTGACTGACACGACACAATGTTAAATCATAACATGAGACAAAACAGATTTTTTTATCCAATTTTTATGCATTTACTATTTAATATAAACTTTAATAATGAGCACAATAACAATTTATATTCACTATCCATAATAAGAACCTTATTTCAATGACAGTGCCTAAGCAAATCAGTGTGTGTAGAGGAGTCAGGAGATTATGGCAGGCCATTTTGACATTTATTAGAAGTGCCGTCCTCTCTGCTCTTCCTGTTTTAGATCACTAAACTAGGATTCTTCTTGGTCAAACCTACATTCCTACTAGTTAAAACTGTAAATATAGATATCCTCATTTGCATTTTTTTAGGAAAAATTCAATTTCAGGATGCAATAAATTTAAGAGGTGCCTTTGACATTGCAAGCCTGACTGAATATGTATATTTTAGATGTCTCAAATGCATTTCTTTCTACTCAAAATGAACATATTAGGCATCTAAAATAAAATTCTTCCTACAGTATCTAAAATGAACATTTAAAAAATCTTAAATGTAATTCTTACTAGTACAAATAATGTCACATTTCCCATTCATGTGTATTGTTCTGTCATTTTCAGATATCCGAAATCATGTTACTCTCATCTAACATAAATATTATGGTTGTGTAAAAATGAATTTGATATTTCTATAATCCTATTATTACTGATCATAATTTATATTTCAGATCTTAAGAATCAAATAAAACTACTTAGTTTAAGAATTGGTAACTTAAATCAAATACATTTAGTTTTGTAAGTTTAACTTCCTTTCTGTGAATTTAAAGCAGTGATGGTGGGAGTATGCTGGTGAAAATTCTCAGTCATCCAGGACATATTCATTCCACAAAAGTACAAAAAAACAAACAATCCACTTGAGTTTAAAGATATTTTGCTTCCCATCCAGTAAGCTTTTTCAATTCAAAATGTCAGAAATAGCTTTGAGTTCGAGGCTTTATAGAGTGGACCAAAAACAAAGCCTTGTTTTGGCTTAGAAAACATGCAAATTGAACCGGACGAACAGGTCCGCCCCTTCCTGGATGAGAAGCAAAACGTCTTCAAACGTGTAAACAAAGTCCAGTGGATTGTTTTTGAACTTTTTTGGAATAAAGGTGGTATCTATTTGACAGAATCAAAATAAAAGGATTCAAGAAAGCCCTCAGCCAGGGAATTTGTGGCAACAGAGAGCGTTTTGCACCGAGAAACTGCCGTGAAAGGTCTGTTAGCGGGGAATAACAACTTCCTGCATGAGGAGCTCAAAAACGTCCAACTCATATGTATCAAAACGTTGCGTCAACAATCCGTTATGCAAGAGCAGTCATTTCTAATTAAGATAGGAGGATTATGGATATACGCAACCTTGTAAAACTGCAGATCTAGATATCATTAACAACATTTTTACTAGTATTAAAGGCCTGTGGTGCCTGTGGTGCCTGTCCTGGCAGCAATCCTCAAACCCAGTGGTGGACACCAGCACTAAATAATGCTGTCAAGCTGAAGGAGTCCTATCGAGCCTGGTTGGCTTGTGGGTATCCTGAGGCAGCAAGCAGGTATGGTGAGGCCAAGCGTGCCACTGCCTGGGAGGTTGCCAAGGCCTGGAAGGAGTATTGAGAGGCCATGGAGGAAGACTATCGGTAATCTCAAAACAATTCTGGCTAAACCTTTGGTGCCTGCAAAGGGAAAAAAAAATGTTAGCAAAGTGTTTTGCTAACAGTGTTTTCAGTTGGAGTAATGGGATTTATAGAATTAGACATCTTTATTGTCATTTTACTTTTATTTTGTCATAAAAAGCCCCATAGGGAAATTGACAACAAAAGGGGAGAGGAAGGCTCTCCTTAGCTGTTGCAGGAAGTGCAGGCGTGGTGTGCCCTCTCACTGGGGAGTTGGTCTAGAGTGTTAGTTAGGTTGAAAAAAAAACTATTAAAAACTATATAAATGTACCTATAAATATAAAAGAGCTGAGAAAAAAAGATAAAAAAATTGCATTATGTTGTTTCACTTGTCAATCAGTAAAGAACAAAGATACAAAAAAAACGCAATGTTGGGTGTGGAGATATTTATCTCTGTGTTGTTGGGGGTGAGAGGTGGGAGGTTGGGCTGTTATCCAGAGTTGAGTCGACTGATGGCCAGGGTAATTAGCAATTTTGAACCTGAATGTTCTTTATCAGTTTCTGCAGAACCTCCTGCCAGATGCCCGGCAGGGGAACAGTCCATGGTGGGGGTACATGGGGTTGGAAAGGATACGGTGAGCTCCGGACAGGCAGCGACTGTCTGCTGTGTGTTGGATGGAGGGGAGCATGGTCCCGAGGATTTTCTCCGATGTCCTCACTACCCTCAGCAGAGACTTCGAGTCTGAGGCCCTGCAGCTCCGAGACCAGATGGAGATGCAGCTGGTCAACAGGTTCTCGATGGTCCCTCTGTATAGAAGGTGGGGAGGATGGGAGGGGAGAGGAAGGCTCTCCTTAGCTGTTGCAGGAAGTGCAGGCGCTGCTGTGCCCTCTCACTGGGGAGTTGGTCTAGAGTAACCAGCTGAGGTCGTCAGTGATGTGTAACCCCAGGAAATTGGTGCGATTCATGACTTCCTGTGTCTTTGATTAGAAGGGGTGTGTATGGATCTCCTGAAGTCCACGATTATCTCTTTTGTCTTATCAACATTTAGGGCCAGGTTGTTCGCCTGACACCAGTCCACCAGATGTTGTACCTCCACCCTGTAGGCCACTTCATTATCATCCTGAATGAGGCCAACAACTGCAGTGTCATCAGCGTACAGTACCTCAGGATGTGGTTGCTGTTGGACCTGGGACGGCATTCGAAGATCACCAGGGTGAACAGCAGGGGGGTAAGGACACAGCCCGCAGGGAAGCCAATGCTCAGGGAGATGACACCAAAGGTGTTCCTGTAATAATACTCATAACATAGGACCCAGAATTCAGGCGAGACAGACAGTGATTACTTAAGGCGTTTATTGAAACACTGCGGATCCGCCCATAACTGGAAACTCTGGTAGGAGTAAAACAGAGGTAAGCGACCATGATAATCAGACAGAGGATGATTATCCATGAGAGTCACTTATCTAGTTTGAGAGTTTAGTCCACCTCCATAGAACACTGTGGGATCCAGCCGCCGGGCTGCCAATTAGATGCGGCAGGCACCATGGGTTATGCAGGTAGAAAAAGTATGTTATAATACATGAAAACTTTGCCAACCTTTTTTAAAGAGATTGCATGTGTATAATTTGAGAAGATTAGAAGTTTTAAATAATTAAATCTATGTCTGATTTACAAGGTGTTACAATCCTTCACACCTCCACTGCTGAAAAAATTAATGAAACCTATTACCATTACACACAGGATATCAGAAGAATCAACGAGAGGTGATCTTTTAATTCCCTGCAGGCGCAGAACCTTTCACCAGTTCTGTATGTTCAAGGTGGATTTTTTTATTGTTGAATCTTGTTTGTACGAAAGCATATTGCATTCGCCAAAGAAAAAAAAAACAGACAGCTTATCTCATATTTATGAGATATTTTCTCATATTTATGAGATGCGATCTTATAATTACGAAAGAAGATCTCTTAATTATGAGATCTTATCTTGTTATCATGAGAAAGAGAAAGATCTCTCATAATAACAGGCATTAATTAGGCTGCAATATTGTCTATGTCACTGGATTGAAGTGCACGATGCACAAGGTGTCTTTCCTGGAAAACGGGGCCCAAATTGAAACTTTATGCTATAATGGTGAAAAGAGGAAAAAAAGTTAAGTGATTATGGCCCTCATTGTATGATCCTTTAAGAAGTCTCGTGCAGCTAAGCATTCATTACATAATATTTA
The DNA here is from genome assembly GCF_000732505.1 of Cyprinodon variegatus. NCBI lineage: Eukaryota > Metazoa > Chordata > Actinopteri > Cyprinodontiformes > Cyprinodontidae > Cyprinodon > Cyprinodon variegatus. Next base: position 1,294,910 of record NW_015150581.1, read on the forward strand.
GGCATCTGTGTGCTTTGCCATTGTTCCATAAAAATCTGAGGCAAAACACCAATGATAAGCATGAAGCAATGAATTCAGAAATGTCTGAGCAGCAAGGACATCATATAAAACTAGGAGAATTTATCTTTTGATGTGCTCAGTCAATATTCTTCCCCACAGGTAAGTATTGGGCATCTGATCAATGTGCTTGGGATTCAGTAAAGATGGCTTAATAAACACACCAATACTTACCCCTACAGATATAAACAAGCAGCTTCAAAGTAGCCATCTTCTCTAAAAAATAGATTTTTTTAACTAAAGGAGGAAGATGTTTGGATAGTTTGTGGTCCTAATGCATGGTCACCTGAAAAAAGGGCACATCGAATAGGTCACTGTCATATTTTGTTGTTGAAACTTATCTGGTTTTAGGATTTTAATGTATTTTTTTTTTTTTTTCGTTTATGAGAATGTTTTCTTTTCCATTTTAAATCATTAATTTCTCTCATCTAGTGTTTTATAATCTGTACGAAAGGGGTCGGTGTAACTTTGCAGTGAATACATCTGCAGAGGTCTGTAATATACATTTTAAATAAGCAGTTATTAAGCAGTTACTCTCTGCATGATACATGTTTAAATTATTGTTCAGGGCCTTTGGAGGTTTATTTTCTTTAAATGTGTAGACCGTGAGGCTTAAGCTGTGTAATATTTTCCCGCTGTAACACAAAGCTGCTAAAACCTGAAAAAAAAAACTAAATTGCTGGGCATGTAATCAAAATATGCAGTATTATCTGTTTTACTCAAGCCCTAATATTATATTTGACTTGTGTGAAACTTAATCATTTATTGACAGCTTGGCTTTGATGACTAATGATAAACTTCACAGTCTTAATGAAGCGTGGAATTACGTTACCTGATGAGGCAAGAAATTGCATGTTTAGAATGCAAATGTCCCATCTACTTCAATAAGTTCTGGAGGGAAACTTAATATCATGCAGCAAGATTATCAAAGCTTGTTGGCTAAATATGATCTCGCAATAACACATCAGGATTAAGGCATTAAAGCTGCCAACTGTCTCAGTAAATAGCTGTAAAACTATATCGCAATTGACAGCTGAGATACAATAGAAGTGGATTTTTCAGATAAATCAGAAGAATACTGTTGTATACAGTAGGTGAAAGATATTTAGACTATTTGCTTTCTCCCATGTTTGTCAAGTTTCATGTGATAGACTTGTCAAAGATTATTGGTAAGTGACAGGAGAGTGAAATATATATTTTTAATTATTAAAAAAGGAAAGAAATTTGAGCAATGTGGCATGCAAATGCAAAGGAAGGAAGGAAGGAAGGAAGGAAGGAAGGAAGGAAGGAAGGAAGGAAGGAA
>NW_015150581.1:1296519-1314081 GCF_000732505.1 Cyprinodon variegatus
AGAATAGAATAGAATAGAATAGAATAGAATAGAATAGAATAGAATAGAATAGAATAGAATAGAATAGAATAGAATAGAATAGAAATATACTGTTGCCTTTCCTCAACATGGTACTGGGTTTTTACCCCACTCTGGGGTCTTTCTGCATTGAGTTTGCATCTTCCTCCATTCCAAAGTCCAAACACATGACTGTACAGTTAATTGGTTTGTCTACATTTAAATATGCGTGATTGTTTGTCCTGTGTGTGTCTCTGTGTTGCCCTGCAATGGACTAGTTGACTGTTCATGGTGTACCTAGCCTCTCGCCCTTAGACTGCTGGAGACACACACCAACTCCTCCGCAAACCTGATGAGGTTATGCGCATCACTACAGTTATTTTTCTAAACATATACAAAAAGGTCAAAGTAGCTTTGCTTTTCTATCTTCTTTCCACCCTTCCATAACCACCAGATTTGCAGATTTCAAATTGAAATAGTAGTTATCCTTTTCTCAAGAGTTCCTACCTGAGCTGTATATCTGCACCTTTTAGATGTGGCTCGGCTTCAACACACCTGCCTCAGACATTCATATCATTAGCAGGACATTGGAGTACTTGGCTCGGTCACAATACCACAAATTAGTAAAGATGCTTAAGCCATGGCACCAGTGATTGCCCTAACAAGTGTTACCCAATAATGCTGACAGTAAGGGAGGAGTTTGGACAAGAAAGCATGATGCTTTGTGGCACCAATTCATGTAGCATAGGGACCTTCTGACATTCCTAGCTCCTGCTAGGAGCTATATGGTTGCCCAAGATTTTTTGCTTGACATGACATAAAGGTATAGCCCACCTCACAGAGTTTAACAAAAATACATTATACACATGTACTCTGTGTGACACATGCTATTATATGCATCTTTATGTGTTTTAGGATTTATAATGGAGAGCTTAATCTGTTCTCTACATTTGAAGAACTTATGTTTATGTAGTTATTTTCCCAAAGGCTGTAGTCCCCATTTGACCAGCATCATCTGTGTGTAGCCGTCACATAATGATGTCCGTTAGTATGAAGGCTGTCCGGATTCAGCACAGCCGACTGGAACTTCTTTCCTACCCTGGATAGAGTTCTTACTTTTCACCCAGCAAAAGGTGAATGAACAGAAGCTAGGACCAGAGGGTAGAAGCTATATGGACAGGTTGGAGTTGTGCAATACACTTTATAATTTGAGATCATAATTTGGAAAGTGCTCTGTAAGTTGCTGACAACGTAGGACATTGTTAAATGAACCTACTTTAAAAATCTCCACGACGTTATCACCGACTGATGTTATTTTGCTGGCAAACCGCTTGGACATTACTTGACTCTTTTTTTATTATTATTATGTCATTTCTGCAGTCAGTTGTTTGCTACGGTCTTTATTTAATTTTGTCAGAATAAAAGGAGTGGAATACAGCACACACCAGACTTTCGCAGAAGAAAACATGAAAAAATAAAAAACTGTATATGCAGATGAGATATCAATAAAAGCCATTGAGTTACAGTTATCACATACAGTACTGTAAAAGAGTTTGAACTGTATAAATACTTTAACAGGTGTTATACCATATTTGAAGTCAAATTCTTTGCTGTTCATCCATCCATCCTCTAACATTTGTATATGGGAGTCACAGGAGGCTGCTGCCAATCCACAATACAGTAGTCTTTGCCTTGAAAATATGGGGCTATTTACTTCTTTGCAGTTTTCAAAATATAATTTTTTTTTATTATTATTATTGTTGTTTTATCTAATCTAAACACATCTCTAAGGGGGTATTAGATTAAAATAAGTCACTGAGCATATTAGACCTTTCAGATTTCTATGTAAGAGATTTCAAAGAGATTTGAAAACCCTGTATCCTTTCCCGTCTACTAAACAATGATGCACTATTTTGTTTTGGTGTATTTCATTAAGACCAAATAAAAAGCTTTAAAGTTTAAGTTTGCAATTGTGAGATTATAATCTAAGTAAAGACTAAAATGATAGATACCATCTTTTGGTCATTTTTCACCTTTCCAGTGATGATAGAGCTTAACCAGAAAAACCCCGCCCCTGCACTGCTTTCAGGCTTTTTACTAAAAAGGATAGTGGATGTCAAGGAGTATGCTGTTATTCTGATGCAGCAAACAAGAGCATGTTGTTTCCCTATAAACAAACCACTTAAAGCCCCCCCTTCCTGTCTTCAACGGTCAAGTGTGATAAGTGTCTACTGGCAAAAAAAAAAAAAAAAAAAGAAAAATACGCTTTGCTATAGGGAAGCAAAAGATCAAATTCTGCCATTCGCTTAGGGCACCACATGTTGCTAGAAGATAAGGGCCAACAAATTCAAATTTTCCTCATTGGTTTAATCCTGGTTAAAGCTAATCTCTGCCCTTGCTGGGCTCAGCCTTGGAAAGCAACGAGGAGAGAAGTGTGGAAAAAAAAATTTAGGCCACTGCAGAAACAACAGTAAATCAAATTCATAAAGGTAACTTGGAGAAATAACACCTCAACACTCCATAGACATTACCCCACCACTCAAAGATACAGAATGGACAGTTTTTCCATTATTTTTAAAGAAAATGGACAGAAAAAGGGTGAAAGCATTATGAATCTGTTTAAGTATCATTTTTAATTTAGAAATGTTTTAATGGAAGAGTCAGCTTGAGTTTATGTCATTGAAATAAATAAATGAATGTCCAAAAAAAATAATAAAAAAAACTTTAGTTTTAGGTTTAAAATGAAAACTCTCATATGATACACATCGCCATGGCAACGGGATGTAAACGCTCCAGGGTGATTTGAGGTCTTAAAATATCGTGACAATAAAAGTGGACAGAAGTGACACACATGCTGCCTTGTCGTGTTTCTACATTGATATCCGCATCTAACAGAGTTCAACAAGAACGATCCTACAGTTAAGGGGTGATCGTCACACAAAAACTTTTCCGCGAGTAGATGACTAAGGAAGGCGAAAAGGGACAAAAGTCCCTGAAAATATACCCACTGCTTTGGTTAAAATATGATATGTCTGTTGATTCTATTGTTAAAGACGCACGTCGTGAAATTTATTGGGTTTTAAGGCTGTAAACATCTGTCTTTAACACCTATCAGGAACTTGGGTTTATTCACCGTGGCATCCTGGATTTATCTTGTTGTTTGTCGCCACCTGGTGGACAAATATTAATACTGCGCCTTAGCTCTTCCTCATTGTCAGTAAAAAGATAATATTATTACTGTTGACAAATCTTGAAGTTTGTTTTTGTTTGTACACAACTTTTGAGTGGTCTGAGAGGTAATAAAACATTATGAAATTAAGATTATGAAAGTAAATCGGATACAAGTTTATAAGGTGAATTGATGTGATTCAGGGGAATTTGGAATTTTAAATGTTTGATACAGAACTCACAGCATCAATCATCTTTTTTCCCACATTAATTTGTTTATGCGAGATCATATCTTTATATGTTGTTAACAATATCAGATCTATGACTCGGCAATGAACCTGATTCTAATTTAGAGTAGACCATGTTGAAGCTTAGTTACCAAGGTGAGCTTCTTAAATATTTTTGCAGGAATATTTTTCCTATTGCTTGATTGGCTTTGCACTTGTACTTTGAATGTTGATTTCTTTTTTTTTTTTTCCCTTTTTTTTTCTGAATTTCATAATATCTTTTCTCCCCTGGAAAAAAACAGCTTTCAGATAAATGTTAGGTGAAAAAAATTAGGGAAATTATTGTAAATCTGTGGGTTAATTCTTTTTATAGGAAACCTAACTTTTAACTTTTCCATAAAATAAAACTCCATAATGTGGATATTTGAATTTTTTTTTTCTACAGAAATTATGAACATTTAGGAACTGTTCCAGAAATGAATGAGCTGCAGGAAGTGTTGCTATTCTTTGTTGTTCTTATAAAATTTTTTAATTTAATTACATTTTAAATGGTTAGCACAACATTTATTTGGTTTCTTGTTAGAATTGCTCTTACTTTTATTTTAACATCAGATTGTCCAGCAGTGGTGAGAAAAAATATCATCATGTAGCAAAGCTGAACTACTGTACCCATCAACCCAATAAAAATGCGTTCAAGGCACACATGAACCCTGTATTAAGCAGAAAGATAAACATTAGGCCTATGACTTTAAGAGTAATTAGCAGTAACCAAACCCGCTGTTTGCTCCCATCAGACAGGCTTCTACCTTTTACCAAAACCATTATTGATGAGTTAGGCCATAGACTTGGCGCCACAGTTTTTTCTGCCACAAGCGAAGCCCTTCAGGCAGCCAATCACATGACAAATGCCGTTTTCCTGGAGACTGGACGTTATAAGGTACACTTCTAAAACAAACATCTCAAAGATGAGATCTGGAAGAGAGCAGATCACATGTAAAGCTGAGTTGCACCGGAACTACTGCAGTATTCTGCAGGAAATGGTTCTGGCAAAATAGTAGGAACAGTCTTATACAGAAAGATATTAAAAACTCTCTGTTTTGTTTTCTCTAACATCTTGCATGTTATCATTTTCTGTGGATGTGTCTCCCTGCCACTAAAGGAAGATTCCTTTCATTTTGCTTAATTTCACTTATGTCACTAGTTAATTTTCCTTGGGCAATACCTTAAAAAGAAAGCATGCCTTAAATATCAATATACAAAGTCTCTGATGTTGCAGTGCTCAGTTTGCAAGATCTGCTGAACAGTTTGACACCTTTTTTAAATAATGTAGTGCAAGCATTAACACTATCCACTACAGCATGAAGTGGGGCCGGGTGTAGTGTCAAACACTGGAAACCAGATTCAGCTACATAAATAGATTCATTTAAAAGTGTTTTGATACAGCAAAAAAAGCAAGTACTGTGGAAATACAATTAAGAATGATGAGCCCTTTTACAATTGTACATTGCACATTATGAATACCTTGAAAACTTAAATTGCTCTAAAACAATGTTGTATCATACTGCTTCATAAAATCTGGAAACATTTAAAACATGTATTTCATGCTTCTTTTGAAAATATGTTAAAAGAATTTTTAATGCTAAATAACCCCTGGTAAAAGTCATATCAACCAAAGTCCATAATTGCTCAAATATGGCAAAATAGGCTGATATTATCCATAGTAAAGTGGGCTGTCTGCTGCTGCCTGTACCATAATGGTAAAATGTGCACACTATTGATTTTATGCCATAATGCAACAGACGGAAAAGAGGATTTTCTGGACCCACATTAAACTGACAGAATGTAATTACTTTCAGAGAAAGACAGAGTAAAACCCACAAGAGTAATATCCAATATATGAGATAAGAATGTTACTGTAGCAATAACGTTGCTTACATATTAACTGGGACTTGGAGAATCCTCTGCTATTGTGGGTATTGGAAGGGATCACAGCAGATACCTGGGACAATAAGATTTATTGTCTTCTCTCCATTTTTGTAAAGGTGCAAAATAAGGTATGTATCTGTAGAGTAGTAAAGCTTCTAGATCCTGGGGCAGAATAAAATGCTAACTAATTTGACCCTCTTCTCTGCAAAAAGCAGGGGGCGCCAGCTCCTCATGGACCAAACATGCATGAGAGCAATAAAGAAAACTAGTTCTACTGCTTAGTCATGGCAACTACAAAACAGGTTCCAGTCAGAACCAGTTTGTTTTTCTAAAACCTATCCAGGAGTCTACTTGTACTGTATGTCATATCTGTGGGCTCACACTCTCAGCACCAGGAGACCAATCCTGCTAAGCGCATTACATGTTAGATGCAATTCAACATTTTTTTACTGGGTCATTGAAGTCTGTTGTTTTCTGTTGGTTTTGTATTTGAGTTTTGAGTAGTTGTGGGTTCTCTGATGTTGACTACATCTTTCAACACTCAGGTCAGTTTTATAGGGATAAGAGTCTGTAGCTTATTACCCTGTTACCTTGTTACTTCCAGTAGTTATTTGCTTACAGAAATGTTTTTTTAACCTAACCTCTCATGTTCAGGCTTTAATTTGGTCCCTAATAATCAGGCTACTTATCCTGTAAATGTCAAAAAAGTAGTTATTTCAACCCAATCAGAGTTTGGCTGCTAAAACTTAACATTTAGTTTAAAGAACCAAAGTCTGCCTCCTTTAGCTGTACTGTGGGTGATAAAATGGTTCCTTATTCACTAACGAGATGTGTGATTAAAAGCAAGAGTTAATACCTCAATAAGCCACAGAAAAATATCTCCCTCCCACTTCTGAGCTCTTAGGCATTATGATCTCACGTATTTCCTTTTTTTGAGGAGTAACTAAGAGAAACTGGTGTCTGGGTAAAGACAAGTTTATTATGCAGAGATTTTGCATTTTGTAAGATAAACATTTGACAGATTATGTTCAGACACTCTGATCTTCTTAAAACTAGATATTTAATTAAGTTCAGATCAGTTTCATTCTGTTGGTCCATTAAATTCTATTGATTTTATATACAGGAGTAAGCAGTAATTTTTGTGATTTTATAAAGTTTTTGTCAGATGCTAATGTCTGTGATACTTTCGTAAAAAGAAAGAAAACAAAATAAAAATAAAAATTTCCCTCAATAAATAACCTCATTATGTTGTTTTTTTTGTTGTTGTTGTTTGTTTTCCAGTATGGTATTAAGTTTCCCCGGTAAACAAACAATTTTTTTTTATTTTATGCACATTTGTGTTAATCTATACTCTCTTTCTTTTTGCTCAATCATCCAACTAGTGCAAACTTGATTAATCTCTGTTGTAAAGCTGTCTTTCAGTTTTTGTTTTTTTGTTCATAGTGCTGTTTTGCCCCACAAAGAAAAATAAATATCTTCAATTCAAATAGCAGTTTTCAAATGTCCTATTTATTTAAGAAATAATGACACTTTCAATGGGTATACATTTAAACCAGCGAGTATATTGTTAATGTGTTCCAGTTAAACGTTTACAATTAAAAGGGAGAGAAAAAAACTTAGATAATAGTTAACTTGTTCAGTCTTCCTTAAAACAAAAGGAAATACAAGATTAAATAATTTGTATAATAAATTTATGCACCAGGTGGAAAAGTCTGGATGTTTCCTTTGAGATGCAGTAGCTTAAAACATCTGTAAACAGTAAATTATTCGAGGTGTTGCAAATTTCCATATATCTATGAAATACTCTCTTATTCAGTCTCAATTTCAATAAATGTGTACGGCTTTTTGTACAGCATTGATTGAATTTGCTTAAATATTTGTGATTCAATATAAATCTATTTTTATAGTCCATATATCTCTTATCCTTACAGCTTTAACTGAAGCTGTTGTGTTCACAGCCTGTCACCCTTTTTCTTACCAGAAGAACTAATTAAGAGACAATTTTCAGTTAATTTTCGAATGACCAAAACAAAAAAACATTATATAAAGAGGAAACTAATGGGAAACAACAGCGGAAGTGTTTCTTATACAAGATAACAGTAAAACATTGCAGAATTTACCAGCATTAACATTTTAACATTTTGTTTATAACGAGGATCATGTCACTTAAAAAAGTAGTAATATGAGGTTCCAAAAAACATCCAGCTACATCCTGTCTGTACAATACAGCATACAGTAGAGCAGAAAGCGTGCATGACATGTCTACATGTAAATAGATAAAGCAGTAAGCATTGCAGTGCATCATGGGGTTATACTGTGATATGATAAAGAAGCTTTTATAGTAACGCATTAAACTTGTTTATGGCTACAAGAGGATCTCCATAAACTCTGCCACCAAAACTATCCCTCATCGTTCAGCTCCTCAGATTAGCTGCCTGGAGGAAGAATACCTACAGAAAATATGTTTAGCCACCATCAGATGGCAGTACTGACATTTTAAAACAAACCACATTGTCATTGGTCAACTAAATATGATTTCACAAATATCTTTTTATGAACTCAGAGGCTGTCACTTGAAATGTTTCTAGTAAGATAAAAACAACTTCTTGTAAATACAGTTTCATTCTGATCGCTGTTAACTTAAAAGTGATGCCTCCTGGACTTCAGGGACTGCCTCCTCTTCCTCTTCCGGTGGCACTGCTCCCGCCTCTCTGGCCACAGGAAGCTGCCGTCGGCAGCCCTGCAGGTCTCATCGTACTCATCGCTGTCAGAGTCGGCCTCAGCCAAAGGGAAATCTCTATCTGGGAAAACCTCTTTCAGCTTCGACGTGAAGAACGCCTCCAGGCTGCGGCCTGCCTGGGCCACCTCAGAGTCCGGCTGTAGTTGGGAGTTAAAAAAAAAAGAATTTGCTTATAATTTATATGAAACTCAGGTTAAACTGAAATAGAATTAAACGTGATTAAGATTGTTAAACTCACATAATTAAACTTTGCACAGTTGCGGAACATGAGATAAACATCAGCTACGAACTGGTCCGGGGAGCTGTAATGTCTTGGACTGCTGTTATTAAGTTTGGCTTTGATCACAGACAGATCCATTGGCCTTTTGATGATCTGGTAGTAATGACGTGCCTAGAAGACAAAACAGAGGCATTCAGGACCTTCTACAATATTCCCTTATCCACCGGTCTGTGAAAACCCCCCAAAAAATGAACCAGTTTAAATCTCCCAGGGTATTTCCTTCTCTATTTGCATAGCACTCCGATGTATTCTGTTAGAACTCTGCTTCAGGCTATTTAAAACATACTTGCGAAAAATGTAATGCAAATCAGCCATCCTAAAATTTAGCACAGGAAGTGGGGAGTTGCTAGGGGACCCGCCAACAATTTGGTGGCTGCAAGCAGCACAATTTGCAGAACTGCAAGCAAAGGACTGCATTTCTTTCATACCGTTACAGAGGATAACAAAAAAAATAACTAACCCAGGTTATACTAAGTCACCATCTAAAGTAAATGTTTTTGTTGAAGCTAATTTTATTGATACACAACAGATACCTGCAGCAGGAGGCTGGTAAAATCACCCCAACCTGTTTAGTTTATGTCAGATCCGTCTACGGTAGCACAAGCAGTTACTGAATTTAGGGGGTAATTATTTTTTAACACACACAGTGATATGTTAGCTTCGTAGTTTTTTCCTTAATAAACTGAATCCATTATTTGAAAAAAAGAAGTTTTATAAATCAACTCAGATCATGACTTGTACAGAAACTTTTGTCCATAAAATACATCTGTTGGATTTGATGAAAATATGTTAAAGACATGAGTTGGGCCCTAAAGATGTATCTACAATGCTTGGATAAAACAATGCGGATATGAAAGAAGCTTTGTGTAAAATAAAAAAAAAATCAATGAGAGAAACAAATGAGCTCCAAAAACAGCAACGATCAAAGGGTGTTTGTGTGTCTACAGCCTTGATATAACCTCCTAAGAGCATATCTGTGTGTCTACAGCTAAAGCATGATAAAAGAAAAGTAATATGTCCTTCACTGTAACTAGATTGTGGGAAAAAAACAATCACTTACTAGTGGACTGACAGGTTCGTGGAAAGGAGCACTCAAGATGTTGCTGAGAATGAGAAGAGCTAGTCGCTCACATTTCTACAGTCAAAAAAAAAAACAGGAAACATTTTGGAAATAAGAAAAGTCCTTAAAGAAGCCAGAAACAATGAGTTATTGAGCTGAATCCTGCAGCTAAGATAAAAACCATACCCTCTGATCACAAGGAGACAGTCTGTGTGAGGTGCTCGCTCCAGATGACCTCTCATTCTCACAGTCGTATTCAACTTCAGGATGTGAAACATCTCTGCAAACGCTGCACAGCCAGTCGCCACTGAACAGGATAAAACACAGGTTAAGTTCAGTCTTACCTGAGGAGGACTTTAGAGATGTTGGGTGTATAATTAAAAAGCTTACATTGGAAAGCTTAGCAGCGGAGGGACGTGGCATGATAAGTGGAAGACTTTGGGACAGCGATCACAGCACAGCAGCTCCCCCCCTATCAGACAGACAGCACAGAAGTCCTCGCTCTCCATCTGATCCACGTCCTGCTCCTCCTGAACATCGTCAGTGTCCCTCTGAGCGGGGGGGTTTGCGATTAGAAGCTGCCTCGGGCCCAGACCCATCTGCTGTTCCTCCTCCTGGTCAGAACGGAGCGGCTGGGGGTCGTCAGTCGTAGGTTCAGGTTCAGACTCCAAGTCCAGATCAGATTCCACAGAGCCCTGAGAATCTGGAGGCTGTCCAGAAATAGCATCCGAGTCTGTTTCTACCTGAAAGTTTGGATCGTATTCAGGCTGGGTGTCAGACTCTGTCTCTGCATCCCCTGATTCTGGATCAGCACCCAACCCCTGACCTTCGTCTGACCCTGCATCCATATCTGGCTCTGCCTCATACTCCAGGCTCGGGTCTGAATCCTGCCTCATCTCACGTGAGCCTGAGGATTCCCTTCTAGCTACAAGCTCAAACTCAGCCTCAGAGGAAGATGCTGCATTCGGATCAGAGTCAACCGATCCGTCAGAGTTCAGGGGTGGCTCTGGATCATTTGAATAACAGATGACGTCCTCCAAAACTGACCTGGGATCTGAGTCAGAGTCCAGATCAAGGGCTAAATAACTTTCTGGTACAAACTTGGAGTTAGTAGGAAGCTGTGTGGATGTTGTTTGGGAGCCGAGTCGCCTGTTGTCGTGGCTGAACTCACAGGAGTCAGAGTAAGTGGCAGACGGGCTGCGAGCAGGTTGCACCTTTAGTGAAAGAGTCTTCCTTCTGGTGTCAGACCCCTCGGCTGTTTCCTGTGGTGATAAAAGAAGTGCTATATTACATTTCTCAGAGAAGGTTAGGAGACATTAACATTTCACCAACACAGATAGGAGCATGTATTAATCTGCCAATAGTACGTGTTCGAATGTGTTTAGTTTGTACCACATATGAATGATTGTGCTGAAAGAAGAAATAATTTATTTGTATAGGGACAGGTGTTAAGCATTTTCTAATCCATTTGCTCAAACATTTATATAAAGTTAATAAACTCTGAAGTTTGTAGCTATGTCTTCAGTGAGGGTGTCTTTGACTTTAGCAAACGTTGAACCTTTCCACATGGGATTCTGTAATCAAAATGAATCTCTCTGACACTCATCCAGTACCAATGAATTTTCATGTTTCTGTCAGAATGGGATTGGTACTAAATGATTTGTTTGTTTTAGAACATCTGGTCTAAAATTTAAGTTCCAGTCAAATAAATGTTACGACAGAAAACACAAAAAAGTGCACAAGTTACTGAACCAGTAGCTTTAAGTGAAACCTCCAGTTCACTCGTCATGTCAGCCCATGTAATCTTCTAATTTGCGAAAACTGCAAAACGTTTTTAAGGATCATCATATCCAGATTTTGGGGACAGGATTTCATCCGATTAGTTTGGTGTCCAAGATTTTTACCGCAGCTGTTGGTTGGTGAGGGAGTAGCTTGTTTTCAGGTATAAACAAAGCAATTGAAATGCAATTAAAAGCACACCTGGAGACCCAATGGCGTAAATATCGGTAAGCAGAGACTGCAGTTGCTTAGGGGCTCCCGACCTTTTAGGGGCCCCATCACTGACACCTGGTAGGCCACCTACGCAGTTGTGGACTAGGACGTCTCTCTGCCAAAGGCGTTACAACACAATAATACTAAATGGGCACAATAAAAAAAAGTGGCAACATTATCAGGGTGGGCCCCACATGAAGTACAACACCCCTTTCGCCCCATTGGATTACCCATAATTCCAAGCCATAGTGTAAAAATAAAATACTCAAATACATTGTTCTTGTAAGATCTTTATTGCAGTTTGAAACATATTATATGAGTGTATTTTTTACCAACTGTCTAATAAATTATGCACAGTTATTAACATAGTAATTAAAAGTACCACTGTCTTATTTGCTATTGGTGTCGTGTTTAAACAGCTCACCATCATGTTGAAATCTGCCATGTGTTGCGGTATAAATAAGGTCCGGTCAGACAGACTAGCATCAGGTGGGTAAAATAGCAATTTTTCGCACCATTACTAAAAATGGGGCCTACCAGGAGTCAGTGACGGGGCCCCTAAGAGGTCGGGGGCCTCTTGGCAAGTGCAGTTTCTGCTTACCGATAGTTACGCCATTGCTCTTTGCAGATGTAATGGTGCGAAAAATTCCTATTAAACCCACTTGATACTAAGTTGACTGACCGGACCTTATTTATACCCCAACACATGCCAGATCTGTTGTACTTCGTATGGGGCCCACCCAGATAATGTTGCTTACGGGCCTATTGTTGTGTCGTTACGCCATTGTGGAGACTTGTTGGATTTTAAATAAGAATCTAAGCCAACAAGATAGTTCACTTCTGTGTTGGGATTCAAATCATCAGAGTCAATCCAATATAGACTTAAGACTCAACTTAATTTATCTCTTGGGATTACTCCTACAGAAAAATTCTAGTTCCAGTAGCTTATATAGAGTACGAAGGGCAATCTTAATGCAAGATGCCATTAAAGATAAAAATACAACAGACAATATAAAAATTGCCCCCTAGAGAAGAACCAATAGAGTTGTCCTAACTTTCCACATGTGGCGACGGCCTCCAAATACAGTACAATATTTTTTTAAAAGTCATGAAAATTGATACCTGTATAATTCTTTTTCCTATCCACTTTGTTGGGATTTTGAAAATAAATATTTTTAAAACCCTCTGTATTGCATTTAATAAGTAAGATGTACCTGTTGCCATGGGCTCTGCTGAGAAGGTACTTCACTCTTCTCCGTCTCGCTGGTGGGCAAAGGGTCGCTCTGTCTTCGTCCATGTGGGGGGAGCTGCGACACAAGTATTTTGAGACGCTCCAAGCAAACCACTGGAACCTTAGACCTCGAGTCCTTCAGAGACTCTCCATTACTTCACAGGGAAACAGAGGTTGGACAATGATGGACAAAACTCTATTATCATGAGACTGGATACCAGACAAGGATTTTTACTGAAGATTTTACACACCTGCTGATGCTACTTCTTGGTAATCTGTGCTTCTCCTTGGCTCCATAATGAATCTCTTCATAAACAAAAGCAGTTGGGTGATCTGAATAGAGAAAAGATAAACATGCAGTAGGCTGTTTTACAAATAAGCTCATTTTTGAAAATGCAATAAAAGTAATCGATGTAAAAATACAATTCAACACCTGGTTCAGTCTTATATGGCAGGGAAGGAGACAGTCCTTTGGATGGGGTTGGGTCAGTTTCATTGACGATACAGAGTCCTCCATCTGAAGCTCTCCTTTGTTTTAGATCCATGATATCATACTGAAAAAAGACAAAGAGGTTCTTACAAGGTTATCTGATAGAAAATCTGCTTTTCATTTTGATTTTCTTTGGAAGTGTTATGGTTCTCCCCTTTTGAACTTTGAGTTTTGAGTTATCTAAGTAATTCTATTTTGTTGATCTTTGTTTTGTATCCTTTTTGTGTTATGTTTAAGCAGTCTTGAGTTACTCTCTGTTGCACCCTTGGCTCTGGCTCCTTTGCCATAGCCCTCTTCTATCCACACCTGCTCTATATCAGCTGATTACCCCAGTCTTTGTTCTGTCTCCCATATATACTCTCCCTATTTCAAATATTTAGTGCTGATTCCTTGTCGTTGCTTGACTCCTCATGTGTGATTTCCCCTAGTTTTAGGTTTCTGGTATTTTGTGCTTGAATTTTGTTTCTCTTGCCCTTTTTATTTCATTAAACCTGCAAGAACTCATCTCTGCCTCCGTCATCTCTGCATTTAGGTCCTAATCCAACTCCCACCCCCATGTTGACAGAACATATCAATGGATCTTAAGTCATCTGGATTATTATTTTAAACATTTCTTTAAAAAAAAACAAAAGGCAATATTGTATACACTGCAAAAATGATCTACAACTCAACACTTCTTAAATTAAGTGTATTAATTTCAGCAGGTTAATAAGATGATTTGCCAATCAAATGAGTGTTTTTACTCTTAAAATAAGAGTAAATAAGACTCTAAATAAGACAATGCAATGTTTCTTTTTTTTTCTAATTTTACAGCAGCTTTAAAGGCTTGCTTCATTTAGAGGCTCATAATTAGAAAGTTTAAATGAAGCCTATATTATGCTGAAAATAGAAACATTCAAAATCAAACTACCAGACATGTGACCTTGAGGTCCTACTTTTGCACCTGTTTGTAAACATTTACACATATCCTGTTTTCTCATAACATTAATCAAAGGCCATGGTCTTAACATGCCTACTTTTTAAACCATGTTTTTGCAACAACACTAAAATAAAAATGAAGTGTGAGCAGTTTGTCAACCACAAGAAAAGTGGATTTCAGTATATCTTGGAGGCTTTCAGTCATCTGTTTCTACTTGACAAACCATTCTAAATTCTAAGAAATAAAATGTTGTTTTTCCTTTACCAATTAGAAGGATTATATGTTTGATCTGGAGTGAAATTAGACTAAATCATTGGTAAATCTGGTCATGTCCTACCTGTAAAGACAGAAAAGATGGGAAATCCCATCCAACACTTCTACTTTAACTAAAATATGTGTAACAAAGATAAGTCTCTGTAACAGATGTCTGAAAAACTTGATAGTAGCATTAACAGCTGCACAAACATCTTTCCTGCAGCTACTTCTTTAAGGGTATAGCAATTTTTGCAAATTTTTGAAAAGACACGCCCTCTCCACATAAAAAAAATGCCCATGCACAACCCGTATCCACACTAGCAATGCCTATTAAAAGCATGCAAGAGCATGCACCAGATCATTTCTCCTTGTGCATGCTCTTTTTAAAGGTTGCTGTTTGCATCGCCCATACAAGCTTACTTTCCAATAGAACATTTACAAAATTTCAACTATGTCAGACTTGTTATCATTAAGTGAAAATGGGGACGAGCACATAGGACGACCTTACGTTAAAATATCATCACTAGAATGATTGACAATTAAGAGGACCACTTATTTAGATGATCCACCCAGAAAAAGAACATCCTCCACTATACCTTTAAGAAGGGTTAAAAGCAGAAATGATCTGTGTCCAACAATGGTGGATTTCCACACACGCACTTAAAATGTCATTTTCTCCATTGTAAGTCAATCATAGATTGCATCATGAAAACTAAAGTTTCTCCTTCTGATCAATGTTGTACTTTTTAGATAACTGTATAAATTAATTTGTAACTAATTCAAATAAAATATAAACAGGAGGCATTTAGAAATCAGTACCTCTGTGGTGTTTCTGTGTTCTTATTAATAATCCCCTCATCTTTCACAGTTGCTTTAAGTCACTAAGCTCTGGAACCTGTATAACCACAGAATTAGTCATCTATCCTCTGAGACTGAATTAGCCTTAAACAGGAAGATAAGCTGGCTCTCCATGCACCACAGTTGTGCATTGACTGGGACTGCATATAAGGTCATTTATGTGTTTTTATTTTCCTTATACAATGATAAAGTCTCATTCAGTTGCAGAGCATGCATATATGTGTAATATAACTGAAAACAATGCTTGTATTCAGTAAGTGAGTTTTGCATTTTAAGAAACTGTATAGGATGAGCTCCTCTCTGCAAAGCTAAAGCAGAAACTGAGTGATCTTAAAGAAGGGGTCACCTTCTTTGCAGGCCCTGCTTCCTGAGCATTTGTGCATCCTGCCGCATGCCTTTCAGTGTAGGGGCTGGAGGGTGGGGCTGCCAGCTCTGTTGGGATACTCCGGGAGCGCCTCTTCCTGGTGGTGCACACCGAACTGGGGTTAAGCCTGCAGCTCTGCACATCAGAAGCATGTTCGTGGGCTCTGGCAGACAACTCCAGGGACGTGGACCTCTGTTGCAAACAGTAAGAGAATGGAATTTAAAGTTCAATCAGATGCAGAGGTGCACATGTTCAAGCCATTAGCAGCTGAAAGGGAAAGGAGTGGGATGTGCGTTTGGTAGAAATAGATAAAACACAGTTGGAAACCTATTTGAAAATAAACTATTCAGTCTTTACACGCACACCTGCATAAATTAGTGTTATTATACAGGCAATGAAAGGTTTTGCTACCACACCAATTATCAAATGCAAATTTAGCAGCAGGTTTAGTGCTGTTCTTTGATTAAACCAGACCTGCAGAGCACTTGTCACCATTCTGTCTTACATTGCAGTTTAACTAATGCACAGATTTGTTTTAAAACCCTCAGCCCTGTCTCAGATAATGTGAGGAGGAAAGCTGGCAAATGGTTTAGCACATTTTTTAATTCTATTTTTTTAAGTACACAATCATACTTATTCAGGTTAGACTTAAACTGAGCACATGCTTCCAGATATCATGTGATTAAAATACTTACCTGATCTACACCCCGCTGGGGAAAAGATGCAGGATTCAGAGTGGAGGAAAAAAAGACACTAATTCTTCTCTTTGGAAGCTGGGGAGCAGCTTCTTGGAGCAAACCACAGCTAAAATCAAACTGGCAGCGCCTGCTATTCCCACAGTGACTCATTACTGATAGGTTAAGTACATAAATGACTGAGCCCAAGTGGTTTTATATCATTTTCAGACGCAGTGAATCGAAAACGTAAAAGTAACATGTTTGTGCTCATAATCTTCTATTAGAGAGAGAGGTGATTATGTGGCTGCTAGCACCTCTGGTGTAAAGTGTGAGCATGATGACAATGAGTGCACTCCTGCAATTTTAGGATGCATTGTTTTAATTGTGAGTGCAGCTATTTTTTTTACCACCTCTTCTTCATAAGAATCAAGAGCAATTTCATGCTGGACCATCTGTTAATGGGCAAACAGAATGTAGAAGTTAGTTCTCTGGCTTTGAAATAAAGTGTAAATTTCGATCATAAATCGTTACTGAACTGAAAGCAGACTCACTTTTAATCATTCTCTGGCTTTCAATTTGACAGCGACGCTGTCTTTAATGTTTTTTGTTGCTGTTTGGGTGGCTGCATAGTCTCTGAGCAACTGCACTTTTAGGGGAAATGGACTTGACCGAACAGTGGTGGTTTTTGAGAGTTTCATATAAACACCTTTTTGTGGTATACCATATTGTGCACTGAGACTAAGCACAAACAGTTTTTTTTAGCTGGTAATGCCCAGCCAAAACCACGTGTGAAGTAAAAGATGTGCACAAACACACAGACACATCAAGGCAAAAACTTTAGTATCTTAAACTAAAAACCAAAAAAAAGAACATATATCTACAATTTTGCTTATTAATGTTATTTTGTAATGTCATTCCAAACCTGAATTAGGTCAATTTTATAAAAGATGTGGTGAATCTAAGCTAAACTGAAATGTCATCAATGGTGCCAAAAAGAATGCTGTACTGGATCAACTTATAAAGAAATCTATTTCTGTAGCATTTTGTATTTAATCATTACATTTCTCACATTAAGAACCTGATCTTCAAAGATTCCAAATTAATGGCTCTAAATTGCATGTGCAATATTTTTTGTTTTGAATGTGCAACAAGTGGGCATGTTGCAGGTCATCTACCAAGATTGCAGCACAAATGGTAAATCATGCAAAGCAGTTTGGTTCTGCCCATTGAAACGAGTACAGAGTGGCGGCAAAAAAGATTCAGTTGTGGTTAGAGGTAATGATGATACTTAGCTAAAACATCCTAATGGTACAGCTAAATAATAATTATAGTGCATCTGAAATAGGTGCATGTAGAAAAAAGTAGCTGTATATATATA
>NW_015150581.1:1314106-1380685 GCF_000732505.1 Cyprinodon variegatus
ATATATATATATATATATATATATATATATATATATATAGGTTTTATATATATATAGGTTTGGGCTTTAACTAGTTTTATATATATTTAGGTTTGGGCTTTAACTAGTCTTAAACATTACCTTGAAGCTTCCTCAATGAATAACCTAATGTTTCAGTGGTCTTTACCAGGTTTAATTCCTATAAAAATGGCACTAAATCCTCATATTAGGATTAAATTATTCTTTACACTTTTATGCTAGTTTACTTCATGAAGGGTCAATCTATTGTATTTATATTATTTTAACAATAACATAAGATTCTGGTCTCCAAGGTCTAGTGTTAGAAGGTCTCTCACCTTGCCATCTCTATGGACTCTGAGAGTGAAAGCAGGTCTGGTCCTCTGCTGTTCTGCAGCCACACAAGCCTGAACCTGCAGCTGGACTTGGCTCTGATCCCTTCTGTCTGCCTCCAGCTCCTCACCCAGAAGTTCTCTGCTTTCATCTTCTGCTATCTGTCCACAGGTCTTCTCACTGCCATGCCTCTCCTCCCAGTTCTCCTCAGTCATCACATCTTTGTCCCTCAAAATGTGGCTGACCTCCTTTTGCAGAGACGGTTTCATAGACACCTTCCCCTTACATTGACCCGGACCGCTACGGTCAGCACTGAGGTGCGCCTGGCTGTCTGGAGCAATTTCTTTCTGGAGTTGATGACAGGAGACATAAGTTAAAGATGGAGGATCTTGTGATGCAGCTCCTTGGCTGCAGCTGAGCTGGATGGCTCCCGGGAGAGAAGATGTTGGAGGAGGGAGCTTGAGGGAGCTTTCTGTCTCCCAAAACCTCTGGAGCTGCTGACTCTGGCGCAGTGAAGCAGGAAAATGAGTGGGCTGAGTACAGCTGGAGTTACACAGAGTGCTTTCCATCTGGCTTTTGTCCAGAGTGGCCAGCTCCAGCTGAGGGGGGATGTTGTGTAGGCAACACATCTGAGGCTCACAGCAGGCCTGGTAGCCACAGCCCGGCTCACGACCTCGGTGAAACAGGGCAGGTAGAGCCAAGCAGGCCATGGGCTGGGGCCTTAAAATACTGGAACAGGCCAATCCTGAAGGATAAGTGCAATTTCCCCCCTCAACAGTCAGCTGACCTGTGAAAGCCATAAAGATACACAATATATCATCAAAAAGAACAGAATAAAAAAAATTACAGATTATAAATTTCTTTGTTAAAATCTCAATAATTAAAAAAAAGCATAAAAACTTTGAATACAACCAATTTACTTTTATATTATAAAGTTTACCAAAAGAGGAAATCTGCTTTGTCCAGTAGCTGGCATCCCAGTTAAATTTGATCTTGACAGGACTCAAGGAATCTGTGTGGAGAGACGCCTCCAGCAGCTGCTGCATCTGAAGAGATATCTTATGGACAAACACAAACCTTTTTAACTAAAATGGGCAAAAATTTTAAGTGGTAGATGCATCCTAGTGAAGAAAAATGTGGTCCGAAGCTAATGTGTTTGATTGAAAAGCCAAAATCATATATCAACGCATGATGCATGATCAACTGAGATAACTAGATTGGACTCGGTGCTTCAAGGGCAAACACAAACAGATGTAAACAAGACATTAAGCTGGAGCTGAATCATTTCCAGAGTAAAGTCACTGCTGATTCAGAGACATCGTCAAAAGTGTCTTACCTTTAGCGGATAAAAAAACGTAACTATTTCTCAGTGGTGTTAAATTTTTGTTGGATTTTTTTTCCAGACGGAAGTAAATTTTGCATTGTATTTAAAAATCTCTCTAAATAAGGGGGAAAAAAATTCTTAATGGGTTGAGTCCAGGAAGAACGTTCCAGAGTCATTATGAAAGTTGAAAGAGTCCAGACTCAAGAATGCAGATGACATGAAGGCCATTATCAAAGCAATCTGGGCTTTCCCTACACCTTGGAGTATTTACATGTATTTAACTCTAAAGGGGAGCTAACTCAGTGTTCAATGCATGTACTGCTAATTGTTAATAAACTTTAATGTGTACCAGTAATTTATTAAGACCATCAGAAGTGCAAACAGTTGATTTGAGTAAATTTCACAAGTTTCTGAGTGTGAACGCAGCTCTGTCCGTTCATCTCCACCTTTCTAAATGCAGATTATACGTGTGATTTTCTTTCCTCGCCGTTTAAGTCCAACTCCCAAGTTCACATAACACAACATTGTTACAATGGAAGTGAAACCTAAAGATGGGCTCCTGATTCTGATCTGAAACATTTTTGCAGTATCAAGTTTATCATTAAAGAAAATGACCAAAATGAGCTACTGGTATATGGTTTGACTTTAAAGTACGATCTTAGTTATGGTTTATTTTTGTATTGATGTTTTCATTTCTGCTTTTCTCTTTTTCAGGGCTCCCCACTTTAATATAACTAAGTGAAAATAACATGCATTTGATTTATTAGGAACTTGTACAGCTACATTTTCATTGAAATCTTTATTATCGTAACCAACTTATTTTTTAAGATACCTAAATTTGTTTATTTTTTGTCCATTACATTGTATGGACAAATATCATATATGCTGTGTGCAAAACCTTCTATAAAGAATCTTTCAGCTTGTTTGTATTTGTAATCTTTAGGGACTTTAGCTCAAGCTAAACACAGATTGATGCATCCTCATTTGTGGTTTCTATCTTTAGCAAATTTCCTGTTTATGGTCACACAGATTATTTATACACCGATAGGACGCTGCGTGTTATAAACGTTCCCAGAGGATGGGCTACTGCTACTGTGACAAACACACTGGCCCTTGCAAGCATTCCTGTTTTAATTCAAATAAAATGTACCACATGAGTTCCTTTATTCATTGTTTTTTTTTCCCTTTGCTTACAGGTATATTGTTATTTCCCTTATGTGTGCATGTTTGTGTGTGTGCATGGTAGAGTAGGACATGGGACGTCTGCTTGCTGTCTCACCAGAGCTCTGCTGAATAGCACCGGGCCCCTGCGGTGATGGGTCGTGGCCCAGTTGATGAACTTCTGAATGTGGTCCAGCTGGCCACAGATCTCTATTGCCCCCTGCAGCTGGTCCTCCAGACGCTGCTGAAACTCCTCAGAAATCTTCTGCAAAAAAAAAAAAAATGGAAACACAAACAAAGTTATGAGTAGTTAGCAGAAGACAGCACAATTGTGACCAAACTGTAGTCTACAATCAACAGATGCCTTTGTTGGTAAATCTAGAAGCCAAATATATCCGTTTTAAAATCATCAGCGGATTATTTTGGGCTGCTGCTGGCTCTGTTTTTGGGGACTGATTAAATCCGGCTGTTATTGATTCTCTGGATGAACACTCACGGCTATCTGAATGATAAGAATGAAAGAAAGAGAAAGTAATTACCTCCAGTTGCTCTATTAATAGGTTGGCTCGTTTGTTAAGCTCGTTCATCATAATCATCTTTGCCATTTTAATCTGGTTCTCTGCCTTCCTGTGGGCAATCTTTACTCCATGCAGTCTGTACAGACAGAAAGGGAAATAAGGGTTTTGTTACCTTTAAAATGCACAGAAAAATCGTATTAAAGACAATAATACATTCATTGTAACACCTTTATATTCGCCCTTTGATTGCATTTTAATCAAGGTTCTGAGTGACTTGGAACAAACCTGTCTTCCATCTGTTTTGCACTGTTTTCCACTGAAGACCGTCTCTCTTCAACTTGCATCATCAGGTTTTCAAACAGCCACTGCTGATCCTGCAGGGCCTTACCAATCTGCACCACCCTGAACACATGCACACAGAAAGTTCACTAATTCATTCATCAGAAGGGGACAAAATAACAGAATTTAGTGTGTTTTCCCCAAGGATGCTACATTATGCATGTGACCTTGGAGGTAGCAAATGCTCCCTTATGTCAGTGAAAACAAACAGGTATGAATAGCTAATGAACATCCGACCGGCCAAGGGTAGTGTATGCAGATGCATGAGATAAAAATGACAGGGCAGTTAAGGAGAGATTCAGCTCAGGGGAAGAGTTTAACCTACGGTTAGCCCCCTTCTCTCTATGCAGTGCCCTTGTGCTACATGGCTGAAGACTGACCTGTGGTTTTTGTGGGAGGACAGGTGACAGCTGCTGCAGCACAAAAGGTCACATGACTCACAAAAAAGTTCCAAGGGCTCCTGTCGGTGAGCGTGGCACATGAGGAAGGAGCAAGGATATGACCCAGGGCCTGAAAAAAACACACAGACAGAAAGGAGAGAGTCAAAAAGCACAACACTAACAATGATGGAGCAGCACCACATGCTAAATTAATCAGAATGAGACAAACATTCGTTGCACCAAAATCCTGTCAATTACAGAGGAACCTGAAAGACACAAGAATAATCTGAGCTTTTTTAATGATACAGAATATATTTTTTTCTTTAGAGAGAGAGAAAGAGGGGCATATATTTTGCAACATTCATTGGGGATGTTTTTAATAAATCATTTAATAACTAATTTGTAGTTTAAAGCCAGAAAAAAACTGGTGAAAAATGCATGCAGAAAAAATCTCATCATGTTGTAATGCTACTAGAAAAATCTCCAATAGGATGGGAGGAAGCCTGATGAATTAAGATGTGTGAGGCAAACCCCCTGACAGCCGAAAATGCCCTAGAATAACGATGGAAATTCACCTATCGACAAAAATGTCAAAACTGCACCACCATTATCTTCATAGCAGTCCAGGCTTGTAGCCAACAAGAGCTGAACCATTATGCTTTATCCAGGCATCCTACAGAGACGTCGCCTAGATCTTCTTTTTTTCATTTACAGTATAGAGATTTTGAATATATTTAGGAAACTAGAATTCATATATTTGGGATATTTCACAAATATGAAAAAGGATCAACCTGTGACAAAAAAAACACAAAATCATAAAAACCTAACTGAAATTGAACTAGGTCTAGCTTTTAGACTTAGACAAAACTTTATGGTCATTTTGTGTACACGGAGTGTAAAAAAAACGAAATTTTGATGCATTCAGCTTTTCGACAGTGAATGAGTAACTTAGCAGTGAAATGAAAACATTTCCATTTATAAAGTGCAGCAGTGATCAAAAACAGTGTAGGAGAGACACGGTGCAAAAGGTATTGATGTGGAGGGTTCAGAGCAGTGCAAAATAAATAGATATGGTGCAAAATGCAGTAATGACTTGATTCAAGTTTTCAACAGTTCAACAGTCTTATGTTAAAGGAACACCCGTCCCAGCGGGCCTTACATGTGATTCAGCTTTTGCACACAGATAAAAATGATTCCAAATCCAGTTTATGGATTAGGAATAAAGAAGAAAACAGCATTAAATTTGGATTGCATGTAAGGGACCCCAGCGTCAATATATTTTCCAGCTTCCGGTTTATCCTTTATTTCTGACAGTGATGATATGAACTGGAAATTATTTCAAAGCACTGCAGCATTATTAGCTGTTAGCCGCAAAATAAACTCTGAATTAAAACCAAAAGGTTACAGTAACACCCAGACACTATAAAAGCTTTTTAACCTCTGACATCAAGCTGTGCTGTAAATAGATTTGCACAGAATCTATACTCTTGTTGATCTATGCACTGCTACTCAAAGAGTCACTTTAGATTTATTTCTTTATATAGTCTTTCTGTCTTCACTCATTCAGCCATTGTGGAGGAATGTAGGCCCAGACTACATGTTATCACTTTATAGTAAAGGTTTCTATAAAAACATTGAACATTTAGTCTCAAACACACCTCCAAATTACCTCAGTCTATATATACATTCTCTTCCTAATTATTTACATTCTTTCCTTCCCTCCTAATTTAAAAGAATCCCCAACTTCCTGTTTCGTAGCTAATCAGCTTATCAGTTTTTTAAACCACAGGTTCCAAAACCTTCAGCTTCCTACCAACAAATGGTAGCAGAGTAATCATCCAATCTGTCGGTTGAGTGAAAAACATTTCTACAAAAACAACCAAAACAGTTGGTTTTGTTCATTCTTAATTGATGCTATTATATCCGCACTTTGACATGAATTTTTATTGAAAAGTAATGTTTTTATTCATCCTTTAAGTTTGTTTAAAAAAAGCATACATCTGCTTTAACCACCTCTGCTTGTGTGATTTATTTGTAATTTTTTTTCAATCATTCTTAGGGACCCGTTCTGCAGTCTACCTGTTCGACATTCCCGTTTCAGTCCACAGACAAATTTTAATACCAGACTAACCTGCGTTAGTTTAATAAGCAGATATCAAATTATAATGATTAAGTCAAAAAAGGCAACAGACTTGGTTCTGTTTGAAAAATTAACTACTATCTACACCTAACAGCAGCAGATCTTTGAGAATGTACAGCTAATTTAATATCAAGGGGGCTTTACCTCGATTGGACTTAAATTGATACCTTCAAAACAAGTTTTTTTTTTTTTTTTCCTTCAACCCTTCATATTTGTATTTGTTTTTGTTTTGTATCCTTCTTCCTGCTGCTAACTAAAGCACATTTAATTTTTGTTTAGAAGCTGATGGATAAGACATGCCCCTATTGGATTTTATTGCAACAGATCAGAATTCATGGTTGGACCATTTATAAATAGTTGGACATTTTAAAGGTTAATATCAATTAAACTTTCTCATTTGTTGTTGAGGAGGTTTTCAAACAACCATAGCTTAAAGGTATAGAGGAGGATGTTCTTTTTCCAGGTGGATCATCACAATAATTTGTCCTCCTAATTGTCATATTCTGGTGATAAAGCCATCCTACGTGCTCGGTGAGTCTGACATAGTGGAAAAATTGCAAACCTTCTTTTGGAAAGTAAGCTTTTATGAGCGATGTAAACAGCAACTTTTAAACAGAGCGTGCATGAGGAAAAATGGGCTTGTGCACGCTGTCGCACAAAGTTTATTAGGTGTTCTCTATTGGGAGCGAGTACAGGGTTTTGCGTGTGCAATTTTTTATGAATTAGCGAAAATCCTCCACTATACCTTTAAAGTCTTATTTGAGACCTTATGGGACAGGAAGTTATGCCTTATAAATCTTCAATGCTTTTCCAACCAATTAAATATTTTTCTCACTTAAGTTTTATAACAAAAAATACTATTTGCATATATAGTATTTTATTTCAGTGATCTTTACCTCATGACCTTTTTTTGATTTGGTTTAACAACTTTTTGCAGCTAGTGGTATTACACAGTGAGCTAGTTTATCTGGTATGAGGAGCCACCTAAGAACAAAAAGTGATGAACTGATGTCACTGTGAGCTATGGAAGCCCAAGGAATGGAAAGGTGGAAAGAAATCTTCATATTCCTAAATTATAATGCTCCTATCCTCATTACTGATAAATCCTCAGCCCAAAGACCTCGATGTGTGTAGTTAAACAAAGTCAAAAAAGTGTAGCTATACAGCTAATTGATAATCAAAATGTTACATGAGTTCTTTGATTTTTAAAACCATAATTTTCAAAAACTAATAGGATGATTATAAAACATGCGAGAAATGGATCAGTTAAGCCAAGGTGGTGAAATATGATTCTCTTTCATCTCCATCAACACTTCTGCAGACCTCGATGGAGTCCATTTCTCCTGGACTGATTGTCGGTTGGATTTAGACATGTTTTTAACTTTAACCATATTAAACTGAGTATTTGTTTCAACATGACCACAGTTTATGTTTGTCTTCTTTAAATGTCTACATGAACAGATAATAAACTTTTGCTCTATGCTACAGCTGGACCCAATGATGGTTATTAAGATAATTTCATAAAGGTAAAAACATTATGTAAAAGCTGGCCTGCATCTGCATCGTGCACTGAGAATCTTTACCTGCATATCTGCACTGTAATACAGGATCATAGTGCAGATAAAACATGATAATACAAGTGTACTAAATAGGTAGAAGCTAAAGGAAGTTGAGGTTAAACTGGGACTGGGGTTGAGCGAAGGAGCTAAATAAACAATGTGTCAGTGCAGAGCCTTTGAAGTTCCATCAAACATGAAAAATGCCAAAATACATCTAAGGCGCATGTAGATAGAGCAGTAAAGAAACAATATGGCCCACAGAACCTTTGTCTAACAATAACTCAAAGGCAAAAATAAACAAAGCCCTGCTGCTCTCTGGTGGCCAGCTCACCTCATCCATCCAAGCACCCCTCCCGTCTCTTTCTTTCTCTCTCTTTTTTTTTATGTCTGAGCATGCAGATCATCACAGATCTCTGTGGCAGTGAGCTGAGCATCACCTCGGGTGCATCAGTTTGATCTGACTGACCACATCCTGTCTGTCAACACATTCACACGGCTTTTCTCACAAGTACACAAACCAAAGAAAAGCACTCGCTCTTTGCGATTAAGAAGCCGAGGACGGGCTCGTTATGATTAGATATTGACCTGCAAATGAAGCTGGCTCCAAAGCAGCACACTGGGGCACACTTCAGGGGTTTTAAATAGCGAGAAACTAAAATTAGCAAAGATGAAATCATCCCATTCCTCCAGAATCTGGGCCATGCGTTAAAGATAGGTACAACAAAGCGCACGGATCTCCAGGAACAATCTGCAACCATTGGCATCGTTATAAATTATTCAATGCAAAAGGCTCCTGCTGAAACATTAAACACACCAAACAGAGCACAACAATAACAACACATATAGTGGCACAGCAGCTAAGTATCCACCTTGTCCAGTAGGAGGCAGTGAGCTGGAGCTTCTCTGGTGAAGTTCAGCACACTGGGCAGCACTGGGCCTCTGCTGCTGCTGCTGGAACAAATCTGTATACTGGGAGGAGGCTCTCTGGTGCTGGTGCACATCGGTGCACTGGTAGCAAAGCCACTTGTTGCACAGCGTACAGAGACTCTGTGCAAGTGTCGGCTCTGTGCACTCTGAGCAGATCTGAAAGAAAAAAAATGACACCGTTTAAAATAGACTGTGTGACAATATCATACAGCTGCAAGTATCAGAAAATATTTCTGTGCAGCTGTGTTACTTGAGGCTAATTTGAACTTTAATGAGTTGTTGTATGTGATTATACTTTCAGAGATTATAACTGTGCAGGAATAATGTCATACATAGACATTTTACATATAATTTCTACATGTTATAGACTGAAAATGAGCACATTTTTTTAAGGTTTCCCACTTTTTAAATATTCTACACATATTAAAGTCTCTTGAGTTTTTTTTATCACTTCTTATTTAGAAACTATCATTCCCTATAGAAAAATTCTGAAACTGCAGCAAAGGAACTGAATAAATCAATTTAGATGACATCTCATCAAACCTTAAAAAAGTATTCCCCAAACATTGAAAAGCAAGTTGAGAAAAAAAAAGCTTCACAAACCCCGACAGTGCATTAACTTTACACAGAAAGGTCCCTCAGTGAAAATTCAAAAACCGCTGCACAAGCTTAAACAATCTTCTACTGTGTCGGAACAGAACAAAAAAAATTATATCCAAAGGACATAAAGCCGGAGAGATGCCTCTTACCTTCTCCATTTTCGTGCTTGGAGCAGAGGATGTTTTGCCTGCTCAGCTGGAGGGAGCAGAGAGGAGAGATAGAGCAGCCCTGAAGCCACAGCAGCAGAAAGACTGAGGCTTCTACCTGAGGCAGGAAGCAGCACAAACCGAGAGGTGGCCCCCAGAGGAGACAGCTTACATGACAGCCTAGCGGTGCTCTCTCCTCCCCCGGTTCATCCAAGTGTAGGACCCCTCTCTGCAGAGAAGTAGACGAGTGTCACGTTCAGATTCATTTCTCTGCTCTCTGCTGCTGACGCCAAAAAAGACAGGAGGGAAACCTAATCCTTTTTTTTCTTAAATAAGCCTGTGCATAATAATTGGGAATTAGGGAGATAACATAATTATTTTTTTGTAGGACATAATATCCCTGGAAGCCATTTCCAAAATGGAGAAAGGAGAAAGTCCAAGTGACCTACAATAAGGAAGAAGGGTGAATTTGGAATACATTGCGGATTGTTTTTGACGTTAGCCGGCTGAGAGTGTGTGAGCTATGGCCTTCTCCCCCTTCATCAGGATGAGGAGGGGACATGTCCCAGAGGAACTACACTCCAACATAGAACACTGAAACCGGGTCAGGCTTGGATAAGCTCCAGATGGGACTAGGATACACTCCTGCAGCTCCCTCAAACATTATCAAATCAATTAAGATTGAACCCCACCCTGCAAATGAGATAAATAGAACATGCTATAAAACGAGAGAAAAAAGTTCATGTTGACTCAGAAGGAAACACAGACTCAGAACAGGGATATTTGTAAGACTTGAAAATGGCTTATGAAGATGTGACCGTTGAAAAAAAAGGGAAGCAGGCAGTCGGGTTGACACCAACCAAAACTAAACACCCTACATCAAATATGCCCACATGGACTTGTGAAGTTGGTCTGCCTAACAATAACCATCTACAGCCTGACCTACAAATCTGACAACTTTCTCATCCTGGGATGTTTCAGTGGGGAGCTCTGAGAAATCTCATGCCCCACTGTGCACCAAAAGACCCAATTCTAAGCACAATTAATCGGTTGAAGCTCACCCTGCTCCACTCCTTAACATGTTTAACCCCTGCACTCTCCTCTTCTACACCTTTACAGCATTTATCTTTTACACTAAAACCTCCATCCTACTTTCTAATCTGCTAAGAAGGCAGCAGATATGTGCACACCATCTCAAGAGACAGCCCAATAATAGAAACCTGAGCAGCAATCTGTCCCTTGCAAGCTACTTCTTTGTAACATCTATTAACACCGGGGTGATTAGGTCATGCAGAACCTAGGATTGCTTTAAGAGTTTCCTCCTTAACCAGTTAGATTTAAGGAAAAAGAAATTACAGGAAAAAAGGAAGAAAGACATTCAAACAAAACGTAGAAACAACTGTTTCTATTATACTCTTTAATACTCAACTGGGCCAAAAATATATAAATATAGGTTATTAAAAAGTGCTCAATATAATTATATTTTTATAAATTATAAAGGACTGAAATTTCCTTTTTTATCTAATAAAAAGTTAGAATAATGTTTTCATCTTTCGCTTCAGGCGTGAAACCATCTAAGAGGACCTTTAATTACAAAATAAACAAAAAGGAGGAAAGAAATGACCAAATATTCCAAATCTGTTAGAGTTGCCCAGTGAAATTATCCAGGAAATCTGGAATTGATAATTTTTTAAAAATCTTTTAACAGTTCGGATGAGCAGGGTGAAAATACCTTTTTTTACTATTATTTAAGTTTATTAAGACATAATACTTTCAAAATGTTCTGTCCATAAAATCATCCATAAATGTTAGATACTTTTATGCAGACACAGAAATTAATCAAAAACCTGATTAAGTTTAGGGATGTATCATTTGATGCATTAAAGGATTTTTTAAATATTTAAAGTTCTTCAGGAAATAAAGAAAATGTCTAAAAGTCACAGTTAAGAGGAGACTTCCAATAAATCTGGGAATGTGGATCTATAAGGAATTTCTGATAATCCAATATGTTTTATTATTTTTTTAACATTTTTTAGACCGCAGAGAACAGAATTCATACGATTTTAACTTCCCAAAAATATGATTGCTATCAATCTAAAACTATTACAATATTCCAAACTGTTTATACCGGTAGGTTAATTCAAATAACTAAAGGCATCATGGAAACTTCAAAATATCACTGCTTTGATGACTTTAACAAGTATCGTCCTCAACAAGTCTTCCCTGAATGTCTTTCAGCATCTCACCCTTTTTTAAGGAGGATTATGTTATTTTGTTGACTGAAAATTATAGATATAATCTTCAAATAGCACATAGGAATACAGTCCTGTTCTGGTTGACCTTTAAGGCCTCTAAATATAAAGTAAGAAGCTTTACAGGTAAACCCATAATGTATATTCATGTAATTTAAGGTATCTTGTTAACTGCTACTCCTCAGGGAATATTCTGCACCTTCAGACCAGACTGTTTTATCAAGAAATTGTTTTAGCTAAAAGTTTGTTTTTATGAGCTTCTTTTAACAAGTATTCCATGAGATTAAATGATCCTGGATCAGAAGTGTTGGTGATAGCTCTCTGATGCATCAAGCTTCCCCAGCCCCACCTGTTGCTGCCAGCTGTCAGTCAGCTGTGTGTAAACTGTAAAGGTGTTCTTAATTTCAGTATGCAGCCTTAAAACTCTTAATTACTTTTTCAGCCTTAAGATATTTGGAGATTCACAGCGAATATGAAATCTAGATAATTAGCTGGAAAGAAAAAAATGTTGACCCTACGGTGGCAATAAGGGGAATTTGAAGATGGTTTATATGACAACTATGAACAAGATTTCACAGTTGAACAAAATCCAGAATTTCCCCATTGTGGGACAATAAAGGAATTTTCTATTCTATTTTTCTATTCCATTCTATTTAAAACACAGCAGGGGCGGAGCTAGATGGGGTGCCAGGGATGGCCATGGCCACCCTTAGCTTATCATTGGCCACCCCTACCATTTTCTTCCCCCTCTAATACAGACGGTGGCAGCGGTAATACTCTCAACTGAAATATTCAAAACATTAAAATTTTTCATATATTAACAATTACTTGACAAAAAAAACAATGTGGTTAATTATGCACATCAATATACTTACATTAAAGATTATAATTCCTGCTCTTTTCAGAACTAGATTTTGTGTTATATGGGGTAAAGAGAAATTGTCTCTGAAAGTCATCTAGGAGTCTTCAGTGAAATCATAGATAAATAACTATATTAATAAAAACTTAATAATCAATTTGTGTATATATTAGTACTTGTAAATATCCATTTTATGTAGAATAACTGTTGATAAAAGTAGGTAAGTAATGACAAAGGAATAGATGTTTGCCTCAAACCTGAAAGAAGTTTATCCACTATACCTTTTATCTAGAAAGCTCGGATGTTGAAATATATGCATCTATTTGTTAGCAAAGGCTTTAGGAAAGTATAGTTTGACTTTACTTGGAAAATATGGATGTTTTGCTCTTTAATTTTCCTGTTGAAACAGTGTAGATTAACCCTGAGGCTCTGGTGCCTATCCGCTTTCGGCCACCCTTATAAAAATGTTCTGGCTACGCCTCTGCAACACTGGACAGAATTTCAGTATTAAACTGTTTTATGGCTAATAAATATGATTAGAAATAAATAATAAAACTCTATATGCTCAGTTTAGTTTCTACCCCAACTTCTTCAATGACTATGGTTCAATAATAACCCTTATAACTCCAAAGACAGAAAAGTATCATCAAAAACCAAGACCAAAAAGACAAGAAAGACTAATTTAATCACCTATATTCTATTTTTAATATATAGTTTATACTCAGCCAAGAACAAAGGATTAGAACAGCATAGTTCTGTGTGGTTTTTACTAACATTTGCAGTCCTGTCCCTTCTGCTGTACACATTTAACAACCTGTATTTCCTCTTTAAGGATGTGTCAGCCTGAAGGCACTTTATTAGAGCGCTTTTGGTGAAAAAGAAGAATCCTGACAGGCATGCAGAGTGCGCATCTCTCCATCCTCAGCCTGCCTCTGCAGCCTCACCTCTTCCAGCGCATCACGGAGCTCATATTATTTTTTAGAAAGTGCGCAGGAGATTCCGCCCCTATCATGGCATGGTGGATCATCCAGAACGCAGCGGATCAGTCCGCAAACACAAACTCCGCTGTTTGCAATCCACTAACCCTTATTTACACTTGCGCTTCTGCAAAACATCCTCCCTGCCAAAAATAAATAAATAAATAAAAAAGAAACGCACACACGAGTGGATCTTTGCGTCTGAGGCTGTCAGAGTGTTGTTTTCGGTCAGGAAGAAACGAGACTGTCCGCCGGAAAAAATAAAAACATCCCTCCTGCTGTCAGCCTGCAGATCTCTGCAGCCTAACAGTCAAACATATCAGAGGTAGTTTTTTTGTTTTACCTTGACCTCAGCATCTCTGGGCGGCGATCCTCTCACATCGGATGTCGCTCTTTTTGGTCCGGACAAAATTTTGGAGATTCAAAGTCTCGCAGTTAATCGTGAGATTTTCTCGTTGCAATACTTCTGACGTTTCTCAAAGCTGAAAGTGTGCAGTGGCACCTGGCAACAACACTTTCCTTTCACTGTGACAACTTTTTTTTTTTTTTTCAAACGTTTATTTAACATGTGGTCCAATGTAAAGACATAGAAATAGTTATATGGATAACAATGTACATAATTGGGCTAGAACAAACCCCAATATACCCTCATATATAATCCCATACAGAATACAAAAATTTGAAATAATAATAACATTAATAATAATAATAATTCACAGCGATAACTTTACATGCCCCTCGCTTATAGTGCAACAGCATGGCAGATACTGGAACAGTGCTGTTAAATGTAGTAATAATAAAAAAAAACATTCTGCCATCTATCATTATCTTTATTGGTAATGTTAAATGTTTTTGCTTAAAATATTATTTCAGGCTATACTTCCCAATGTCTCATCATTGCTATTTTTTCAAACCAATCAATTAACAAAAAAAACTAATAATAATAATAAGTCAAACATATTTTTTAAAACTAAATATTGATTTTTTTTTCTTTTTAGGAGATGTTAGCTGAACAGTTTTGAATACCTCTATCTCTTACTTGTACATTATAGATGCAATAAGTTACAGAAAGAGATATCATGGACTAATGTTTCAGCACTTAACAGTGATTTAATCCAACAAAATTTGAATTCAAAATTGTCATGTGTTTTTTTCATAATGTACTAAAATATTAATATTTTTATTTTTGCCATTTTTGTGGTAATTGGCAGATTCCCTGTAAAACAAGAATTATGGTTTAACACCTTTAAATAAACCATGTTTTAAGTCTCAACTTCTTACTTACACATCATGACATGAAGTATATGCGGTGAATTAACTAGGTTCGGGCTTTGAAATTGTATATTTTATTTGTGTCAATGAGAATCCTGCTGCCAGAGTCCTAACTATTGTCAGGCTGACAGATCATTTCAAAGCAGCACCTTAAATCTGGATTTTATGAATGAAAAAGTAACAGTAAATAGTATATATAACCTTTTATTTTTTGAGGAAAGAAAACTCTACTCTTACGTGGCTTTTGTTGTTCTGGAGTTTCATCCAAAAGGACATAGACAGAGGGGCAGTAACATGGCACCGGGCACCCACAGAGTGCCTCTCAGTGAGGAAAGCTAATAAGAGCACGGCAATGACAGCAGCCGGAGTGATGTGTAGAGACGTAATTAGGTTAACGGCTGCATGTGGTGGCTAGGGCTAGACTATTGTGCCTTTTGGGATCCTGCAGGCTCCTCCTGAAGCAAACCTTTGAACGACGCTGTCATTGAGATATTATAAAGAGAAAGTGTGAGATGGTAGTGCAAAGAAGTACTCAAACACAGGCACATTTAAAAGCACTTAGATGACTATATTTAATAAAAGATGCACAAGACTGTTAAAATAATTTGTCTTCATTATCTTGATGCATGTACATTTTTCATATACACTTCTTAAACAGAGAACAAACGAACACATGAACTGTACATCTACATCCTCATCAAGTAACAAACACTCACTCTGATAACACTCCCCAACATGCACACCTGGATCTCAGTGGTTACTCTACGACTCAGTCGCTGTGTACCGTCCTGCTATTGCTGTCTCATATAGGAACTATAAACATACGCTGAAGAATATCACAGCTTACAGTGAAATATTATGTACATACTTATACTTTTTTATTTTTTTTTTATATAAAAAAGGCACAAAAAGTCTGAGAATCATCTTGAAGTAGAGACATGTAAGTCCTCAGTTCTTTTTGTGGAGAAACTTCATTTTATTTCCTGGGGAGGAAAAAAAAAAAAACACAAACAAGTTAAAATTCCCTTTGAACACTGAATATATATAACATAATTATTCTAAGAAAAATAAAAAAAAATTTTGTTCGTAAAATAGATTTAGGAAACCCAGAGTTGCACTAAATACTTAAAAACACAGCAGATTATATACAAGCTCAAGTAAAACCAAAATGAAATATAAGCAGTATGTTTAGAAAACCAAGCAAAGCTAAAAAAAAAAAAAAAAAAAAAAAAAAAAAAAAAAAAAAAAAAAAAAAATGCTGTACTTATTTGTGTTTTAAAATCATAAATCAGTTAGCTTCCATCAAGAAAATAAATTAAAAAAATTTTTTCTCCTTTAGTCAGTAATGAATGAAGAATCCAATTTAACTTCTGGAATTAAGTTTTTAAGTAATTAAAATTATTTGTATAGCACCTTTTAGAGATATCAGAATTCCAAGGTGTTTCAAAATCATAATAAAAAAAAAACAATCACACTAAAAATACATGAACAGTCTAGTTAAAAGTCCATTTATAAAAACATAATGTTTTCTTAAGTCAGTATTGTTTATCCAGCGGATGGATAAACCATCCATTATATATTCTAAAACTTAAAAAGTGAAAAGTACTGACTGCATAGAATGTTTAAACTGTGAACATTATTAAAATATGATTGTAGCCATAAAAAAAAAAAAAACAGAATCATTGTGAGGTTGTTTTGATAATTAAAGAACCTAATCTTTGCATTAATTAATCACTTTCTCTTAGTCTCCCTTTTTTGCTCTGGTAAACAGCTGTTCTAATTAACTGATTAACAGGGCAGCATTTAACGTAATTTCCCACTCTTACCTCAGTATAAAAGCTTCCTGGTTTTTAATGTTGTTTCTGCTTCCTCTGTTACACTACCTGTGCTTCATGTCCTGCTCTCCCTGTGATTTGCCTAAATCTTCTCCTTATTGCTTGTTGTTAATACTGTTTTTCCCCAAAGTCAGTATCTGGTATTTTATTTATCCCTACATGAAAAAAACTTTAATGTTTACAAAGAGCAGAGTCGGGTAATATCTGGAGATTCTCTCTTTTTTTTCTTTGGTATCACTGTTTAAAATTGTACAACAGGGTTTTACTAATTACACCAAGTTCTGCACATAACATTTCTGCATGTGATCAGGGGTACAATTTTGTTTGGTAAATTTGTTGGGTACATGTGCAGGACTCACAGGGCTGAAGCAGACATTTTTAGGTGGGAAGGGCTAAGCCAGGGTGCTGGAGAGGAGAGTTGAGCTGATTGTCAAATCTCTACTTCAGGAGGAGCAGTGTGTTTTTTGTCCTGGCTGTGGAAACTGGACAAGCTTGTAAACTCTACCAAGGGATCCGGGGAATTAACACAACCATTCACATTTGTTTTGGGGACCTGGAGAAGCCATCTGACCATGTCGCTTTTGGTGCCCTGTCGGGGGCGCTCCAAGAGTATGGAGTTGAAGGGCCTTTACTTAGGACCATCTAGTCGCTGTACAAACGTTGCAGTCTGGTTCACATTGCAAGTACTAAGGCTAACCTGTTGCTATGCATGTTAGACTCCTACAGGTCTGCCATCTGTCACCAGACCTATTCACAACCTTTATGGACAGGATTTCTAAGCAAATGCGATGGCAGGAGGGGGTTTGGTATGGGGACTGGTGGATTTTGTCCCTGCTATTAGTGGAGGACGAGGTTCCACCGGTTACCTCCTCCCAACACCTATAGCGCTGGTTGGGATGTAAGGATGAAGGTCAGCTTTTCCAAGTCTGAGTCCTTGGTTCTCAACAAGAAAAGGGGGGCTGCCTCTTCAAGTTGGAGGAGAGATCCTGCCTCCAGTTTGAAACACCTTGGGGTGCTGTTGAGGGAGGGGAGAATGAAGCGAATGAAGAGATGGATAAACAGATCTGAGTGGCTGCTGCAGTATGGCGGAGGCTGAACCTTTCTGTTCTGGTAAAGAGGAACCTCAACCAAAACCTAAAAGCTCTCTATTTACTAGTAAGTCATAAAATCCAGATTCTGAAAAAAATAAATGGGATACCAGATGCAAGAACCTAAAATTAGCTTCCATCATGGTGTAGCTAGGCATCTTAGAGATAGGGTGAGGAGTTTGGGAATTCGGAATGGGCTTAAGAGTAGAGCTGCTGTTCCTTTAAATTGAGAGGAGTCCATTGAGGTGGATCAGACATTTGTTTCAGAGGGAGGAGGCCCAGGGAACAGTCCATGATGGAGGGACTGGCAATGTACCGCTTTGGGCTTCCTCCAGAGCAGCAGGAGGATGTGTCTGGGGAGAAGGAAGTCTGGAAAATCTCTCCTGAGACTGCTGCTCCTGCAACCCATTCCTGGATATGCATCTACCATTAAAACCCTCATACATTTTGAACATCTCACGTTATATTCCAGATAAAAAAAATGTATTTGTTATCAATCAACATAACTAAAGAACTTCAAGGTTGTTCAAAGACTGATTAAACTTTGCACTGTCTTTCTGAACACACCCCTTTGTATTATTGATTTCACTACGCAGAATGAGCAGAAAGTATGTCAGTACTGTTGGCTTAGTTATTTTACTGGAGCTTTTAATTAATTACTTTCCACATGGAAAATAATTTCTTCATACAGCGATTGATGTGGTTTGTGATGTTTTACTGCTGTTATTCTGAACAAACCAAAATTACTCCATGAGAGAACATTCAGCAAGTTACAAAAAAATATTGAAAACGGCTGTTCACAAGGCTCTGTTCTGAACCTTTTTTATGCACTGAAATCTGAGACTTTCCTCATCTAGAGCATCAGAAGGGAAACTCACCGAGGCCTTTCAGGAACTTGTTTACTCCGCTCTGCTCTGTGTCTGGGAGCTCCTCCAGATACTGATCCACTCTTTGCTCAAACAGCCCTGTCATCAGAACAACAGAGATTCAAATAAAAGGAGTTATGGCACATCTCCCCCTTCCAGGAAGTTAGAAGATCTTTGTTTGCCAGAAAGAATTTAGTGAGATGCTGAGAGAGTTGGATGAATACATTCCACCACAAGAGGGCAGTAGCAGTACAATATTTTTTTGTTGCTCAGAGACTCCTAAAAATTGAGGAGAGGAAATCCACAGAGAAAGGGGCAGGATTCCAATAACTGAACAGCAACCAACCTTTAGCCCGTGTTTTCCTCAGCTCCCGGTCCTGAATGAACCCTGCAAACATCTGAGACTCCATAAAGACACCCAGGAAGCGACGGATGCTCTTGGACGCCACAGACTTGCGGAAAGCCTCTCTTTGGAAAACTCGCTCGCCACGCTCGTTCTGAGTGATGAACAGTGAGTAATGTCCCATCGTCTCCAGGAAGAAGCGGATGAAGGCCTCTGACACAAGGCTGTTCAATGAGTTATACTCTACAGATATCAACAGAACAAAAAGAAGCAAAACAAAATCAGCCATGATAAATAGACATTAATGTGAATGTGTGCTTGAATCTGAAACTACAATGATGTCAGCTGTTTAAAACTCTGCTCACCCCTATCCCTAGTAACCACAAAGCGTTACTTACAGTTCAGTCCTTTCCTTCACCTGTAAAACTACACAATGAATTACATAAGCTAGTAAGATTCTTTGGATTGTAGCAAAAGCTAACAGACTGTGACTGACATGCAGCAGGTGTTACATAACCACACAGAAAGACAATCTGAAGCTTGCACAGCTTCGAAACAGTTTTCATATCTCTACAGTCACAGGTGTGAGGGATATTATAATGCTAACATCGGTGCTTCTGTGACCCCCTCCCAAAGCAGACGCCCAGTCCATTGTTTCTCTTGCACTGATGTACCTCCTTTTCCTTTGACATCATAAAGTTATTTTTGATACATGCATTTTATCTTGGTGATGGTGTTCTTTAAATTTTATTAAAAGATATTAGATTAGAGTTGGGTTATTTAATTTCAGTGTATCTCAATTACTAATCATGATTTTGCTGTAGGAATTTGGTATTTAATATTGCTGCCATATTATCTACTTCTCAAATAATAATGAACTAGCATTTCTTAATCACAATTTGCAACCATGTACTGTAGGTCTGAAAGAGGAACTGAGGTAAAACCACGTGCTTAAAAATAATTAGCATCTTTTGGAAAGAAATAGTTCATCATTTAACAATACGTAAACTCATTTTCAATAATCAAGGACAGCAAATTTCTTACAACAAATAAACTATGAATTATGACAGAACTTTTTTATAACCTTACAACAGGGTTCTTAAACCCTATTTCACATCAGGCCCCTTCATTAAGTCTTTAAATGGGACATTTGGGGCTGAATAGTTAAAAACAGTTCGGAAAATGTTCTTGTCTTTGTTCATATACTGTCTGGAAAGCCGTACTAAACAAAATTTGGTTGACAATAAAAGTTTTTTAAATTAAAGCCTAAGTCTGTCTTTATCCCTAAAAATAGAAAAATATTTTCCATTCCATTCAAAAATGCTATACTGTATATCACAGTGCAGATAGAGAACTGTATAGGCCAACTGCATTGAAGCTGAAACTGGTACATTTAGTATAAAGGTCAACTAAAAAAGATTCAGTATAAAGAACCTTTCTGAGGAAATATACAATCAAATCGTCTAAGAAAGAGAGGGTTGGAGCTTTTAAGGTATTTGAGTTTTTGCAGAAACTAGCTTCAGTTTCTGGACATAATGCAGCCTTAATCCCTTAAATGTGCAGCAAAGATTTGGCTGTAAAAGCTAACCATGAACTTTTAATCTCCCAGTGGTTTTCACAGACACACAAACTGTGCACCGCACCACCTGTTGCTCCAATTAATCAGGAAAACATCTGCCTCTGTTAGCAGGAGGATGAGCTGTCCTTTACTCACCTTCATCTGACTCACTGTCAGAGTCCTGGTTGATGATCTCATTCCTTTGCCCGAGCGCCTGCTCCAGAGCTGCTTGAAGCTTTCGTGGCAACAGCGAAGCCTCGTCATCCATCTATAAACAGTTGAAGTAAGCAGAGATAAACACAAACAATTGGTAATTAAAAAGCTCCAACAGACTACAATTCAAATGTTTTAAAAAGATAAAATAAATAATATCTTCAGCTCTAAAATTACTGCTTTACTTTGTTCACTAAAGCATGTCATGTATGAATTATAATCTTCTATTTTTTAATATGTTTGGACAACAAACACTAACTAGAATGAATAAAAACCAACAAAAGAAATAATCT
Source organism: Cyprinodon variegatus (assembly GCF_000732505.1). Lineage (NCBI taxonomy): Eukaryota > Metazoa > Chordata > Actinopteri > Cyprinodontiformes > Cyprinodontidae > Cyprinodon > Cyprinodon variegatus. The sequence continues at coordinate 1,335,087 of NW_015150581.1, forward strand.
CTGTGCTGCATTTGAACTTAACATTATAGACCAAAACAGAGCTGCTCAAAATCAGGATTAAAGTTGCACAAGTGGTTTTCTGAATTTTTACCGATACAAGCATACTCTGTAAAACCAACGTTCCCAGTAATTACAGCCGCAACTCTTCTGTGGTGTGGCTCAACCAGCAATCAAAATGTAGAAGATTATGGGGTTGATCACAATTAGCAAAATAGCTCAAGCTAACTGCTATTGGTTTCAGAACATCTGTCAATTCAAGCCCTACCACAGATTCTCAATTAGAGTCTGGACTTCAAGTCTGTGTTGACCTAAAACATTCCTTTTGTCGATCTGGTGGCTTATGATGCTGCTGTACCATGAAGCTCCGGATGTTTAAGCAGCTTCTAACAGGTTTTTATTTAGATTTTCCATTTATTTAATTTTATCATTGTCTCTTATCCACTCTCACCAACTTCTCTATCCCCACTAAAGAAACTGTCCCATAGCATGAAGTGGCCAACACCATGTGTCACCGTGGGAATGATGTATATTATTGTAATGTAGAAGTGAGTGTTTTTTCACAATATTTGGCATGGAAGCAAAATAAGAATAGTTTTGGTCTCATCAGAACCATTATCCAGATGTTTTCTATATCTCCTACCACCCTGAGTTTCTCTTAACCATTGCTTTACAATCCGAGTTGTAAAATGCAGTTGGCACAGTTGGCATTTATGGCAGATTATCTAACCTGAGCAGTGCTTTAAGGGGCTGGTAAGCAGCTATACGCAGTACAATCACTTCTAAACGTAAACTATTAGGTTCTTTTCCAATATTAACCCAGTGCACACCTGCCCCCATTTCACTGAAATTCACGGCCATCTCCTGGAGATGATGTGAACATGTTGCGTATTGACTCCTACCTCACAGTGCAATGCATGATGTGGACCTTCTCTTCAGACTTTTCTTTTTGTAGACCGAACAAGGTCTTTATTATGTTTTTTTGTTCTATTTTTGTTCACAACGGTTAAAAAAAACATACATTTGAAGTAATGGTAGAAACAGCTGAAGCAGAAAACAAAAAATAATTAAGCTGCCATTCAGATAAGGTTCAGAATGTATGGAAGCATGTGCGTTAATAAATCTTAAAAAAAAAAAAAAACATGGATGCCATTAAAAGAAGTTGCATTAATGTGCATTTGAATGTTAACTTTGGCGGCCCTGATTGGCAGATTTGAAAACTTTCCTGCTTCCAAGCTGTTTTTTGATTCAACAGCTCAAAACATTGGTAAAGTATCACATGTAGTTCATATTTTATCAATGTTTAAATTCATAGTGAGCTCCTGGGAAGGGTGAACTGGAGAAAGGTCTGTCATTATTCCTAAGCAAACATGTTTACATATCTTATATCTAATCAAATACTTTACACCTTTTTCTTTTTCTTTTCTTTTATTATATTTAGATACCATAGCTTAGATTTTTTATTAAAGCCCAATTTTTTTGTTGCCTTGTCGGCGTTCTGCATCCTGAGTGGCAGCTTAGGACAAAATAATGTGAATAAAGAGACATGGGTTTGTTGAAGCCAGGCCTAATATATATCTCCCAAAAGGAAGTTAAAAATTCACTCAAATTATAAGACGGAATTGAAATGACTGAATTTGGCTTATATAGCTTTGCATTAGAACTAGCTTTGTTTTATTTTCCCATTTAAGAGAGCTATTGGTCAACAGATTTGTACATAGATATTTCCCATGTTTCTATCCCATATTTGTGTAGCATTAATGGGAGTACTCATTTTTTTCCTCAATTAAAACACTGCACCTGAGAAGAGGAGTTATTATGGCTACATCTCTGATTCTTTTTTGGATATTCCATTAAAGAGTGGCCTGTGGGATGCTGAAAGCCAGGGATATTTTTCATAATCTAACCCTGCCTGAAACATTTAACAGCCTTCTTCCTTACCTGCCTGCTCTCTCTCTTGCTCTTCATGGAGGTGATTTTTCACTAATAATCTCTACCAAACCTCAGAGGCCTGAACAGGACAGATGTTTCTATCCTAAGATTCTATTGGACAGTAAGTTTACTTCTAATGTAAATGGTTTAATTTCATTTTCACTTGGAGTGTCAGAGTAACAAACTAAAAAAAACAAAAGTACAAATTCATACAGCATTTCCCATTTTTATTTGTAAAATGTGTTTAAAATATCCCCTAATTTATTTCCTGTTTCCCAGTGTTAAAGGAAAGCTCTTTGTCTACACCTTGAAGCTTTCTCTCTCTGGTTCTTTTCCTGAAAAGAAATCATTCGGGACAAATTCTTTAAATAGCATTTCATAGTGTTTATGTATTAAATAATCAGGAGACATGACAACAGATTTTGATAGAAATTATAATCTTACTCAGATCAGGAAAGTTGCTTAGGGTTACAGAAGGCAGCTGCTTACCAACCGGGCTCACTTCTTGGGAAGCGGCCCCGATAAACAGTTAAAGAAGCATTTTATACAACTCCAGTATGTCACACCATTACATCAGACACGTTTGCCGATGAGGAGACATCCATGGCTACAGCCATATCACAATATTACACTTTGTTCTTAGATCAAGGACAGCGCTTTCACTCCATTTGCCAAATCTTTGCCATGTGCAGAATGAAGATTATAACTTTATATCCTGACAGAGGAACTGTCCTAATTAGATAATTACTGGGGAAAACATCAGTTCTGACACGCAACGGGCAGCTAATATTAAAGTGTGATAAACTCACACATCATCAATGGTAAATATCATAACAACAGTTTTAATATGCTTTGTGTTGGTCTATCACATACATTTCCAATAAGAGGAATTAGTTCATTGAGTTTTATAAATCTTTGCAGGCACTACACATAGGTTTGTGTGTACAAACCTGCCGGATGAAGCGATCAGTTCCCAAGTCAACCATTAATGCCTGAGTGATGGAAAAGGAGAAATTATTATTAGAACAAAAAAAACAGTTGACTACATTCTCCTAAAGTACAATTTCTATATAAAGAGGCATCAGATATGATAAAGTATAGCACAATATATCAACAACAGGAGACAAGAACCAAAGAGAAATTTATGCTTAACTCTGCTTTTCTTCATCTGCTTTTCCTCAAAATATTTATTGGAGCTGAGACCCGAAACTGAAGGAGGGCTACCCAATCTAGACACCAGCACTTTACTGGCTCCAGTTCCCAACGCCACTCATTTTCTCCCAGTGCATATCTGTGGCTGAGCATACTAGTTTTGAACCAAGTATGAACTTTTGGGTAAATAATTGGAAGGTTCATAGAAAAGACGACTGTCTGCATGAGGAATTTCATCTAAATGCTCTAAAGTTGTTGTGACTCTTGTAGTTCTGACAGTTATTTTCTCTATTAGTGGGATCATCTTTTTGGTTTGTGAGATGTCATTAAGCAATTAAGAAATCTCCAACAACACATGAATGTTTACCCACTGTAATTTAAAAGCTCAATGTGAAATATAAATAAATATATGAAATATATGTTTTGTTTCTGAAAAACAAGACAGGCTTGTTTTTCTGAAACAGTGAATAAAATAATAGATTGAAGGCAGAAAAGGTCAAACAGGCCCAGGGACCTAGAATCTGTCTTAATTTATCACCCAAGAAAAAGATCCAGTGATCCCAGAGAACAGGAAGGAAACAGGACCAGAATAATAAAAAGACTGAACTCCTTAAGCTAAAATATAGCATTTAGATAAAAAAAAAATAATGAGAAGACAGAGTCAAGATGTCGTACTTACTTCTTCTACAGGAAGCTCTTTAAGTTTAGGTAATGAGCTGGATAGCAGGCCCACCAGGAAAGGGGTGGGACAGCAGACGATGTCCAACATGGACGCCGGCAGCACGGGGATGAAGGTGTGTTGCCAGGAGAAGGGGTAGAGCAGCGCCACCACTGCATGCATGCAGCTGGACAATGTACTAAATGATAGGAGACAACAACGAAGACAGTGCTGTGTTACATCCTCTATAAACGACAGAGGTCGACCTGGAGTAAAAGATTAGGTTAAACAAAACGATGGGCTGCAACAGGCTGGTATGGACAGCTTATTTTCCCTTATGACATCATAAGGGGCATGATATTCTAACATACCATTTTGAGCACAGATTAGCTAAGAAGTGGAGAAAGGCAATACAACAGGTGAAAGGATTGTTTTTCCATTTGCGAACCTCATACACAGGTTTCAGCACACATATGACTGTTACAAAATGTTTATAATGTGAATTTTCATAAAATGGGACCTTTAAGCGAAAGATAAGTCACACAACAGATTTTCTCACAATACTTGAATAATGATAATTTTCTTGGAATTACACATCTTTCACTCACTTTAAGTGATTACTTCATTGTTTTCCTGAAAAGGCATTGTGTAATTTCAGGCTTTTGGCTCCGTTAGACACCTTAATGTCATTTTATTATTGTTTTAATTTATTTTTTTGCTTCCTGCAGTTTATTTTGGTACAGCTTAGTCCAAAAGACTTTTGGAAAACAGAAGATTTTTTTCAGCAAAGCCTTTTGGCTGCAGTAGAATCTGGAAAATAAGTCCTTTTGCAATTGTGTTCTCACACTAGTAGTTTAGTTTACACATCAAACCACAGTGACGACAGCCAGCTCCAGTGAAATACATCTCTTTGATCTTACTGAGCCCAGTCTGCAGAGGTGGCATGGCCCTAGCTTGTTGCCATAGTTAAGCCAAAAGCTCGTTGACACAACAAGAAACAGCAGCAGTTTGGTTTTAACGTCGACAGCTGTGGTACAACACAAAGAACCCAAATAGTGACCCATCTTTCTCACGATCCGACGCTTGTTGACAGTGGCTGACCCCTCCTCCTCTCTGTCTTACACACAGTGTTCAGACCATGTGTACAAAAACAGTGAAAATAAACTGTGGGTCCAACACACGCACACAAGCATGAGCACTAAATCAGTATGGATTACTAACAAGACCAAGGATCAAACATGGTATGTGATTGCACCCTATTTGGGCGAATATTTATGAGTGCTTTCCATGGTTTTTGTCCTCATAGCAGCACAGAGAACATTAAAGCTCATAGCGGCTACTGCTTTTCATTTAAGCTCATTAGATTTAATTCCAAAGATGTCCTTATCGAACATGCAGAAAACTTGGAGGAGCATGATTCCCAAGCGGAGAAAAATAACTCCCTTAGCCTTTTGCACTGTGTTTACTTAGGCTACATGGTTGCCACGCTGGCTTTTCATCTCTGCTTCCCATGAGTGAAATTGCCACGATTAAAATGTGTTTTCTTGACAGGCTTAAGCAGAATTACTAAGCGAAACCCAAATCTACAAAAACCACAAAGATCAGGAACTTTTTTGGCCCCATTCAGTTCACTCAAAGCATGGAGCCCTTGCAGCTTCCCCTTGGCCAGCCTGATTACCATTTGCCTGGGGAGGGCTTGATAATTCCAAACAGATTCCGTCTCCTGGGTTTGACAAGTTCCAACAGGGAGCAATGGGGCATAGATCTGAGAAAAACCTTCGCCACAGGCTACACATGGCCCAACGCTCCACCGATACCAAAAGGATCCGTTACACTCATCCCCCAACCGCAAACTCCTAGGAGAAAATGAACTTACAATGAAAACACTCTGCTCTACCAGAGGTCGCCACTCAAATCTGCAGAGAAAGAGGGTTATATCCTGGGGAAAAAAGATCAGACTAACGAAAGTCATAAAATGGCTTCTTTAATTGAATTCCACATTCACAACCAGGTACAGTAACCAAATAACTAGAAGGCTCAGCTGGAGCAGGTCCAGATAGATGATTTACTTTTTATTGCCTAAATGAGGCGTCTTTAATGTTAGGTTATTTATTTTCTAACATATTTTACAGCTATCAACTGAAGCTCTTAATGGTGCTTTTTATTCATACTCAGAATGTGAAGTTTACAATTGCCAACTCAGTTTAAACTGAAATAAATCCTCCAAAACATCTGGTCGCCAAACTTTACTATTAAAGCTCTAAAAGCTGACTTTGTTTTGGCTCCCAACAAATACTACAACGAAATCACAAAATTAGGTTTTGTTGTCAGCACTAAATGTAAAGGAAATTTAGAATTTTGCTTTATTATTTCCAAACCAGTTGTAGGAATATTAAAGTGTAGTTTGGCACATCTGACGTCAGTGAGGGCCTGTTTTGTGTTAAAATATGATGGCTAATCCTGACATATTATCCTTCATAGCTGTGTCAGGCTAGGCTTAATGTTTTTATGGCTGAAACAGTAGAAACTCAAGGAAAGTTAGTCTGTGATTCCCAAAGGAGGAGGAAGGAACATTTCAATGTTTACGGAAGAAAGAATTGGATTAATGCACTTAGACTTGTGCTCATAATTTGAGGCCCTGTACTGTGCAGACAAGCCTGACTTGGTCCAATATATGGAGTCAAAAGGATCTTCCGAGCGTGGATTAACATCTATCCTGAGTGATCTGATCGTCAGTACAAATGTTTACACTATGATGTGCGACAAATGTGACACGAGAGACTTAAAAAGTGCAGTAGTGATTTGTAATGTTTTAGAGACAATAGTTTTTTTCATTATCTTATATCTAACCAGATGTCTGCTGACAATAACTGAGCCATATGCTGTGTCTGCTTCGTTAAGTGCAGCAACATATGGGCTGCTGCTCTTCACACTATTATTTCTACATCGCATTAAAATCTGCTATGAGCAGCACACCTTTTGAGTAGAATACCCTTTGAAAAAGCAGTTTTGTGTTCATTTTTTCCAGGAACTGAAGAATAACAAATTTATAATCTAGCAGGACCGTTCTGTCAGTGTAGGTGTTTCTACATTTTGGGTTCTTTGATTTCACAAGAACAATATATGAGATATTTGTTCTAAATATGGCCTAAATGATCACATCTTGCAGTGCATCCAGAATCTTTTCATAACAATGTTTATTGCTGTGCCATAGTGAACTGATCATGCAGGTTACATGGCAATGTGTGAACTCCTGTTAAGATGACAGCTGTTCTGAATAGCACCACAAAAATAATTTTTTCCACTTATCACCCTTTTCCAAGCTCAAAATAACAGCTGCTGAAGAACACGCAGATAGAGGTGCACACTGATGTATTTTTACCCCTTAGCGTAATATGTTCTTTCTTCATCCCTGCATCCCTGAATAGTTTTCCTTTACTTCCTGTCTGTGAGGATATACAGCCACCAGCTTGCTCAGTCTGACAGCAGAAGTTGTTAGACTGAGAGACATTCCCTCCCAAAGGAAAACGGCAGACTTTCCCATTAATAAACCGCTTCTGATGGGGACCCGATTTCAGTCAAAGCTGTCTGAAGAATGTGCATGTTTGTATCTCAGTTTCTGTTCTAGATTTTGACACTCATAGCGAATGAGACTGATTTGAAAATCAGCTGGCACCTGTGAGTTTAGAGGATAAGAATGCTCCAGGAACCAAGTTAAACAGGGAGGCCTACATAAAGCTACACTCCAGCTGAAATGAAACAGCAGATGTAGCTTAAACCATCTGTCACCTGCAGCTGCAAACCTTGAGTCTTTTTGATAGAGAAATGGTGAGACTAGTGATGTGGTATTAAAAATCTGAGTTTTATAGGAAAATATAAATAAAAGGGCAATTAGCAAGTAACAAGCAAAAACAAACATTGCGCTTGTCTTACATTTCTTCATCACAGTTTGCTACCTACTGCAGTATTTTGCAGATATTAGTGAACATGTCAGAATAAACATTTATTAAACTTTATGTATCAAAAGAATACACATTCTGTCTTTGCCAACATATCTCTCTCTTCCAATCTAATTCATGAAATTGCTGCCAAGTTGTTGCGTAGATCCGACAAAACAGACCAGGGGTCTTATCACAGCTCGAGCTATGTAACACAAAGCAGCAAAACATGTACATGAATTAAATCTAAGTGCCACGACATCATACACTCAGATTTTCTGTCAGATCTGATGCCAAATCATGTTCAGTGTATTCTAGGCCTTAAGGCAACAGGAGTTCTGTCAGATTTTATGAATAAACTTTGACACCTACCAAGTCATAAGCCTCCAGAATAAGCAAGGTTTACTGGATGAGTTTTAAAATATATTCACAAAAAATGAGAAAAGGTCTGGTTGCCTTGGTTTTAAGCCATGTTGCCATGGCTCCGATGAGGCATGTTAACTTGCCTTAAATGTTTTGCTTTCAAAAGCTTTTATTTTACTGCACTAAATCATAAAATCATTTAAATGATAACAGGTCATTTCAGTAATAATTTTATTGGTTTTTGTGACATTGTGAATTTATCAGAAAAATTAGCTGTTGCCTTTCATCTGTGGCTCCCTGAACATCCTTCAATCCATCCATCTATTTTCTCCCTCTTAGTCCTTGTCAGGGTGGCGGTGGGGCCGATGCCTATCTCCGGCAGTCTAAGGGTGAGAGGCAGAGTACACCCTGGACAGGTCAATTTAGAGAAGCCAATAAACCTAACAGCTCCCTGAACAATCTAGTTCAATTTTCCTGGATAAGAATATCTGAAAAACTACAGACTTGCTTGCCATTAAGCTAAGTTTTAATAAAACTGCATTACTAGAACATCCTCTTATATTTGGACAAACTAAAGTGTCAGTGTTCTCCAAGATTTTTTTTGGAAAGTATCCTCTGGATTGATGAGATCAAAATAAAACCTTTTCCAAAGCATTTATTTACAGGTGGACCTTTGAAAAATGTTTCATTAATTATTCTGGAGATCTGCATTAAAACTGATTGAGATTATGTTGCTTGACCTTAAAAGAAATGCTTGCTGTTGACCAATGTCTATAGACTAAAACAAGATGTGTGACAAGCAACGCCTCACTCCAACCGCAACCCCACCCTAACTTCCTCTTTTCTCCTTCCCTTCGCATCAGTCTCCTCGTTTTCACATGTTTGCAAAGAATAAATAAACAGCAAAACAGCATCACCTTTGGAGGAAGTAAGTAATTCATACTTTTACGTAAAATGCTTTTGGCAAGAAAACGTAATTTTGGTAATTGATTGTGTTTAGGCGAATTCTTTGATCCACTCGCCACCATTTTGCTACTTTGGTAGTAGTATTTTATGGGCAGGCAGGGGCTATGCCCTGAGTGGCAGATATTCACATGAACATACATACATGCACGCAATCAGCCTGGCTTGTAAACAAAAAACAGAAGAACAGCATAGATATACGGTGTAACACCACACCATATTCAATCTATAAAGATAGCCTATTTTTTCACATCATTCTTTCTATCTAAAACAATTATTTTATCACTAGCTGCTCCTTTAAACAAAATCTTATTGCCCAGAAACTCATTAACATGGCTATGTTAACAGAATCCCATAAAGACAGATGGCATATAGTTCTCCACAGCTATTGTGAAAAGTCTTCTGGCCTGTTCATTCAATTCCATTCAATACAGTTCAAAAATACTTTATTAAAACTCAAAGGAAATTAATTAAAGCAAATTATAACAAAAACTTGATGACAACAACAAATTCTAATTATTATTACTTGTAGGGGTTAATTAACCACAAAACAGGCTAAAATCAGAGGCATCAATTCAAATGGCCTAACACAGAGCCAATAGAAACCAGACCATCAAAGACCCCAGGATATGATAGGTACGTCATTGATTAGCATCAGACTAAGAAAATAATCAGAAGGATGGACCTCCATGCTGCTTCAAATCATCAGCGCTCCATCTACAAACTGCTATAGTGTGAACCAACACAATTGCCAAATACTCCTAGATAGGTGTTGAAACATCTTCAGTAAAAAAAATAGTGTGAAAGTCTAATTGCCTCCGATCTTTATGGTTTCCATTAACCGGATGACTGGGAAGTGACACAGACATGGGAGTTAATTACTTTTTACACAAGTAGAAGGTTGGCTTTATAATATTAAATTACCCTTTGAAAACTGCACTTTATTTCTACTTTTTACATTAATGCAATGAGTTTGATAATATAAAAGATTTAACTGTGAGAAAAAATCTATTTGTAATTGGACAATTAAATGCAATGTAAATCTTAATCTTAGATATACTAAAGATTGACTGAAGTTAGGAAATGATTTGGAAAAAAAATAATAGAAGAAAACTGTTATATAACACAATTTAACACTAATATAACCTATGTTTTCCTAAAATATTGCAGGCCTCAATCTGCTTTTTCTCTGTTATGAAATATGAAAGAACTACAAAAACTTCACAAAAATCAGAATTAAAATGGCCCGACAACTAAAAACCTAAAAAAATGACCATAAATAGCAGAAAATACTGTCCTACCTTGTTTATGCCTGGATAACGTTATTTATAGAACAACAATGTGTCAGATTGGACCCCCTTTGTAGTGGGTCTATCTATCAAACTAAAATGAAACAACTCTACGCTCTGTCTACTGAATGAAGCTCCACCTTCTGGTGATACCCATGTCGTAAACAACTCTTTGAAAAGCATAAACATTTCCTATGTTTACAATGTGTTTGTCAAATTAAATTTCACTAAGAAAGCGGTTACACTTCATCAACATGGATTTGAATTTGTTTCTGTACTGCAGAGCACACTCCACATAGTGTTTGTTACTAGCAGAGGGGGAGAAAGACCACAGCTGAATCCGCACAAACAGATCCACCAACATGAAGTTTATCCTCCATAACAAAAACGAATAAGTTCTAAAAAAAAAAAAAAAAAAAAAAGATTGTAACAAAAATATACGCCAACACCACATCTGAAATACATATTTAGTTTGTCACTTTTAGCAAAACTCAGCCACAGGAGACAAGATTGTTTTCCTGGAGAAACCCAAGAAGCTTTTTGTACTCCTTTTTACTGCTCTTCTAAACCTCTCAGATTTCACCTAATTCTTCTCTTTATTTTTATGTTTGCAGAGGACCTCCAGGACTTACTGTAACAAGATAATATAACAAACACAAAGCCAGTGGCACAGGCCAGAGCACTTCCCTGCTTTGTGCCATGAGATCAACGCAGAGACACACATATGAGCTCCTAACTGTTCACAGTCCCAGCCTAAGGACACACAAGGCTATTTGCCACAGAGCGAGAAAGAAAACTCACCAGGCATGTCAGTCAAGCTGAGAAATAACATTGACAGAGTTGATGATGTGTTTATCTGATTAAGCTTCAAACTTGTTATTACAGGTACCACATGGCGAATACAACCCTTTTAGCAGGGTAATATTACAAGACTTCACTTAACAGTTATTGCCTATGATGGTTTATTCTCTCCTGGTTCGCATGTTTATAGATATACAACACTCCAGGAAAATAACATACCTAAAACTCTACAGTACATTGAGGACATATAATATATTAGAGGTGCAGAGGGAGAAACTCAGCTATCATCAGTGTCAGTATTTGTTAAATCAGTCCATGTGACAGTGCTAAAACCATCACGAAATATAAATAAGCATATTTTACTTTATTTACTCTTTACTTAGAAACACAAAGAAGTTCTGCACAAACAACTACAGACAAAACAACAAAGATGATTTTAGTTTTAACTGACGTTTTGGTTATAAAGGAAGTTTCCAAATTAAGTATGTATGATTATGCTAAGCTGTGAGATATTATTTATACACATATGGATGTGTTTTACATGGCAAAACAAAATGTAAATGAATCAAAAGCTGCTTAAATGTGAAGTAGACCCAGTGATTAAGCAGCACATCAAACCAGTCTTAACACTTATTTCTTAAAATTGAAGTTTTCTGGGACACAAACTATCAGTTTTTATCATCTTGGGTGTTTGCTGATGGTTTTGCTTTTTTTTGTGTGCAATTTTTCCTTTTCCTACATTGATCAATTCATTGTGTTCGTGTGATTTTGGATGATGCACAGCTCTCTAAAGGCCCATCACCCTGTTTCATCATAAATCAAACTTCATATTGGATTCTGGATTATTTTGATATTCAGATGAGTTAGTTGTTTTATTTTTTTAAATGCAAGCTACCAAGTCATTGGTAGGTGCTCTGGACAAACCCTTTGCCCTATGCTGTCAAAAAGACACAATAACATTTAATTTTTAGTCCAAAAACTTCAGCATTACTGGCATTATATCCCTTGTCACATCCATTTGTAGCAGCAATTGCTCTTAATAGGCTATTGATCTTATCTTTCCTTATTGGCAATAAAGATTATTCTCCAAACAAGCAAAACTTCAAAGCAGTGCTGCATTTATGCAGAACATCACGCTGGGTGACTAACATTTCAGTTAAATTTATTAGGTAAAATCCAAACCCTGCAGAAGCAATATGGTTGTATAGATAATTAATATTTTTTTTAATCTTTTGGCTCCGTGATCATAAATCAAGTAAGAAATCGTAAGTCCAAAATATAAGCTACATTACCCTCACAAAATTCAAACAGATTTTTAAAAATGAGGTTGTAAATGAAGGTTATCCGCAATCTCATAATACTGAAGAATGGGTTGACTCTGCACAACGAATCTTTATAAAGTATCATGAGTGAAATTCATGATTCCCTCCCGGTGACTCCCAGATCCTATCACCTATGTCTGTGTCCCTGGAGAAACTTCATCTTTGTTGCTCATTACCAGAGTACTCGCTCGTACGTTGGGAGTGAACGGGGCATCATAAGTCAAACGGCGACAGTTGAGCTACAGATCACAGAGGGCAGAGTCGTGCACACAGGAAGTACATTCCTTCCCCTCACAGTCACTGCCCCCACTGATGTTTGTTTAAACTGGGCCCTGATATGTGGAGAGATAACTTCTCTGCTCAAATCTCCACCCAAAGCTCTAAAAGTATCTCACTCTTTTCTGTAACAGGACAGAGTGGGACATGGAGTCCTTGGGGACTCCTCACATCTTATCAGACCCCACCCTGAATCTACTTCGATGATGATGCCCAACTTCCCTGCTGGTATGAGAGCTGACCGAAAGACCGGACACAGAATCAGACATCAGAATCAAATGTGAACATCTAATAACACTGAACTAATAAGCTGAGAATATACAACCGTATAACAAATCAGAGTTCAAGATTAATAAGGCATTTAGTTTACATTCTTGGTGAAGAGATACATTCACTTGTGTCATCAGAGCCATGATAAAGTAACTATGACATAACAAATCATGACTACATTATCTATTTTCTGTACACTATGTAACACATAGGTACCATTGTGTCTTTGAGCTAGATAAAAAAGTCAGATTAAATAAAAAACAACAACATGAATTCTGCAACTACCTTTTAATAACAAAAAATTTTTCGATTCTGAATATCCAGTCCAGTATCTAGTATCAAAACAGCTGAACTGGCCACCATAATAATGGAAGAGGGTATGACAAAACTGCTTCCTGTCTTGGTGTATTGAAATATTAATAATGCAATATGGGATTATGTAGAAAATGTAATTCCCTCATGTCTCTGAAGTCTGTGGGTCACGTTTCATGTGCACCCTTTATGAATTTGGCAAAGAGTTTGGATCAAGTGAGTTGAACTCAGTGTTCTGCTGCATCAAGAGTGAGTTTATGGTCAAATTAAGTCATATTATATTTCAATAAATTGTATTACTTTATTTATACAACATTTGTTTGTAGCATAAATATTCTTAAGCTTTCACATTTTCAGCACATAAGCTCAATCCTTTAAACAGGATTCAAAGACCACAACCTCTGAAGAATTTAAGAAAAGAAAAATTATGAGTGGGGCTCCTGTTTCTCTATAACAATCACAATTTCTTTGCTGTTTTAGACATTTGATATCTAATATTTTCGGTTAATCTATACAACAGATCATTTAAGTGGGTTAGAATATGGTTATGTGGTTCTTACAAGCTTCATCAGTAGCAGACCTCATCGTTATTTTAACTTGATTAGGGAATAAAATCTCTTCTTATGAATAAGGGGATAACCTATAAGTGGGGATGGAACAATAAAATGAAAACAAATCCCCCATCTATTTTCTATAGCAGAGATTGTTGCTAATAATTCAGATATGTCAAAATTAGTTTGAAAATGGGGAAAACTCACCTGAGCTTATCAGCCACAAAGATGACTCTGCGCTCCAAGAGCAGCGACGCAAAGACGCGTATCACCTGTCGCACACTGAGGCATCTGAACAGGCTATCAAAGTCAACATGCTCCAATCTAGAGTCATTGGGTCGCCTTAGCTCTATGACCTACAAGACATGACACACACATTAAAGCTTAAAACATATATCCTTATGTGTCTAAACCACCTTTAAAAAGTCGAGCATCTATGTTCTTGAAAAGTACATGTGATGAAAAGCTGTGCTATTTAGATTAAATGAAATGAAGCGACGGTCTCCAGCTTTGGCAGAAACACTGACCTCATTTCCTGCACCAGGCAGGAAGGTCTTTACTTTTATAATCTTCCCTGGAGCAGGAAAGGGGGACTCCATCAGACTCCTCATGAAGGGATAAACCAGTGCTGCCGAGATTCCCCTGCGCCTTTCCACCTCATCCAGGATCTGAAAGGAGCAGTAAGAGGACAGCTTGCTTCAAACAGACTGAACCATCAACACTCACTAACTCTTTGGAATTTTGCAGTCATTTTATCTTTATCAACTCAATTAAAGGCTGAATGCTACAGCTAAAAAAATCAAGCATTAGAATTCATAATGACTGCATATATATTTATTCAATTTTTAGAACTTCCTTTTTTTTAAATAAAGTCACAAGAAAAACTAGAATAATCAAAAAATGAGTGCTGTGAAACTTAAGTGAAGGAAACAATTGTTCTGGGAAATTCAAAAAATGAAGTCAAGTCTGCAGAGATACAACTGAAAGTTATTTCCATCAGCTGTCAGGCAGTTAAACACAGCTGCCGCACACACACACATCTAGGTGGATGTGGATCAGATTAAGTGTGGGAGTGTGTACATGCAAGACTGAACCCACCGTGGAGAACAAGTCAAAACAGCCCAGCCGGCTGATGACACAGTACACCTCTGGAAGACGAGCTCCTTTCCCAGTTGGCTGGAATAACGAGAGAACATGGATCAGACGTAAGGAGATACATCTGCAGATGTTCCTAAAACCGGCTATAAATACACTCACTGAGGCCTTTCAGCTGTATAACATAACACATTCATCAAGTTAGAGGATTTATTGGAGTTTTATTGTAAGAAAAAAAAAAAAAACAGCTGAGTCAATAATATTCAGGAATGCTGTGATTTTCACAAATTGACTATTGTATTAGAACAGCTAATTAATCAGAGCCGGACAGGCTGGTATTGAGTTTTATTTATACAAATAAAAAGATTCAATCAAAGTACTCTTGGTATGTATATAATAGACGAATGACTGAAAGCCATTTGATTGCCAGAAATCAACAGATACTCCATAAACATTGACTGAAAAGGACTGTTTCATGATGGGAATGGTTCTTGGAAGATGGATGGTTATACTATCAATGTATCAAAATTCCTATTTTTTTCATGCTGGAAAATAAAATCAGCCTCTCCATAAAGCCTGTCAACAGAATGACGCATGAAGTGCTCTAAAATCTCCTGGTAGACAGCTGCGTTCACTTTGGAGTTGATAAAACACATGGAGGAACAACAGTAGATACAGTTTTCCAAGTCATCCCTGACTGGAAACTTCCCACTGGACTGCAAGCTATTTAGTCTTTATGGAAGATTGTTTTCAGCATTAATCGATAGTTTTATCTAAAATCAGGTCCTGTTCTCTTTGAGCCCAGGTGAGACGTTTTAGAAGTCGTCTCTGGTTGGTGTGGTGGTGTAACACATCTGTAGACCATGTCCTAAAAAATACATGTGTGTACTTGCTCTTATAGCACTGCCTCCTGCTGTAGTTACCATTTCCAGAACTTCCACCAAACTCTTGAAAGGATGTTGGACAATTTCCCTCAAGGCTGTTATTTCTCTGTTCAACAATGAGAATTCTCCTAAGTGTAGGTATATTGGCTAGCTAATTGTCATTTCGGTAATTTTAACATAACTTTTTAGGACAAAATTAAGATTTATGTCTTAAAGAATCCTCCTTTTAAATTGGTCTTATGTAATATTAAATTTTGGCTTTAAAGTTTATTTTCAACAAACTAAATATAAAGTTTCCTTTAGCCATGAGCTATAATTATTTTAAACACCAGACATTTGTACATCATTGTTTGCAGAGGTGGGTAGTTACTAGTTACATTTACTCAATTACTTTGACTTGAGTAACTTTATGCAAAATATTTACTTTTAAAAGTATTTTTTTAGTAAAAATATGATGAAGTACTACTACCCATCTTAATACGGGTATTCTATGCAGGACTTTCCACTTAAACAGGAGGTTGTGGGTTAAGCTCTGACTCCTGCTTCAATGTCATGTCCTTGGGCAAAACACTTCACCATCATTGTCTACTGATGGTGGTCAGTTGGCCCGGTGGCATCAGTGCACGGCAGCCTTGCTTCAGTCAGTGAGCCCCAGGGTAGCTGTGGCTATAATGTAGCTTACCACCATCAGTGTTTGGTCGCGTCTCCTAAATTAAAAAAGCGCTATATAAGTAAAAGCCATTTATCATTTACTCTTGGGTGAGTAAAATGCCTGGCTGCTCCATCTATTGGGAGGGACTTGATTTAAAAAAAACAAGGTTTTTAAAACTAATATGAACCATTGAGAGACACACTTTCTTCTTATTAGTGCTCAAAGCTTTTTAGTTAAATGCTATTTTCCATCTGCTAAGTCTGTCATGTTATTTGGAGATTGAGTGAAAATCCAGTAAACAGTAAACTGAAAGTTAACATATTCTAACATATTATAACTATGGATTTTTTAAAAAATGTTTAAGTGAAGAAGTCTAATTTGAATAGTTTTCATTTTACCTACATTTTTTATTGTATGTTATGTTTTTTATGATCTTATTATTTGAAATACCAGAATTTGCATATCAACATTTTTGGTTACATTTTACATCATTTTGTAAAATAATAAATCAGTTGTTATGATTATGGGTACTAAGTAGATCAATTACTCAGTACTTAAGTAGTCTTTTAGAAAATACTTTTTTACTCTAACTTGAGTAATTTCTTTAAAGGCTCCTTTTTAATTTTATTTGAGAAATCAAGTTATAAAAGCAAAAAATTACATTTTCGCTTAGATACTTAGGAAAGTTTCTTTTCCCTGACATACTCTAAAAGAGTAAGACTGTTAATCTTAAGCCAAAATGTTTTAAACCTTCACAGGATTAAATTTTTTTTCCAACCAAGTTGTCCAGAAAATATGACAAAAATTCAGCTTACTTTAAATCAAGTTATTATAGAGTGGACTTAAGAAAGTGCCGCTGCCTTCAGTCAGCGCCTCCTTGTTTGTTGGTGACCGTCACATTTTAAAACACCACAGTCTACTGCTGGAGAATTTTTCTGTCTCTTAACTAAGATAATGAGATCATTATGGTTCTTTAGGCTCCTCTGTGGCCCCAGTAAGGACAAAATATAACCACAAAGAAAAAATTCAGCTTTATTGAGTGTAATCTGTGTATATTAAACAAAAAGCCATTATGTACAGGGTCATAGTAATAGCGAGGGTAACGCATAGTGATAAGATAACACAGGGATGTCTTTAATTTAATCTGAGAAAGTCTTTCATGTGGTTACCTCCCTCCTAAACACAGGTTTATCTACTCCTGATCATATCCGCTGTCCCCTGCATTCTCCCAAACCATTATATGGCTTAAAACAACAGAGTCTCTCAGTCAGAAAGACACAAATGAATACAGGCACTCAACAAGCGCCAATCCACTTGTCCATATTAGGTATACAATTTTCCTCTCTTGTTTCTCCTCTGCTTTTCCAAACGGATGATTAAATCAACTGTGTAGGGCTTGATTCAAGTCCTTAGGAATGCTCGGTTACTGCCAACTGCTGGACGGATGGCGGAGAGGAAGCAAAGTTACTGAAAGAGACCAGCTCCCTACTTTTTGCCTTCTTTTAAACCTGCTTCTGTCTCAGCAAATCTTAGACCAAGTGTGTGTTACTGAGGAGGGTTTTATTTTTCACACGTACATATTAGAATTTCAGACGTTCGGGGTAAAGGATCACAACTAAACATGCAGCAGATGTAAAAGGATGCACAAAAAAACAAGAAATGGCAAACAGAATCATCTGTACTGTCACAACATCCCACACAGCTTTGTTCTCTGCCCACAGGCCAAATGAGAGGCTCAGCAAAACACTTCAAAGAGCTCTGCAGCCTCATTACGGGGAGGAAATTCTCCAGAATGACAAAGTTTGGATTTTTCCTGGTTTTTCTTTGTCCTCCCCTCTCCTGAGAAAGCCTTGTTAAACTAAATGGGTCAATTTTCACTTAGCCTGTTATGTTTTTATTACATATTACATGCAGATTTTAACCATAAGCATTTCAAATGATGTGTAATTTTTTGGTCAAATTACATGTAGGGAGACAGATTTATAAATGTAATTATGTTTTTATTACTGTTTGTGATGAGCTGAAATAACCTTCGTCTTTAAAACGGGGTATGGTTTGTTTTTCTCCTGGTAACTGGATTAGTGGTTTTCCTGCACTGAAACAAATTCTGATCAGCTGCTAAAACAAATGGTCTCTTATGAAACCACCCCCCCCCTCTCTGATCTCAGTCTTTTTAATCTGTTAAGCTTTGCATGTTTTTCATGATTTACTTCCTGTTACCACAGCGGACAATCAGGCAAGCGCATGAACATCCCTTCAGGAAAAAAAAACATCACGTGTTCAAAGAAAAAGGCCTGTCACAACAAATATGACTAAATAGGGTGTGGGCTGGGTGATGGACAGTCAAAGGGGAGTTGGAACTTCTTACCAGGAGGCGCCTGCAGTACCCGAACCGCCTGCTGCCATCCTCCCCAGTAAGCATGAAGGAGAAGGTTTCACTGCAGCACAAAACAACAGAATCAAGAGGAAGACATCACAGAAGAGAGTTAGTCTGTCTCCATGTCACCAACCACATGTTAGTTATGAATGCATGATTTTCTATTTCTTCAATATTTCATCCACACAGTCCTTTGTAATCACAATCAAGGAAATCCTGTTACTGTGATTATGCAATTTGATTTACTGTGGAGCAATAGAAACTAAAGTGAACTTTTGATCAGAACTAACCCAAACAGTCTTCATAAATGGAAAAAAGAAAAAAAAAAAATATGGCGGTATAAAACAAAAAAATACTAACTCCATGTAAAGCTAAAGCTATCAGCAGGTGCCATGGTGATTCGTTCATTCCCCTCAGGTTTACCTGCTGTACTCAGAGACAGGATTCCAGTCTTTTGCATCTGGGAAACAGAACTGAGGAATAGCTTTCAGTCTTTGCTCCGCCTCCCTCATCTGCTTGGTCAGCCTCTCCAACTGCAAAACAACACAACAAAAACTTCAGTGTTGACAAAATTACTAGATGATATTAGATAGAAGACCAGAATAAAATGCTTCATTAAAGCCTCTAGCCCATCAACGTTTCAGTGTGTCTACCAAAGCTTTCTGCAGAGCCAAACGACTGTAAAGTTTATTTTCAAACAACTAAAAACTCTTGTCCCTCACATGAATGAACTCCAGTTATTTTTAACTCTCAGCAGAGTCTGGGGCTCTAGGCTATAAACCCTTAGAGATTTGAACTCAACAGAAGGGAGAGTCACATGAAAAAAAAACAACAGAACATTTATTTATTTGGCTATTAATATGACAGTGAGAGGCAGAGAAAGTATAAAAAACTTTACATAATCCAGAGCTTATAGCATCATAAGAATGATGGAAATAATATTTTATTAGCCACTAATTTTAAAACCAATTGTTTATACCAGGTGCCATGTTTGCCTCAAAGGACCAGCTGCAGGTTTCAGATAAAGCTCAGACTTTTACCTTTGGGAACTGATAGGTGACCTCTGGTGTGTAGGAGTTCTTGCCAGGTTTCTTTTTTAGAGAAACAACAACAAAGTACTCGAAGAGCTCCCTCTCCTGCCACTCGATAAGCTGCAGCTCTAGTGTTCGGTAGCTTGGAGCTCGTCGTAGAATGGACTGCAGCTTCAATAACCTCTGCGTGTGAGCTGAGGAGGGAAGAAGTTTTACATGAAATTAACACCATAGGAAGAACTTAAAGATATTAGGTAATAATGGGCTTAATTATGTGGGTCGCTAAAAGCACTTTCTTTCAACCTTCTTATCGAACTTGGATGAAGGACACAACTTTGACGCTCTGGGGAAAGCTGAGAGGGAAAGATTTAGGCCTCACCTATCAAATAAAATCACTGCTCACCTTTGAACCTGTCATCCGAGTCACTTTCACTCTCACTGTTGTCATCTGGAAAAAAAAAAAAAGTTTAATAGAAAAGGTTATTTTCTCTATGGGCCGGGGGATGTTCAGATATGTGTTTATGTCATGAGAAAAGCATACAGAGAGGGAGAGAGAGGGCTCTCTGTGGGCGGAGGAGATATAAATATTTACCCACTTATCTGGCCTTGGGATAAAAGGGAATAAGGAGCAGCCTTACCTCTGAGAGATGCTGTCTCAAGATTGGACATGGACAACTTCTTTAGCCTCTTCTTCCCTCGTTTAGTGCAGTAAATGGAGTTTATCCTCTGGACCAGCTGTAAACAGAAACCGGAGGAAATTCTCTGTGAGGAACTTGGAGTTCATTCTGTTTGTCTTTTGATCCTAAGTATAGAGGAAGCAGGCATGTTCCTTGCCAAAAGTAATAGTCTTAAGTGCACTGCATGTATTTCAAGCGTTGCAGATTATTAAAAAGAAATACTTTAGGTAAAGCTCTTTAAAATGCACCTCAAGGGCTGATTTTCCATGCAAAACGTCTTGCTGGATCAAAGTCTGTTCTCATTAAACCTCTGTTCCATAGTAAGGAATACTAAATGATCCAGAACTGCCAAGATTCTGGCTTGGTTACGACAGAAAACTGATCAGGTTCGTGAGATTTCCAATCCAGTGACAAAGGCTTCTGCAGGATTTTGTGTGGTATCTAGCATAGCAGTGTGTACCTTGGGGATCCTCCAGTGCCTGCGAGAGGGAAGGGAATCACTGGTGCCACAGACACTGTCATCCAGCAAGCCACAGGGGGACGATGACATGCCGACATGCTGGGGGATGAGAAGCATTTCATCGTGGCTGTAGCGTTTGGACAACTGGGACATGCGGTGGCTCTTCCTGTCACTTGGACCAGGGAGGCGGAGAGACTGACTGCTGGGTTTGGAGGGAAGCTGGACATAGAAAAGAGAAAAGACGCTGTCCAAAACATTTCAAACCGATGAAGTTTTACTATTAGATTCTATTAGTTCCCCAGCCTCAGCTTTCAACTTTATTTTTTTTGCCAGAGACTGGAAAAGGTCTGAAAAGGGTAAAAATCTGTCCTTTTCACATTCTTTTAATTCTAAATGATAATTATTATTAATAATGATTCATCAACTATTGAAAAAGTCAACTTCAACTAATTAAGCAATCAAATAATCTTTAAGTGGGGAGTATAGCCTCTAAAAATTGCCAAGAGAAAACAACAGAGAGCATTAATTTTGTTCAAAACTCCACAAAATATAAATAAAATTTGCATTTGAGGTGAAAAAAACCTTCTTTCTCACTAAATATACTCAGTTTAAACTTAATCTTGTTTAAAATAAATGTAGCTGCAGCCTTGTTGAAAATAAAAAATATAAAAAATTCCCAGGTACATCTTAATAAACTAGAAAATGTAATATCTATTGTGTTCCTCCACTCTTGTCGAATCTGTTTGGGGGTTTTTTGTGCTTGTTTTTTCACTTCTTCAGACTGTTTAGAAACTAAGGGAACACCTGGATGTATATTAGTCATTGCTGTAAAGATTAATGAGCTCTTTGAACTGCTAACCTCCTCCCACTTAAATGATAAATAAAGGGCACACATAACAAAGACACCTAAATGTGGCTATTTTCATGCCCCAGATTACTTCCTGATGGACTAAACTGCTGACATGTTCCTTTGTTTGTCCTATTTGTTGATACATATGGGGCCTTTTATAAGATGGTGGTACGTTTAAACAACACCCAACATTATAGCACCTAAAGAGCATTTTTTTTAAAACATGCTCACTTGAAAAGGAAAGAGTTTTCACCTGAATCTGACTATGACTCTCAGTATTCAGGCAGTAAACCTTGCACTGGAAATAAAGAAAGAAATCCTCATATTTAACTTAAGAAAAATGAAACTAGTGAAACAGTTTCATTTTTTCGAATGAAACAGATGTTTGTTAGTAATATAACATAATATGATATGTTTGAATCCAAGCACTAAATAATTTTTCAAACTCATCTACGGTTAAAGTTTGGAAGATAAAATGAAAATATTGTACGTGTTCAGCGTGACAGAGAAACAGGACTGCAGCTTTGTGCTTTCATAACGTTTGAAGTGATAAAAACAGAGCAAAAGCAAAAGGAGACGTACTGCAAATGGGAATTAGTACAAGTGAATTAGTGCAAACAAGAAAAAAAAAAAGAATAACTCTATAATGCAATCCAAATTTAAGATTTAGATTCCATGTTCCTTTAGACTATATGACATTTGTGTATATAAAAATAATAATTCAATTTCATATCAAATTGGTATCAGTTAATAACTTAAATAATGTTAACCACATTATTTAAACTTAAATTATTCATAAAACCATCGACATTTACGTCTCATTCAAAATAACTGCTTTTGCTATTGTTGAAACTATATTTGAAGTGCTATAATCAAGCTCAAATAACACCTGGCTCACACACTATAGTCAGCCATCATTTTCACCAATAGATTTCTTTCCTCTCTCTTTTTTATTTTTGTACAAAGCCTGTGGATCTGTAGGAGTAGACTTTGTTGCTACTAAATCCATAATCAGGTTGACCTAATCAACAAAGATTCACTTTTGAAAGTTGCCTTCTTGATCACTGACGAGTTCTTCTATTCATTCAATTCAGCTGAAATTCAAAAATACTTTATTAATCCCAAATGGAAATTAAACCTAACAGTAGGTCATTGGCAGTTACAGCAGTATTTAATCTATGCTTTTCAGGTGAAAGCCAAGATTAAAATTCATTTCAAGGCGTTTTAATTATATAGCACCAATCTATGGCTTTCATATCAAGCAATCAAACTGAACAAACATGTTTAATTCAGTCAAGCTAATTCAGTTCAGCTCAATCCACTTCATTGCAATGGTGATACACTTCTTTTATATTCAATTCTATTCCCAGTAATTACGCAGTCAAATTCAGCTGCCTGTAAAATGCAGACTAGTGAAAAGGTTAGCTAAGAAAGCCCAGAGGATTGCAATGGGATACTGACTTTATAGCAATCCCTCAGTGGAAAGAGTGTAGCAGTAGAGGAACAATTTCCTTTGGCAGAAAAAAAAAATCCAGAAAAAACAGGCTGAGTATAAGATTTAACCTAATTTCAGGTGTAGAAGAGTGGCCAAGTGGAGCTAGGTGTTTGAGTGCAAGAGAGGCTGCTCATTGGTTCAAAACTAAGACAAAGAAATAGAACTTTATTTATCTCACACTGGAGAAATTAACTCTTTGCATTTAACCCATCCCCGTGGGTAGTTGCGTAGATGTGCATTCTCATGTGCTCATGAAACGAAATCAGCCTCAGCCCTAGCACTGTTCCAAATCATAAGAACACAAGACAGAGGACAGACAAATTCCCCGGCTGTTGTTCTCACCCCTCCCTCTCTACCGAGCATGCATCAGAGCAGACTTCATTCTCAAGATTAACAGCTTTCCCAGCATGCACTGTGGCAACAAGTGGAGCTCCAAGACTAAACGCAGCCAGGACTAACATTAGTCCGTCTGCAGCAGCCCTCTCTCGGCATAGCCACGTGTTAAGTACCGCTGGCTCTGAATTTTTTCTTTATTTGGCAAAACATTTATTTGGCAAAACGCAGTGGGTAGCACTGTCTTTCTGCATGGAGTTTGCATGTTCTCCCTGTGCATACGTGGGTTCTCTACGGGTACTCCGGCTTCCTCCCACAGTCCAACAACATGACTGTTAGGTAGTTGGCTTCTCTAAATTCTCCTTAAGCGTGAGTGTGTGCCTTAATGGTTGTTTGTCCTGTTTGTCTCTGTGTTGCCCTGAGATAGACTGGCAACTTGTCCAGGTGTAGCCCACCTCTCCCCTTTAGAAAGCTGGAGATAGACACCAGCACCCCTAGCAACCCCACTTCGAATAAGCATGACGGAAAATGGATGGATGGCAAAACATTCATTTGATTTGTGTTTATCTGACTGTGTTAATCATGAGTACACTTCTGTTCCAGTTGACCCATATTTATGCTGTGTGCTCCTGTTCTCCCGGAGTCCATACTTCCCTGTGTTCTTGTCAAGAATGTACTTAGCGAGAACACAAGAACACGTGTCAGAACACTGCTCCTTAAGGTATGGGTTAAAAGCAAGGGGCCAATGTCCCCACATTGTGACTACCGAGGGATATTTCCTTCCTTATGAAAAAAATTTTATATTTATTTAAACAGTTTTGTCCCTGATGATTATTATTTGTTTTGTTTAATTATCTGTCTTTATTTTGGAAAAAGTGAGTCAATCTGCCAGGACCTTAAATGACAAAGAAGTTAAAAAATGGCAACTAAAATAAAGAGATTCCTACAATGATATGCTTATATAGAGAATGTTTAACAATGAAGTTGTAAACGAGGATAGTCAAAAATGTTATTGATCTTGTTATAACAAATCACATTTAATACCATAAAAAAGTTGAGTTGAGAGTAGTGAAATGATTGAAAAAACTTCAGTCTGGCAATATTTTTATGTCATGTCAGTAATGGGTAGTGCTTTTTCTTATAGAATGTCCACCACTCTTCACCTGTTCCAGATATTGCATTTTAGTCCAAAGGCCATAATTTGGTGTCATTTAGCAAATTAATATCTATCCAACAGCTGATGTTGACAACGGTGGGACTTACCTGAGGCGGAGAGTTAAGCTTCCTGTCCATAGTGGCCCAAGATCGGCTGCTCTCTGAGAGACCAGGCTTCCTATTCAAACTCCTCCGCTTCAGGTCAACATCCTCGTATGGATTCTCCTTTTCTGTGTAGACAAAGAAAAAATATGGGGTCAGCAAAAAAGGGTAGCTTTTGCAATGGGGTCAGAGTGGGGTTAGTATATAAAATATACTGCATATCAGGGGTCAGAGCGAGTTATAAAGATGTCTAGGACATAACAGGGTCCTCCCTTTGGACAATCTAAGATGAGTCATGGAAGGTAGGTCAAAGGTCATTCTCAGCTCTTTCACATGAACTCCATGTTTTAAAACATTTACTGTTGGCAGCAGGTCTTGCAGACCCCCATGGCCCTGCTCTAACACATGGACATGATGCGCCTGGTGAGTCAGAGTCCAGGCATGCAACATGTCTGCACAGGAGGATCTTCTCCTTAGAGATTTCAGTAACAGAAGTGCTAAAAGACATTTTAAAGAATAACTTTTATCTGCTGTTCAATACATACGTTGGAAACACTTAAAGACATGTAAACTATAAAGTGACTAGTGGCTGATTAATCTAGTATATAATAGCAGATTTCTTCTAAACAGATATTTAGAAAGCCTTTAATAATTACATATTTTGAATTAAAGTATTTTTAACAATAACAGTAGATCTATGTCAATAACTTCAGAGTTGATTTCATTTCTAAATAATGTTTGGCTTTGCAAACAAAAACTTTGACCACATTTAGAAAAAATGTTTCCAATTATAAATACTTTTATGAAAATGTCTATCTATGTCGAGTAAAAAGACTAACTTTCCACCACCTTAGGCCTGGGCATTAATATAGTGACACAATGCTGGTGGTAATGTTGTAGTCAAGACCACACCAACAGTGACCAAGAAGTACCAAGACATGACCTTTAGATGCCGAGACAATGACCATGACCTTATATGGCTCTCTGTAATCCATGGCATAAATTAGGTCCAAAAAAATGTGTTAACGGTCTTTTATATGTCATGTGAGCTGAGGTTTGGCATCTTAAAACAAGTGAGCTCTCAGTTTTGATTCCTGATTGAAGAATAACATCAGCTTTAAATTTTATACTTAAAACTGTCAAAAGAGGAAAATAAAATGCTTTTCAAAGAAGCTCCAAAATGGTAGCCTGGGTGCCATTCCGAACTTAGTCCCGCCCACAAGGTTTGAGGTCGGGAAGTTCGGTCTGGCTCTGCTCCATGGTAGCGCGAGTATTACCGCCCACTGTCAGGCGATCCAATCAAATTGTCAGGGCGGGCTTTATACGATGATGGACAGATGATCAACAGTAACGTAATCAACCACGTGACCAAAGCGCGCTTGGGCGACAACAACAATGGCTGCCGCCGGAGAGTTGAGGTGAGTAGATTCTGCTATTAGGTCTGTTCTAGAAGATATCGACAGCAATTTAATTTTAAAAGAGGAACAGAGAAACGCGATCAAGGCTCATCTTCTTATTCTAGGCGTGAAACTGCACGCTTTGATTTTTGTTGACAACAACTATGCGTTGCTTAACATACGTCACGCACTCCGTTGCTCTTATTGGTTGTACGTCTGTCCAATTGAGTGCAGAGGCATTTTTTTTCCTGGTTCGTTCAAAACACGCCCCATAATCACAGCTCTATGGAGCAGCATCAGACTCATATTCTGACTAGAATTGAGTAGGACTACGTCAGGTTACCAAAATGGCACCAACAGCTAATAAATCCAAACAAGCAGGGCTAAGTGGACATCTATGAAATATTCTTTGCAAAGTCGAGTCAATATAAATAGTTTAAATCTTCCATTATTTTTATAATGTGTTCTTTTTGTTGACATTTGTTGAAGTTTAATATTCCATTTTTTCACACATGAGATGAAAAAAAAATAGGTGTGTAAATCCAGATTTTCGATCTTGCGGATAAATGAATAAGGAATTACGTCTGGAAAGGAGCTTCTACCGCCTGTTTTCATCTTTACTTACTTACAAAAAAAATACAAACCATATAATAGATGGTAAATACCACAAACCAACATCAACATTGCATTTGAACACCCACTCATATTCTAATTTCTAATGGAAAACTGGAAAATTGTATGATACTGTAGTTGCTGAGATGGCGGAGATCAGCAAAACGATTCTGTATGGCGAGTACTACATTTTTAAGTGTTCTCTCCTGTTGTGTTTATAGCTTACACAATGCTGTGACATATACAAGCCATTTTGACTTGTATATGTATAGTTTTTGAAATGTCAATTAATCCTTTTTTTTATAGCAAATGCATTTGATGCATCCTCTTCTTCCAGAAGCAGACAAGCTAGGAAGTCTTTTATTGTCTTGCCCAAGCAGCAGGTCAGGAAACGCACCTGAACACAATAGACTGATAACTTCCACTTTTCAAGTGGAAAGAATCATCTTCACCATACCTCATGAAGGCATTAAATCACATGCAGTAAAACTTCCTCATTTCATGGGAATCAGTCCAAATTTTTCAGAACAAACAAATGATTGGTGTTTTTTAAAGACTTAAATACATGTAATACCAATATCATATGGTACCGCTATCAAATGTTCAGTCATATGATACCATATGATTGAACTAAATTAGTTAATTTAAAGCTTTACCTATATCTTATTTTCTAATTGTATTAAAGGAAAGGCGAATTCCAATAAGTGTGATTATTCATATTATGATATTTAAAATGGTACCAGCACAGATGTGGCTACTGTTCTATGGAAGACCACCAGACAATAAATTATGCTGGAAAAAAGGAAACGAAACAGCATTACAGAGCACCCAGCAGCTTTCACTGATGTCACCTGGCAGAGGTCCAACATTAATAAAGAGAGAACTTGTGTAAAGCTGCAGTCCACTTCTATTCAGATGTGCTCTGAGAATCTTTTTTTTTTTTTTGGCAGGGCCTGAAAAAAAACCCTTAAGAATGAGAAGAAACCACAGTGAAGAACAAAAAACAGAGCCAGATGGGCTAAAAAAGCATGAAGGGAACTTTTATATGAAAGAAAGTTAGCGCTATCTGTAAGTGAAGTTTGAATAAACAAGTATCTTTCTGAGCATATTGGTGGAAAACTCGATGAACTTCAACAATGAGGGAGTGTTTTTAAAAACATTTGGGGTTGAAGAGACAGACAGTTTCGTTCACTTATCTACTCTTTGGTTAATTATTTATCCGCCACTAAAAGACAGACAGTGTGAGCTGCCAAAGGCTCCTGTATGCATCATGTTGGATTTCACAGTAAATAAGCTGAGTGGAGTAATATTCTGTGCATCGTTAACGCTGAGAAGGAGAAAAAGTTGGCCTAGTCTGGCCCCATGTTGCGCTACAGCTCCAATAAACTGGAGCAATACTGTAATGAGAGCCTGCTGGGAAAATGACATGTCTGTATAGCTACTTATGTGCAGCAGGGTACTAATCTACTCCTATGATTACAAACATCTCTCTGACACGCTCCCAGACATACAGTACCATGTAGGCAGTGGACACACCTCTGCTGCACGCTGTGATGGTACATATCTCTCTACACAATGGGCTCTGTGGGCAGGGCGAGGCTCAGAGCAAACTATACCAACAATGTCAGTATCAGCTTACACCATGAAGGACATAAAGAGGGGAGCTAAGTTACAGTTGCTCTGTTGGAAGGGGTGGAATTGTGGGTTTGAAGAACAATATCTGGCTTTGAAGGAACACATGTAAACACTGTGAACTTTGAGAAAAACAACGTGAAAAGGATTTAGATGAGAATGTGCAGTAGAAAGTCTGTATGATTTGGTTATTATAAAGTATGTTAGGCAACATGGTATATAACCGAGAAGTATAAGGGGAAGTGATAGGTGGTTTTTCAGAAGGTCTATAATTCAAAATCTAAAAAGTGTATCAGCTTTTTGAAGTATGCAAATCTTTAAGCATAAATTAAAGTGGGCCGGTATACAAAAATCACTTCTAAATATTACCCGTCGGAGTGATGGTACTTTTTTCACATACCTGGACTTTCTGGGGCATATCCGCCCCAACCCCACGCCAACCTTTTCAGTAGGGTCTGGCAATTAATTGCATTTGTATTTTAATAGCAATTTGATAAAATACAATTTTTAAATTGCAGAGGCACTCAATTTTGGTCACTTTAGATTTAACAAAAGAAGGGAATAGAGTCGCAACTAGAATGCAGATCCATGCATGTCAGTAGCAGAAGGCAATTTTCCAAACAAAAATAGCAAAAGTCCTGTTGATTTTGGACAAGCTCGCTTTTAAGGTCGTAAAAACAATGAAATCCTGTAGTGAAACATCTGAATGCTTGTGGTTAAGCAAAGGAATATCTCAAAAAGGTTTCAACGGCAATATTGTTTTTTTCTTTTTTTTTATACATTGCAATTTAGATTTTTGCCAAGTTGGAGCAGCCCTAGTTGACAGCTTGCAGCCTATCTGTTGACAAAAAACAAAAACTTTGCTTTTTGGCTCAAAATGCCATACATTTGTGTGGCTGATGAGTCAAGAAAAGCAGAGGAAAATGAACACTGCTGTAGCATATGTGAATGGTCACAACAGCACTCTGAACAGTCCTTTGCATACATGCACACGGAGGAGACATATTTTCACATAAGATCAAGGGCGGTGCTAGCCATTTGGGGGTCCTACGGACAAATGAACAATAATAAAGTATTTGTCATTTAAATGCATATACTTTTACACAAGATAACTGTGTTGTACCTCTCATGGCATAAAATTGACAAAGGAGCAAGATTTTAGGAGGGAGTAAAATGAGGAAAAAAATAGAGTACAATAACTAAAATGCAACACTGGAGGTATAATACAGATCTAGGACTCATCCCATTAAGCTCTGTAAGAATATCTTACTGGACAGGATGAGCATTATCTGTGGACCCTGTGTAATTATTAAATAACCCCTCTAGGACTAATTTTTATGTGGGACATTCACAAGAGACAATTGAAGCCTGAGATTTAGCTTAAATGTACAGCCTTCTCCCTGAGATGATGTTAATGGGGTGCAAAGTGATTCCTACCATAGAATGCAATGCATGGCGTGATCCACAGTTTGCATCTATTGCTCCTCCTCTCCATCTTTTTAATTTTGAACTTTAATTATATATGATCATTTCTCATGTATTTTTACTTATTCAAAGAAGGTTAGCGGTTAATCAACCGTGAATAAGTGCATGCGAAATTGTGCTTTGCTGTGTTTATTTTTGCTGCCTTTGTCTACGACAGTAAAAATAATTCCAAACATTCTTTTTGTTTCTCTCCCTCTTTCTCAGCACGTCAAGGAGATGTAGACAGGAAGTGAGACAAAGTGGAGATGTCTGTACAGAAGCATGTCTTAATCCTGCTTTAAAAAAGATTTATGCTTTTAAAAGAAGTTGCATTAATGTGCATTCCATGTTTACTTTTAAAAACCTTGCCTTTAGGGCTGACAAACATTTCTGTTGTCAAGCTGTTTTCAATTATCAACTCATGACTCTGTTAAAGCATTACCTGTAGTGCAGCTACTTTTCCTACTTAATTACATACTGCTCTCATGGAGGGGGGCACCATTAGAGACACTAAAAAGAGGTCCATCTTTTTCTTTTTAAAATATTTAGGTTTTTTTTTGTTATTTCTTTAATTTAATGTTGATATTTATAATGCCTGTTGCTTAACAATGGTATGGGCAGATTTTACAATTACATAACAATCCAGAAGAAGCAAAGAGTCTGCACATAGTCATTTACTTATAAACACAATGGGATCCACTCTGCTTTTCATCAGCTTACTTCTTGCATTAACGATCTGCTCTGCTCTAGATTGCAGTAAGGTTCAGGGGGGCAAGCTGCAAAAATAGAGCAGCTGCCTATTTAACAGAAGCAGCCGGTTTGTGTGGGACGCTTTAGAAACTCGCCGCGGTGCACCCGGTGGAACCACTCTAACTGAATATAATTGATGCAATCAGCTGTGACAACCCAGCGGAGGCGCATACATGCCGCCTCCACATCCAGAGCCTATTAACATCAAAAGACAGAGTAATCGCTTTTTCATGTCCTGATGCATCTTATTTTTTCCTAGAAAAAAAAAAAAAAAGAATTTTGGGGTGTAATTTCTTATTTTTCTATGCTCACGTCTAGAAATTTAAATCTTTGTCCCTTTTTTCTTTTACAAAGCATTCTAACTTTGGTCTATTATAAGGAGAGAATCTGCAACAATTTTAATGATTCCCATAGATTCAAAATTACATTATGCTCTAGACTATACTTTGATATAAAACATTTCTATGAGCTTTAACTACATATTTAGAAACACAGCTCTGCTGGAAGGTTAACATCCCCACCAGAGTATAGTCTCTTTGTGTATTTTAGCTATATTTATAATATTTATAACTGTTTCCCCCTACATGGCCTTAAATCATGCATTTAATTCATTTTAAAATGCCATCCTTTAACAATACCACCAATAGCTCTCCTGTCAATGGATTCTCACTCCCAAGCTCTGCAGCCCCTCCAGAAATGTAAGGATCTCTTACCTATTCTGATAAATGTTCTCATTGGCTAACATGCCATTTTAGGTGGAAAACCCTGTCTTGTCCTTTTTTGTATGTTCAAATGATGGAGTGAAAAGTGCTCTGCAAGTTTTACAAACTTTGGCTATTGTTTTATAATCTTACACTGCTTCAAACTTCACAGTGTTATTGTTGATCTATGTTCACTAGATTCATATTTTTAATTAATATTAACAAAAATGCTCTTTGAAAGTGAAGCTGTATTTATACTAACATTAATATGCACTAATCTAATTAATGACCTATTAGATCATTTCTAAACCAAGCCAGTTTTTATTTTTATTTTAGTGGTATCAGAATAAAGGGGCATGCACTTAAATGAAACCTTTTTAATTCAAATACAAAAACTTGAGGTTGGATTTATCTTCCACTCGACAATCATGCACTGCTTTGTGTAGGTCATTTAATTCTAGCAAATTACAAAACCCATTAAAACATGTTGAACCGTGAAGAAGGTTACACAATTTGAAGCAGTTCAAAGGGTATGAAGGCTTTTACAACATGCTGTAAATCTTACCTCAAATAGTTTTAAAATTAAGGGTTTGTTACTTTATGTAAAGGTGTTAAGGTTGAATCATCCACGACAGAGTCTCCCGCATTTGTTTACAAGCATAAAACCAGACATTAGTGTAAAGTCACTGCTGCACAGATTCATGATTCATGACACACCTAAGCACACATCATTCATCATTTCTCTTTTCATCAGCTAGACCGGTTAACGACAATTAAGAAGCACTTTAAGATAACAATCTGCCATATGCTCATAATAACATAAAAGAATGACACACCATAGGTAAACATAACACAGGAAACATCAAACACAGCTGCAAGACCTGGAAATGCTAGGAGATGATGAAAGAAAGTGGAGTTGTCCTGGTGGAGTTCACAGCATTTTTTAGGTCAACTGTAGACACACAAAGAGGCATGGATATGTTTCTATGGCTTGATCAGGTTCCATATATAAACTTTTCAACATATAGAGAGAAAAAACAACCTTAAACAGAGGGGGCAGACTCAGGTTCAAGCTCTCAAAAACCTACAACGCAGCGATAGAGATGATTCCTTCCCAATTTTATCTCAACCCCCGTCGCTATGCAGGGGAACAAAACATCTTGCCTGGTCAGCCAGACCAACAATGCCCCTAACGACCCCCCTTCCAGAGGCATAGGCCAGAATTTCGTAATGCAGGCTAAAAAAGAACCCAAACAACCCCCATTGCCCCCATGGTTGGACCCGTTCATCTGCTTCAATTGGCACGTTTTCTAAGCCAAAGCAAGGTTTTGGGCTACTATATAAAGCTTTGAACTCAATGCTAATTCTGGCATATTGAATAGAAAAACATCCTGGATGGCAAGCGAAAAGTCTTCAAACTTGAAAACAAATTCCAATGGATTGTTTATTAACCTTTTTTGGAATAACTATGACCAAGATGACTGAGAATCTTCACCGGCACACATAGACTTGAATTGTTTTTTCTTTACCCACCAACACCCTAACCCAACCGAAGATTCCATCAGTTAATGGGCAGAAGTTGTATTCTTTAGATTTCAGGAGGAGAATGGAGAACAAACCAGACGAAATAATAGGTCATTCAGACTCTCCACATACAACAAACCCATCTTAGACTTTAATAATCATAATCAGATATCTACTGTCACCCCCTCGTTAACCCCCCTCGTTCACACAGACTATTCATTCATGCACCCTGCTTTCTCTCACTAATGGAAGCCTTTCTAGTCAGTGTGTTAATTCCTACAAACTTTATTGTGATGCAGCCTGACTTGCAGCTCCCCTCCATGGTCTGTCAGATATACAGATCAAATCTATTTGTGAAACATGATGAGCAAAATGCGTCAATTTCTAAAAACCAAATGAGCCAGACAGGATTTCAGACACAAGGAGACTGAAGCAGATCCTATAGATTTTAAAATAAGAGGCGACGCACAGACGGGTCCTATACACATTGAATTAGAACTGCTGCACGGCAACATGAGACAACAACCCTATCCACTGAATCCACTGTGCTGTAAATGATCTTATTCTGTCTGCTGTCTCGTTCTTTCAGTTTTATCGTCGAGTTTGCTGCAATGTTGTAATCTTCTAAATGGCATACAGTCCTCTATAATACTGGGTTTACATGTCTGCTTCCCCAAATACCTGCTTTTGTGCTCTTTTCTGTAATTTCATGGGCTCTTTGTATTGTTTTGGGAGATTTTTGTGGGCCTTTTTTTTCTTCCTGCATTTTTTTCATGTGTTGTTATATTTTGCAGTTCAAAGCCACCACCGGGTTCAGTCTCCAGGACACTGTTTTGGTCAGCCATGAAGACTGCCAGGCAAACTAAAGTCTAACCCTCGCAGTTAGATGAACAATGGGAGCCTTGTTAAGATTCTCGAGAAAATCCGTCATGCCCTGACACTCACTCCAGAGCTGCACATCCTCAGCCAGGGAGAGGAAAAAAAACAAAGACACTCATGAGCAAGCAATGGACCATGAAGTATGATACGCTTGTACAAAAAGATCCAGCCCTTATTTGGTAATCACTGAGCATTATAACATGAACAATATTTCAAAGAAACAAAGCATTTTTTTTTTGTCTCTCTACATGTGAAACCCAAGCAACATTATGAGCCTGACACACATTTTTGACTGCAATGAAAATGCAACGGGGGAGTCAGCAGCTGAACTGGGCAGAAGGCCTGGGGTCATTTGCTAGTGGAAAGGAATTTGGCTTTTCAACATGTCCGCTGTTTCATACGCAGATCATCACTGAGAACAATCTGCAGCATTCTTCTAAACTTTGCAGCCATCCCAACAAGTTAGATTAAGTGTCTCCGTTACTGATTACAGCGTCCTAATCAACAAAGTAGTGTGCTAAAACATGATGATGTTTGGATTGGAAAGCTGATTGCTAAAAAATGTAATTATTAGGCTATAACTCTGTGCATCAGTCATTAATCTTACTCTAACGACTGAGTGTTGACATACTGAACCCACAGTGGGAGGTTTTTACCAAGAATATCTAAAGGAGGAAGAGAAAGCAGGTTTCTCCACCAGCCTTATTATGATTAGGCACCAGCGTAAGAGTGCAAATTTAATCAGCCCTCCTAAAATACAACTTAAAGTCTGATTTTTTTTCCTCTTACATCACCATCATTTCTATTTTTAGCTCACATGATTGAGGGTTTTTAAATGTAAAGCATGTGTTAGTAGCCTTTCTTCATGGTAGATAAGTCTCCTAATTTGCACTGAGTGGGGCATATCTCACATAAGTTATAGTATAAGTTTTTTTTTTTTTTTCTTAAGCAGTATATATGTTAAATTATGGTCAACTGGTCCTCCAAACAATCTCAGTTTAGAGAAACAAGGTTAAAGTCCAACTGCGAAGGGAAACTAAAGAGGCAGATTTTAAAAGATTTCTGTCATTCAATATTAGTTGCTTCTAGAACAATTTTTAAGATACTGTGGCATCTTTAGGCTGTATTTGGAGTAAAATAATCAGTGAGAAAATATGGAAGTAAGAATGGAAACAACATTTACTCAGTCTAACCCAGTCTTACAGACTGAAAAAAGTTTACTGAAAAAAAGTATTACAGTGTGACCAATCAGACCATTACTGGAGGCTGAAGGACCCAAAAGCTGTGATGATAAGTAGTTTAACAATTACAAAATACACCAATTTATTGTAGCGATACAAGGAAAACAGAGCATAGAACCGTGGTGAGCCCAACATAAGAAACCAGCAAAGAACAATGAGAGGCAAGTACCTAAATTCTGAGAAGGTGTCTCAGAATTGAAGCATTTTAGCAGAGTTAATTGATAAATCAAACTCTTACCAAATCTGGTTAGGAACACCTGCAAACATCTCTCCCTTTTTTTTTGTTTTTTTTTTCCAAAAAGGAAATGAAGGATCTACGGATACATCCACTGATGGAGCAATGTTTGTTCTGATTCAGCTTGCAGCCACTGGTTAACGTCATACTCGTCACTGCACTCATTGGTTCCTAACATTTCTAGGCTAATGCATCTGCCGCATTTTCAGTAGTTTGTGAATTCCCAAATCTTGCAACAATTCATCTTGCTAAGAGGATAAGAAAATAGCAACTAACTAGAGAAAAAAAATACCAAAATACGTCTAAATACAAAGACAAAAGTTTACCCAAACCCAAACATTGTTAGATCAGGCTCATGACGGGAAAATAAAGGAGCACAGCACTGCCCCTCCCCAACACGTTGCCACATACTGCCTGATGCTCCCTCTTTTTGTCTAATTGACTCATAAAGAAGAGTCAGCTGTTTAGAAACTGATTGACTTAAACAAAGTAAGGGCTACCCGTTATACCAGAAGAGTTGGCAAACTAAGAGCAGTATGTCAGCTGATAGGTTAAACACAAGTCAGTAGTGACCAAACTAGCTAATTAGCTTCAATTAGTTTATTAGATTCCCAGTTATTAGACAAAAAATGGCTGCAAAGCAATGTAATTTTCAATACAAGTTTACATAAAAGTTGCAACTCTATTTAATATTATTTTAATTCAACAAGTTTAGCTGCATAACAAACATTTTCTTTCCTCTTATTCTATCCCAAATGGGCTACACTTACCTACTATGTCTTCATAGGCATTCTCCTCTAAAGTGCTTTTAGAACTGGGTCGACTCTTGGGGTCTGTGGTCAGCGCGCCGTTCTCTGTGGGGGAGGAAGGATATGAGGATGGGAGGCTGGCAGCATCCTCCGACTCACAAGACTCTCTAAGTAGAAGACAAGCAGAAACAAACAGAAATCCATAAACAAAAGCTACAAGTAAGTCAGTGTTTTATAATTTGTGAAGCAAACATAAATTATACAAGGATGAAACCCACAAATCTGGACGTGAAAAACAAAAAGAGTCTAGATCTGTTTTTATAGCTCCGTGCACAAAAAATTAAAACTAATCACAAAATGATAAAATCTACCATCAATGTGTGATTCAAACACAAGCAAAGTTCCAAATAAGATATCTTAATATCTCTGAGGGCTCTCTGTATGCCGTAAAGGACACACAGCGTGTCAGTCACTGCAGAGAATCTTAGCTGGACTGTGTGTCTAAGAGAATCTACTGTATCCTCACAATAAAATGTCAACAGCATGTGGTTTCTGCTCTGAAACAGCTTCAACCACAGGAATGTAAAAAAAAAAAAAGAATCCATGGGATGAAAGTTTGAGAATTTCACATTGGAACGATCTGGTGAGGCAACACCCTTGCTCAAGTGGTGAGAGTGAAATAAGAAGAGAGGCAAAGGTCAACTGCTGGATTGGACTGCAGCTGGTAAATATGAGAAAGCATGCCTGTATTTAACAGTTTTGAGAAACTTCCAAAAAGATTTTATAGGCCATCAAAACACTCTTGAATTTGTCAAACATTTTAAATGTTCTTTAGACCAAAGCAAATCTGTTCAGCATGGGGTGTTTCCATGAGATGCACTTAAGAACCACAAAGATTTAACGGAAAAAAGGCAAGGATGAAACCTGAGTGATTAAAGAAGCATACGCAGGCACATGACAAAGTCTCACCTGTCCTGGATTCTAACTGGCTTGCTCCCCTCACACTTCAGGATCCGTGTGGTGCTGGGTGCAGGAGTGGAAGGCAGGGGTGGGGGGGACTCCAAGGCTCTGTCTGGAGGTAATCCGTTGGTTGACGAAACGTCCTTCTGGTCCCGTTTGGCCTCATATTCAAAAGTGCGTTTGGGTTTAGGTAAGGGGTTCACTGGTGTGACCGCAGAGGTCTGTGGACTCTGTGGTTCCGGGCTCTCAGACCTGGTCGAGCTCACACTGAACCTTTGTCTGAGCCGGGAGAGTTTATCAGGGGCCAAATTTGCATCTGGCTCTGTGGCCACAGAGCAGATGCTGCTGCGCTTACTGGCGCACGTACTGTCCAAGTCATCGCCTATTACAAAGGACTTCTGTCTTGTCTTGTCTGGAGCATAGCAGTTACTGAGATACCGTGGAGGAGGAGGACTGGGATTCTCCTTCAGGGCTTGCTCTATCTTTTGTATCCTGTTGAGGACTGCTGATGTCTCTTTGCGAGCAGACAGAGTACGCACAAACCCTCCAGAAGTTTCTGTCTTGCCTTTCCTTTTTTGGAAACGGCCCAAACCATCTTTGTCTGAAACTCCGTCCTCGTCCCCTGTCTCCGCATAGGAGCATTCAGAGAAAGCTGTACTCATCCTGCGGACTCCCTTAAAGTCAAAGGTCTTCTCACTGCAAGGAGAAGACAGCAGACTTGGGCAGCCCTCGCTTCCCCCAACAAGCTCCCCTCCTCGTTTATCCAGACACAGGCTCATCCTAGGCAGAGACATCCTCCTGCACTCCCATTCTGAGATTTTTTTGCGGATTGTGGTGGGGGGGACACCTACTCCAGAGTGGGTGAGAGAAAGGGTGCGTTTGTGGCCTTGGCTTGAAGAACGTCCCAAAGAGTAAGTGCTCCAGCTCAGAGGCCTACCATTGAGTCCTTCACCTGCTGAGACGTCTCCTTGACTATCCTTATGCTCCTGCACTCCTTGATTCTCTTCACAGAACTTGGTTTGTGGCGGGGGCTTGTAGATAGAGAGTCTGTTGTCCAGGCAACTGATGCTCTTAGATTTGGAGAGTCGGCCTTGGGGGTTGGTGTCACTTGTAAGGGAGGCGCCGGGACAAAGACTAGCTGTCTTGTTGGTCCATCCAGCTCGCAGCAGGAACCTGCCGTCGGTCCTGACGTACTTAGTCTGTTTGCTCTCACCGTCACTAAGAACGGGCTGCAGGTTCTGCCCCTGGCTGGCAGAAAGCACTGGAAACGGGGATGCAGACTGGCTCCTGAAACAGGACAGAGAAATCTGTGGGCATTTACAGAAACTAAATGCTAGTTTGAAATGAAAGCACTTATAAAAATAAAGAAACACAAAACAGTTTGTTTTAAACAAGGAAATAAAAAAAAAAAATTTAAAAAGAGGTAATGTTAATTCAACATTTAACAAGTTAAAACGATTTCGCAGGCAAAACATTTCCACAGAATAAACACACGTGGGCAAACATTGTGAGTTTCAGTCGTTTTCTCATGTGTCTCATATGTTCAGAATATTTATCTTAGATAGTCATGTTTGCTACTGTTTAATTATTTAATAGAAGGGAAGTTAACACAAACGATTTTGTGTCACAGTCCAAGTGGTCTAAAATCATAAAGGCAGAGCATAATAAGTAAACCTGTGCATCTGTACATCTATTACAGACAGATTTTAGTAAACCAAAAGAAGCAACCTGTAGGAACTGAAAACCTGTCTATTCATCCATTTATCGAGAAACTGACCCTGAAAAAGAGGGAAAAACTTTTCCAGGATCAAAGCTGGAATAAAATTCTGGGGCCAGGTATTGAGAAAACCACAGGAAAGTATTTGGTCTTTGGCAGCATAACATTCAAATAAAAGCCAAAGGAAATACACACTTCATTTAACTCCGGTTGTGGATTTTTCCAGATAATTGAAAAATTACTTGAGAAGATTCACAGCAGACCTCACACAGAAGCCATGAAACACATGGAAGATTTATGGCAGCGTTCTTACCTGCAAAGCCAGACTGCTCCTCTTAGGTTCTCACAGCCTTTTCTGATCCCTGCAGCTAAGTGATAGTAAACTTTACCGCCTTCTCACAAATGTTCCCATGCAGCCCACCTCCTTCGGGAAGACATGTATCCACGTAGTTACAGGACACGCTAACACTCATAGCGTTAGAGAAACCCTGTGATTATCTAGAAGCTGACTAACCGTTGTGAAAGTGAAGCACCAGGAGATCTGATGTCACTGTCTAGGCTAGAATAACGACTCTTGGGAGGAGGAAGCTGAGGGCTGTGGACTGTGATCTAACAGTGCAGGTTGGGACAGATCTGCCTTCACACCTATCTGCCCTTCCCTGATTTCACTCTCTCTGCTTTAGGGTGGAAAGAAACTTTCAGCAGCTCTGTGCCTACAAGCTTTGAGGATGATGTATGAAACTTATCTTACAACTTTTCCAGGAAGCATGAGAATCATTGTCTAGTGATTTGCACACCTGGTTGCTATGAAAAATTAACTCATCATCCACAGTACCAGGTATATCATGAAACCATGCTTAGGTGAAGTTTTCATTAATCTGATTTCTAAGTTGAACTTCTACCAGTCACTATTACTTAATACCCATCTGGCATTACATTGGGATTCTACAATATTATAATGTATAATAGGGCTGAAACAATCGTGATTAATCAATTATTGAAATAATCATCAACCAATTTAGCAATTGATTCATCATTAACTGAGTGTAGAGACTCTAAAAACAGCCTTTAGCTGATAGAGCAGTAATTATACCAAAATTGCAAAAACAAATATATAAACATTTTGTATTTACGATAAAGAAAACTTTTGTCTGTCAAGATTCTCTATCCAGAAGTTGTCTAATGGAAACGTTTTATTTTCACATGGTTTAAATTCCAGAAAGAAATCTTTTTAAGGTACATTTTCTTACCTGATATATAATTGATTATTTAAAAAAATCATGTTTACAGATTAGACAGTTAGTGAAACGTTCATTAGTTGCAGCCCAAATGTATGTTTAGTGTGGACTCTACATCACACCTGTTGATGAATATTTGCAGAAATCCTTCTGTTTTCTTACCTCTAAATTCTATTAGTTCACAAGTTTATCACATTGTAAACAGTTTATTTAATAATCTTCAACAACCTAATACTTCCGTCTTAATACTTTTCTTCCAAGAACCCAGACCTTTTAGCAGTCCTCTGAAATGGCCACTTTGATCAGCAATTTAGGCTTTATAATAGTTTTATTTGGACTTTGTATGCTTTATAACTAATTTCTGGTTGCATCTTTATATCTAAGTGCCTTAATGTCAACATATGTTGTAAAATACTTTGTTTTTTCAAGAAATATGAAATAATTCATAATAAGTGTATAACCGAAGTTTATTGATCTCACATTGGAGAAATTTACCACTGCATTTAACCCAACCCTTTGGCTGCCATCATGGGGTGCAGTGTGGGGTTAAGGGTCTTGTTCAGAGACCTAGAGAGGTAGTCTGTGCGAATGGGGCTCGAACTCAGAACCTCAGGATCCCAAGCTCTATGCCCTAACCACTAGGCCGCCACTCCCCCAAATTCAATGGAGAACGTATTCAGGACGGAAAGGAAGGAAAAATACAATCAAGTCAATCTTTGAGACTTTACTGAGTCTACAGCACTTTGGAAATCCGCCTTTTTGGTACTGAAATCAAGTTTTATGTGATTGTTTATAACTGTTTTGGTATTTTTTTGCATCTGTTTATTTCAAGAAATGGGAACCATTACTTGCACATTATATGTGCAAATCCATCGGCCAGAGATGGAAATCTGTCAGGTTTCCCTTTTTGCCTTCAGAAATAAATGCATCTGAACAAAGAAGTACAACCGTTTTTTGTTTCCTAACAGAACCAACAGCATCTACTTTGATGGGATTTGTTTTGTCTTTAAAAGACAATTTTGTAAATCAATTTAATTTCCAAATTTTACATGGGGAAAAAAATCTAGGTAAAAAAAAAAAGTTTACATTTTAAATCTGTTAGCCTGGGTAAAATAAAAAAAACATTGTTTGAACACTCTTCACTAACCCTAAAGTAATGGTCAGGGGAAATGAGCAACATTATAAGATGACAGTAAGGTTTGTCTACTTTAAAGGTATTTTACAGTAGATTTATACATTTTCAACAATACTCCACTTACACTAGTTTCTACAGGAGAAACCTCCTAAAAAAATAAATCCACAAAAGACCTACTGACAGATTTTCACTTGATTTCTTTTCAAACATTTATTTATTCAGTAATAACATGGCTCCGTTAAGTGAGACTCACATCATGCTGTAAAACAAAATGTGAGCTGCCAATGAAGACCACACAATTAGTCTCATTTTTAAAGAAATGTGCTGATATTTCTCCTTTTTTTCCATATACTCTTTCAGGTTCCTTGTGATGCGGATCAACCCAATAATCCCGGTTCTTGTCAGTTTCAGCTGGGCTGGCCACACGTACAGTTCTGTACGAGGAGCTGAACATCAGTCACAGCCTTGCCCCAGGCCTTAACTTAGGCTTCCAGGGTATGCTAAACCACAAGCCACATCCCATTGCTAACCAGAACACAGAGAGAGGCCTGCTCACACAGCTAAGACTGCTACTGCTGGAGTTTAGTTTGCACCAGCTGCTGGTCCCTTCTTCATCTCTTTACTACTGCCACTCAGCTACTTGTTTAATCAGTAAGAGGACTTCTTACAGCTTTCCTAGATCAACAAGTTGTTTGGTTCTAAAAACATTTTCCCTAATTACTTTTAAAGTTAGCTAAAACACTTTACTTTAACTACACCATCAGAACACCATCCTGCACTGGTTATATGTTTTAAAAGCTGAAGATCACAGAGAACCAAAAAAACTGATGAAGTCTCTGAATGTTTTTTTATGAAATAAGTTATAAAAAGTAGCCACAAAGTTAATCCTTGTTCCTGCTAGAAAAAAAAAAGATATTTAATCTTATTGCAATCAACCAGAATAACTTAAGGTTCCATACAGACGTACAAATTAGGTCTATCAGGAGTTTGATTGGTTATAATGGTTTTATCAGGGGTAATAATCTCATATTTTATAAGAATCACCTCGCCTCGGTTTTTTTTACCATGCATGTTTTAACCTGTTAGGCCCCAAAGGTTCTCCTGAACCTTTGACCCAATGTGGACATTACCTGTGCAAAGATTCATCAAACTAAACCAAAGTTATACAGGTCTTGGTAAGCTCATCCTTATGCATTTGCCTTTTGGCAAATGTTGGAACCATCTACTAAGATAGAAGCAAATTTATGGTTTTACTTGCAAAGCATAATAAATTCTATTTCAAGGTCTACAATGTCTGGTTACTGAACATTGTTTTTTTAATAAATAACTGCATTTGGGTTTTTTTTCAGTTTTGATAAAACAAAAAGAAAACACTATGTTGTAAAAACAACTTGAGTGTTTTTACTGAATATCAAGAGCAGAGAAACTTAACAGTTTATAGAAATCCAATAAAAAAACACACGACTGCTTCAGGCTACCACCAGCTTTGTGCAGGGGTGTGATATACGTCTGGATTGTTCTAAGTTTTTAAACAGAGCCACGTTTTCATCTTTAGAGGACGTAGATTAAAATTATATCCAACACATCTGCATCAGAAATATTATGGAAAGAGGAAGGCATTTTAAGCCATCTGACAGAATTTCACATTTGGTCAATCAACCACATGTAGGAATAAAAAAAAATAATAAAAAACTTTTAAAGCATCCTTT
This sequence comes from Cyprinodon variegatus, assembly GCF_000732505.1. Classification (NCBI taxonomy): domain Eukaryota; kingdom Metazoa; phylum Chordata; class Actinopteri; order Cyprinodontiformes; family Cyprinodontidae; genus Cyprinodon; species Cyprinodon variegatus. The sequence continues at coordinate 1,377,965 of NW_015150581.1, forward strand.
AAAGCATCCTGGCTGTATTTTGGTGGATTTAGGATTTTAAAAAGAAAAACGCAGAGCTATGAATGTTTTTACATTCAGTTTTTTATTCAGCAGTGATTTTTTTTAATCTTTTGTGCAAGTTGGGTGAATGCTGGGTAGAGCGAAAAAAGGGGGATATCTGTGGAATCTGAGATCAGATAAGTTGCTTATTTGAGTCAAAGCCACCTGCTGAAAATCTGAGAGTTAGTTTTGCAATGAAAGCACTTTGAGGACTTTGTTTACCATCTGATTTAACTCCTGGTAATTTTAACTGTGTTTGAACATATGTTTTATAACAGCTTTTAGCAACGATTCTAATGTTTCTGTGGATAACAGATATGCCTAAGTTAAAAATAAAAAGATAATAGTAATGAACCACAGAAACAAAGTAAAACTCCTCCCACTGTATCAGCTTTGGGGGTTAGGAAGTAAAAATACTTAAACACCAGGAGAAATAAGCTGACATGAAAACATTCGACATATAAGCTTACAGGTAAAAATTAGGATAGGTTAACTGCATGTTGCAAGTGCTTTTAATCACAACAATCCAATTTGAGATCAGACTGGATCAGATCGGAGAAGAATCAATTCTATTAATCTTGAGAATCTGTATCAGATGGATTCTTAAAATTTGAATCCATATCGATAACAAACTGTAGAAGAAATCTACAGAGTGAGAGTTCATCATCCCCGATCCTGAAGGGCTGCTTTGACATCAGATTCAAAAGCTACTGTTACCACTTCAGTGCCATTAAGCACTGCAGAACACTGTAAACCAGAGTCAGAAGCGTGACAAAAGGAAAACCTCTAAAATATGCTGGACAGTGAGCCTTGAGGACCTGGGTTAAGAAACTCTGGACTAGGGCAAAAAATATAATTTTATGTACATACTGCACCATATTCTAATTGTCAGGGTGATAGTCACACAAATTGGGAATAAGATAAGGTCATACATAGCTAAAGACCCCAAAAACAAATACCGATCAAAAACGTTTTAACAGATAGTCTGGTTCATAGGAGAAAATGCATAAAGAAATAAAGGCTAGTTTAAAAACATTCTCCCTTTGTTTGCCATTTTAACCAAATCAAACCCACATATACAGACATTACAGAAACCGGTTACTTAAGGTTTGCTGGTACAGATGTTCACCACCACTGGATGAAACTGAACCGAAATCCTCACAGCAGGTTTCATTTCAGTTAACCAACAGCAACATCATTACAAGCAACCTTCCAGATCAAAATAACTCCACAGACCACAGAAAAGCTATCTTACCAACTCACTGCAGACTCTCTGGGCTGCTTTAAATGAATCACCTCTTAATAATTGCCCTGACAGCAGGACACTGTAAGCTGTCAACATGCCAACACAAGCTCAGCACTCACAGTTTAGGGTTGGATATGGCCCTTGTCCACAAAACAGGATCACACTTGCAGAGGCTTTGATTGACAAGCTTTGATTATTTTTCCCAGGAGTTGAAAAAAAGTATTAAAACAAAGAAAATCCGCCAGATAAATCTTTGATGGAAAGACGTGTTTGAAAATGAATCAGCTGGCAGGCAGAGAGAGGTGACTGGAAGTGCATGCTGATTAAGCCAAACTCCCTGATGTCACTGACCTGTCGGGGACGTCCCGTACGGCTTTACCCGCTCCTGCTCGGGGTACAGCCTTGGGGTTCTTGTTGGCAGTCATGTTTGTCTGCAAACCGTCCGCTCACCTGTCGTGCAAACAGAACAACACAGGGTCGTTTTTCAGTTGAAACCTTTTAGTTCTTCAAAACATTTATTAAAGAGTACATTCAATGGCTAAAATGTAAAGCAACATGCTCTGATAGATCGATAAACACCGACTTTAATCCCTTTCCCTATCAAAAAACAAGAAGATCAAGATTCCTCTGAATCACAGCCAAGGCTAAGGACCAAACAGAGCTTCAGCTGTTTGAACAGGCAAACACATTATCCCTTCCCTGAACGCGCACAACTCAGATTTCTGTGATAGTCAGAGATGACTGACAACTAGCATTTAACACAACAAAAAACATGTAACACAACAGATTACAAGATATTTTCCATACCAACTAAAACGATTCACAAGCTTTTCAGTGAAATCTAGAATATATAGATGTTAATAGAGATACTAACTTATTAATAAGCAAAAACATTTCTATTAAAATCATTTTAAATATTACATCATGTTGAACTGCTGCCATCATGGCCTTTTTTTAACTCTTTGGCTACAGCTGTTGATTATTTTAGAAACTGATTATTATTATTTTTTCAATAGGTCTGAAATGGCAACTAAAAATTACATATTTTAACAGAATAGTAAATGGAAAAACATGAACAAAATATGCATACATATAATTATACATATCATTATTATATATATATATATATATATATATATATATATATATATACACATGTAAACACACAAATATATTATTTTAATCTTGAAACTAACAATTCTATATTTTTTTTTGTAAGTAGGTTATTTTTCCAGTAAATGTGTACCATTGCTCAAGGTAAGGATTCGATTGACAAATCAATTGGTATTTCAATTAAGAATGCAACTAACGATTATTATGATAATCAATTAATCTGTCGATTATTTTTCCAATTAATCAATTAATAATCACATGAGGAAAGTTTCCTTAAAGAAGACTGTATACAGAATTAAAACAGTGAAACCAAAACTTTTTAA
>NW_015150581.1:1382609-1411853 GCF_000732505.1 Cyprinodon variegatus
CTACCCTCTAATATCTAATTGCTTGATGTGCAAATACATCACCTTCTTCATCTTACTGACATGCCAAGGAAGGTGTACCATGTTGGTCTATTCTACAAGTGCAGGTCTTCCCAAAAGAGGGACCTTCCTGTATCTTCCTTTGTGGTTTTTTTTCTAAACACATCAAGGGAATGGTCTGTTAGTGCTACAGATCTACTCCATCCAAAGACGTGGGAAGACTTTTCTGAGACCAAGAGATCATGTTCAAAGTAGGAAGGAGTCATGTATCTGCTCTGTGCCTTTGTTCAGACATGGCCTTCTTTCCGGCACAAAGGTACAAGGCTTTGAAAGAGTTACTGATATTCTTCCTGATGCATTGTGCCAGTGGATATGAAAAAAAAAATATTATTCTAAGCTTTAAGTTCAATCCTGTTCTGTGAGAATTTCCCATTAATAATTGCTTGCTCTACTCCTACAATTGTTGACTCAGACATGGTGAAATGCCAGGTTACTCTGGAAAAGTTGATATTTGAGCAACCAAATACGTCATCAATTAAAATGTTTCATTGTGAAAACTGGTTTGGTTGGACAGATTCTCACCAATTGCTTTTATTGTGAAATAATAGACTTACATGCAGCCAAATCTGTCCTTACCAGTCTGCTAACAAGCAAATATGCTGGCTGTGACAATGGTTTACAGTTTGGAACAGCATAGATAAGAGAAAAGACGAACAGGCAATGAAATCTGGAGCAGAAAGCAGATAAAAAGCTTAACATAGCTGGTTGTTGTGATTTTTATTAGGATTTTTCTTAATTTAATTTAAAAATGTCTACTTTCTCCTACACTGACTAAACGGCAACCCAAAAGGTGATAATAGATAGTATTGTGACAGCCGTATGTGGAAATGCATAAAGGGGTTGAACTTTGCACTGGTACACTTTCTATCATGTTTTCCTTGTGTTTGGTTCTGTTTTTGCTTCATGTATCTTCAGCAGGTTCTTTTTTGGATCATTTGGTTTCTTCAAATTATGTGTTATTCTTTTAGTTTGGTCATTTCAACAATATATGTTGTTTTCTTTGTAATCTAGCTACTTGGTTTATCCTTATTGTTTATGTTCCCCCATGCTGCCTTTTAGTTTATTCATTAAGGACTAGGTCATATGGTCATCTAGTTTTACACTATAATAGATCTCATGCCTCCCCTAAAAGGCTTAAATTGAAGGTAACTGTTTAGCTTGTCTGAAAATGTTTTCCCCCCTATTCAGTAGTCTTTCATTACTCGCATAAGAGCAACTTATAGGTGTAGAGTTCTGCATTCATCATTGAGTTCTTTGTAAGGTCATTTTGATTTTCTCATTAAAAGAAATATTATTTTGCCTTGACTACTACACTACATTTAGGTCTTCCTTCAGCCGCAACATACTTTCATGTCTGCAACTATGAAAATCAAACGAAATGTAGCAATCATGCTTTTTCGGTCCAAAACACATTGTATTCTTTTCATGTTTTTTTTTTTCCCAGGCTTTGATTTTGACCATCTACAAGTTATTTATTCTACAACCCACAAAGGAATTTGCTGAAGGGTTCCTGATTCAGATAGATTTGTATATAACAAAAAGGTTACAGTATTTTCACAATCTGTCCCTGAACGCTTTATCCTTCATCTGAGTTTAAGTATCAAGAGTGAAGAAAGTTGGTAAAAATATTTATAGGATAAACTACAATTTATTTATAGGAATTTAAAAGAGACATTTGATTGTTTTCTGTTTAAACTTCTAATCGTAGATGATCAGAGTAATACGGACTGAATCTGACCTCTGACCTACCGTATCTATGGATTGCTCAATATCACTCTATCACTATAAACCTGTAGTACTTTATTGATAAAGACAAGTTTCTAAAGATCTGTTCCTCTGTGGTTTAGTATATGTATATATACAGTATATATACATTTATACACATATATATATATATATATATATATATATAATATACATATACTAAACCACAAAGGGGATCTCTCCTCCTTTTTCCCCCAAGCTCAGGTCCTCTACTAGAAGCCTGGGAGCTCGAGGGTCCTATATTTGCCGTTCCTAGAACTGCACTTTTCTGGACCGAGATGTCTGAAGTATTTCCAGGGATCTGCTGTTACCACTCCTCAAGTTTGGGGGTCACTGCCCTGAATGCCCCAATGACCACGGGTACCACTAATGCCTTGACCTTCAAGGTTTTCTCCAGCTCTCCTCCGAGCCCCTGGAATTTCTTTAGTTTTTCATGTTCCTTTTTCCTGATGTTGCAGTCACTTGGTATTGCTATGTCAACCACAACGGCTTTCCTCTGCTTTTTGTCCACCACCACAATGTCCGGTTGGTTTGCCATTACCATTCAGTCCGTCTGTATCTGGAAGTCCCCAGTATATTTGTAGCTTATACATCATAGCTTGTAAATGCTATATATATATATATATATACCGTATATATATATATAGCATTTACAAGCATGCGTTGTGCAATAACTTTATCAACAAATATGTTGTTCAATCAAATAATTTACGGTTATATATTGTTTTGTTAAGGTACGCCCCACTGCCTGTGTTAAAAAAAAGAAAAGAAAAGAAAAATCGCAATAGCAAACATCAGCAAGGAAACTGGAACTTTCACATCTCAGTGATTAGGTTGGTCCAGGTTAATACCATGAGAATATTTATCTACTATATGTCTCCACTTTTTCTCTTACGGTAATCCTCTTGCTGTCAATAAGTGCCGACTAGTTCCTTAGAAATGTAATACTATCTAGTCACTGACTATTCTCAAAACTATATTTTTAGGTTCAGAAAATTACTTTGCAGCACACTTTGGGAGCCTTAGATGAACCAATAAGCCAAAAACACCTTTCCTATAAAATAATGCACTAAAAAAGACTCAAATGTATAAAACAAGGGACTGTGACAGTAGCTTTATAAGCCAGCTGCCTGGAATAAAGGAACTCTTTGTGTTGGTTTGTCCTTGAAAGGCAGCGCTGGTTACAAAGTACGTATTTTTATCAGTGTGTGTCTCTGAGAGAGACTGTTTGGGTAAATATCTTCTAAAGACGGTCCACATGTCCTTGGCCCAGTCACATTTGACAGATCATCAGATGCACAATCCACCTCACATAGGAATGAGCTAATATTTGCCCCATCCATCAGAGTGCTGCTGCAGCCGTAATATTAAAGAACGTGTTTAGAAGGTAAGAGAAGGACACAGACATCTGGAGTTCGTGCCAATAGCTTTGATGTCATTCAGACAATACGCAGGTTTGCACATAATCAGTGTCTGGCTTCATCGTAACTGTTCACTCTATAAAACAAACTAAAGTCATTTTAACATTAAGCAGAGTCTTATCAACATCATTCATCTGAGCTTTCCAGTTAGGAGTGTTTTTAACGGAAACGTGGAGCAGAATTAGACACAATAGCATCTTTATAATGAAGTCAATTTTTTTTCCCCCTAAATTCAACTACTGGTGGACCTGCACATCATTTTCTGCTGATTAGCAACCTGACTTTAAGGTTTTGAAAACCACTGCAGAGCTCAAAGGCAGCCAAAAAAGTAATAGAGGAAAGGAAGAGTGCAAATTCTCAACTCTGCAGACGTCAGAAATCACTGGCAGAGGAGAGCAGAGGGGCACCGGCGCTGAACCACACTCTGTAACTACAGAAAGATGTTGTTCCTGGTTATTATATTAATAACTGACAAGCTGAGCTGAATGCTATTAGCAGAGTGGAAGATTCATTTTTCTTTTACTAAACCTTCCGCCTTTAATATACTTCCTAATGTAACATTTCCATCTAAAGTGATAAGAAATCAGAGCTTTTTTTTCCTGATTGGGCTAACAGAGTCATAGCATTCTTAAGCTCTAAATTCATGTCCTGGTTTCTGCTTTAAAGAAAACAACCAAGGTCACTGATACCAGCAGCTGCAACAGCCCTAATTACACCACCTCATGGTCTGTCATACTGCCACAAAGTAACTCAGTTCATCTTCCCCTTTTTTTAGGTTAATCACTGCATATTTCTCTATGTGGGAAAGAAAAGGAGGCTTTCAGTGTAACCCAGATATGAGCATGCACAGCTGCAGAGGCAGGCGCGCGGAAAACTAGAGTTACATCCCTCTGAGCTGCAGCGGGAGAGCTAAAAAAAAAAAATGTGTCACAAGAGACGACCTCTAACCCAGGAGTCTGGACTTGTGCTTTTGTTTACCTCTATCTTAAAGTGGGAGTTTTCAAATGGTAAACTACAGCAAAGAGTGGACCACCAAAGAGGTTTTTCTCTTATAATTTGATAGAAAAATTTGGCCCAAAGGCACATATCCTAAACCACAATAGCTTTCCTTTCAGTTAGGGTTGCCAAATTGAAGATTTAAAAAGGGACACTTCTTAGCCGAATATTGCCTCCCACCCTAACAACATCCATTTATTTTAGCCTTTCCTTGTGTGTGTGAAATGATCTTGCAAACACTTAAATGAAACCTGAATTGAATTAGACACCAAATTTTGGTTCTTAAAATGGGATAGCTCATTTTTTTTAAACGAAAAATAGAAACCCGCCTTTTGGTGTCCCTCCGTCTCATGGCTCGACTCTTTTCAGATGGTTAAGTTACATCCACACAGAGCAGAGGACGCATTCCCACAGAAATGGTTTTAGGATAAAGATGAAAAATTATAACATATAAATTACTTTTGCCTTTATTATGAGCTGCTATGTCGAACTAGGAAGTCTGTCTGACGATGAGTTAATTAGAGTTAAAAGAAAACCAGTATTAACCTGGTTTGTTAAACCAAAACTTTGGGGACTTGTTTTGTATATTCAAATGTCATATAGAACAAGTTCTCTTGTTTCCCAGAGTGGAGATAACAAGATCATAAACATGATTTTTTTTATGACTTATACAGAGTTTTTATGTTGTTTATGTAAAAACTGAACCTGTAGAGTAGAGATGAGGTAAGGTGATTTATGGTGAGATAAAAATGATCCTCTGACACAAAGCTGCCAACTATTTATCATAGCTGAATGCTTCACATCACTCTATAGAAGCTTTTGTAAATTCTAGGTCTGGTGCCATTTATTCTGAGATTCGACGTGTTCTAACAAGAAACAACAAGAATAAACAGCTTTCTATTTGTCATTTTAAATGATGTAATGGTTTTTTGTTAAGTTGTAGTAAACAATTTCATGGGACAGCAGTAATCAATGAAGCGCAGATCATAGATCATTTAGGGTCTTCCTGCTGAGACTGAAAAACAATGCCACATTATTGACTTTTTTTTACGTTGAAACGACTGCAAAAATGATCTAAAGCAGCAGAATGAGAGAATAGAAATGATAGAAAAGAATAGAGAGAATAGAATGATGAAAAGTTATCTCTATGTCCTCCAGCAGTCTAAGCCTATAGCAGCACAAATGCAGAAAATAGCTCAGGGTAAACTACGTATTTTGGATGAGGTATAAGAACGGTAGCAACGCAATGCGGCTAAGGTAGAAAGGGCTGTTAACGCAGTTTGTGAGCCAGACAGTGAACCTCTGTTCTGTTGAGGTCAGGACTGTGTGCTGGTAAACTTTCTCTACACTCTAAACTTTATCCACATGGAGGGGAACGACACACCTAAACAACAAAGCTTGTACTAACAGGAAATCTCACTCTAACATGAATTTGATGTTGTGTTTTTTGTTTATCCAATGAGGTCACTCACATGGGGAGATTTTACTCCGATAAAACTAGTGATACTTTCTACAGGACGGTAAAACTACTTCTTAACGTATATTTAGTTTAAAAGGTTTCTTAAGTAAATTTAACTAATTACTACACTGGAATAAGTAAACATTTCTTAAAATAAGTGCATTTACACTTAATTTGCGTGGGTAGGGTGGCCGACCCAGGTTTGAATCTTGTCTGTGGTCCTTTGCCGCATTTCTCTTCCCCTCTCTCATACCCCCTTTCCTGTCAGCCTACTGTCCAAAAAATGAGCCACTAGTGCCGTAAAAACTCAAAACAATAAAATAAAATGAAAAAAAAAACAATAATAATTATGTAGGTAAATAAGCCAATGCAATTTGGATTTTTTTGGCTTAAAATACGATAATTAGTTACTGTATTATGCACTTGAAATAAGGCAATTAAAGTTTTTTTTCTTATTCTAAATGTATAATGTCTTTTTCCCTTCGCAAAGTAGAAGAAGCCAAGAAATAATTTGCTTATTTTAAGAAAAATCGACTTAGATTTCAGTTTTAAGTAGTGCCTAAAGCTTCTGAAACATATAAACAGAATCCTCATACATATGCTGTTAACAGGCATTCAGTTCAATTCAATTATACTTTATTAATTCCTGAAGTGAAATAAAGCAACCAAAAAAGAACTCAAACATAACATTGCTGAGGACAATCACAGCTTTCATTTAGTGTCTCTTCATTTAAGAGCTGCAACACAGCGTTGATAACTAACAAGCAGCAGTTGATTTACTTTATCCAAACCTTACTACATCAACTTTAACACTTGAATGGACGTCCAGCAATACACAGACGGGTTAGTCCAAGTCAGACAGCTCTGTTCTGTTATCTACTTCTGCAGCAAGATGCATGGCTGTAAAACAGAATTACAGATGTGATATTGGCTGTGTGACTTTATGACATGTGAGTGAGCTGCCCCAGCGCTTATATAAGTACTTTATCTAATGTGGATGAATCCTTTCTTCTCGCTTTGAAAGGAAGCTTTCTCTCTGTGGCTGAAAAAAATAAAAATAAATCCACTGAATAAAGTTTAAAGAGAAAGTCTTGTGATTTCCACAGAGGCGTAACAAAATCTGTGGTTACCATCGTTCTAAACGAGTACATGACTGAAGATCCTTCAACTAATAATGGTGGGGGAGTGTTTGGGTTGTCTCCAGCAGTTCAGCGAATGATATCAGGGCAATCAGGGTTAAAGAAGGCTTTAACTGTAAAATATTGGTTGATGCTGCACACTCACTCTTTCCAATCTAATGGAGGGAATGGAAAAGAAGTTTCTCAGTGGTTCTGTGTTGACAGTCCTGCGACAGGGAAAGGTCATTGTTTGACCTGCACAATGGAGAGGGGGTTTCAGGAGGAGGAAAAGCAGTCTGAGCCATACGGTTTGCATTAGAAGATAAGATCATATGGGTTACGGCTGTTATCTGCTAGGAAAACTCAAGCTCAAGAGACAGGATGCTCAGACGGACACAAGATTCTCAGAAGAAAAAAAAACACCATCTTCCTTTAAATGTCAACACACTATAACACAGCATATATTTAGATATGTTGGAAAATAAATCAACAGCTAGAACTTTTATGATGAGTCACATGCAGACATGGGCCCATAATCTTCAGTAAGATACCATGGTAACACAAATATTTAGAGGAAAGTTTTAAATTGAACTGTCTAACATGATCTAATAGATTACATCAGGTACTCATGTTCCCAGATTAAAATCTGTCCAACACTGTATTTTTCATCCCAGAACAGATTTCTCTACCAGGTAACAGAGGGAAAACTGAAGGTATTAACTTTAATCCAGGTGACCAACAATGGGCATCAATCTGAGAAAGCTTGGATTACTCTGAGACTTCCTCTGGCCTTCATAAAGTCAAGTTTACAATGCGGAAAGAATTAGGGTGGAAAAATTCAGGGGTTTTAAAACAGTAACTTATTAAAACCTTGGCAAACCAATAACCAGCCAATGGCTCTTCAGGACAGATGCAAAGATTTATTATAAAAAATATTAGCCAATCTACTTTACTCTGCAAATGCTGATTTACTATGACAAATCAGTGCAACTGTACTTAAAAGTATTCAGACACTTTTAAGTATCTTATATATCCTTTGGATTGCGTATTTATATTGCGTATACATATTTCTTCTGACTAGAGGAAACATTCTGGTTTTGTAGCAGCCTGGTCAACATCCTGATTTAATCAGCCACAGTGATGATAAAGAGACCAAAATGAGACAGACAGATCACTGATTTCATAATGACCACTGAAGGTGCTTCTCTATCAGAGTCACATTTACCGTTTGACTCAAAAATGTATCCATACCCTGATTCAAACATTAGTAGTTTGTAGATGATTTACTCCAATGTTTTGTTTTTTCATGACCTTGAAAGCTTGCTTTTCCACATTCCATTGTTGCAGGACTTTATACTGAAGTTCTTACTTCTACCATGCATGGCTCTACAGGCAAGCTGCAACTCTCTTTTCCCTTCTGTGTGGTGACAAACCCACTGTAATTGTATTACCAGCACCTAAAGAGCTGGATTGAGAAGTTTAATGTCTTACTCCTGTTAAATGTAATGTGATTAGAACTGAGCACCTGAAAAATGCTTTTTTCTAAATTATGATTATATTACAAAAGCAATTAATTGTCTAGCCCAAGAATAAACGTATTTTTTAACAGAACGCCACCTTAGCCTGTACAGAATTAGGGAAATATACAAATGTGGTCTATGTAATACTAAGTATTTCAACTTGTTTTTCTAGTAACTAAATGGATCTGGTTGTGCTGTTGAGTCTCAAATCCAAAATTATTTTAAATTGGCGATATATAAACAAACAGATTTCTGTCACAGAGGAGGTGGTTTGACAGGACCCAAATTGAGACAAAAGCTTGAACTGGTTACTTGAATGTTTAATAATAAAAAGGGTAACAGAAGCAAAAATCCGAAAATATAAATCCACAAAAATCCAAAAAATGCTGTAAACCAAGAACACTCACAACAAGAAGGGGACAAAGTAATGATAAAAAACTAGCAAAGAGTGACTGAACAGGAGGCGATTATACAGGAGAGAAACAAAGAGCAGGCTAATTAGCAGATTGGGAGCAGGTGTGAACAGAGGCAAGAAGGGAGCTAGAGAAAAGGAGACTGACACAAAAGGGCACACAAGAAATATCTCAGTACCACAGTCCAAAAACATGATTGTTAGGTTAATTGGCTTCTCTAAATTCTCCTTAGGTGTGAGTGTGTGTGTGAATGCATATTTGTCTCTGTGTTGCCCTGCGATGGACTGGCGACCTGTCCAGGGTGTACCCGGCTTCCCGCCCGTGGACAGCTGGAGATAGGCACCAGCACCCCTCGCGACCCCGCTTGGGATTAAGCGTTTCAGAAAGTGGAAAATGGATAAAATACAATCAAAAATCAAAATACCTAGAACACAAGAATCGAAATAAGACAAATGACTCAAAATAAATCTTGGACAAAACCAAAACCAACTTCAAGGTAAAACTACATTCTGAATTAAACCAGTGTTACCAGTAACAAGGTAAACCAAATTTGTAAACCCTTATTTTAACTTTTGCTGCACACTGCTGGCCAGCAGACCTGCAGAGTGTTTTTTTTCCCCCTTAATTACAAGAAAAGCTAAATTGGTGTCATCTAAAGGACGTCTTTTTACTGCTGCTTTGATTTTGGATTTTAAAAGGCGTTACTTGGAAACTAAAGCTAAATTTTACATGTTTATATTTTAATAATATTATAAAAGTCATATTCAACATGTTACTTTTGAGAAATAAATAGTTGAAGTTTATTTTTCTTAGTTTTCATCTCCCAGCAGCCATGCAAACACTAAACTACCTTAAATGAATAGCAATGGCACATTTAAATCTAATAAAATTAAGCTTTACGCAGAGCAAAGATGGAAAACTGTTATTTTTCTGTTTAGACTTTTTTCATGAAAAGGGTCAGAAGAGTCCAGCTCCGCTTTTTTTTTTTTACTTTATCTGTCGCTTTGACGTTTCGGGTGTTTATGCGATAATAACTCAGTCTAATTACAGCCGCTTGTATCTTTTTTCCTTCATTCAAAGGGTCAGCTGGATGTAGAAAGCTTTCTGCTCACATAGTTTTACTTCAACAACTCGATGACCAAATATGGTCACATGGGAACAACTTTAACAGCCCATACCAAGCTCTTTAAAAAAAGCACCTTTCCCACGTTTCTAAAATAATTATAACGGTTTTGTTTTTTCAGTCCGCTGTGTTAAACTTCCTGCCGCAGCTCGTCCGTTACGGTTCAAAGACGTGTCGTTTCTTTTACCTCCTTGTTTTTCCTTACATCCATGATTGCTGGAGACATTTTCAGATTATAATCCCGTCCCGACGCTTAAATCCCGTTCGTCTACTTGAAACTTTTGGCTGGCTGCTCCGGATACCTGCCCTCCCCAGTAAACTCTGTCTCATGTGTTTCCAACATAAACCGATAAACGCAAAAAAAAAAAAAAAAAAAGGAGGAAAGGGAAGAAAAAACCCTTCCAGCCTCCTCACTCTGCTCACTCAGAAAGCAGAGGCAGGACTTGTAGCTATGGGAACGGGTTGTTTGCCCCCCCCCCAGATTTCCTGGGATTTACCCCCCTTCTCTGCCCTCCTCCTTCAGACAGGCATTCAGCTCCTCTGCGCCTTGTTTATTGTCCTGCTAAACTGAGGGGTGCAGATGAATATTCAGGAGTTGAGGGCTGAGGATGGAATGAAACCGGTGGACATTCCACAGTTATCAGCAGACAAAGAGGTCTTTCAGGAAGCCAGAGGTGGATGTCCACTGTCGCCTTGTGCATGTTGAAGATGAGACACTGCAGCAAAGGCAAGTCTATTCGAAGTGAACTGAAGATATGACATTTTTTGATTATCTAAATGAAGTTGACTTACAATAATCGCAAATGTCACATAAATGAAAAGCCTAATCACTAAAAATTGAAATGCAAAACAAACATAATGGATGTCCTAAATTGTATTTCCCTGCTCTGCATTACTTTAACCTCATCTCTCAGAAAGTTCATTACACCTAAACATGTTCCTTAATGGGAAATCGGAATTAATCAGCTATATCTATATAAAAAAAAAGAGGCATATATTTAGTCATTAGGGTTACTTATTATAAAAATAAATAAACAAATCAAATAAAAATGCCATATGGGCAATTACCCAGGGCAGCATGAGAAGGGGACCACCCCTAGAGTGTTAATTCAAATATAGCTGTTTTAATCAAGCACTTTTAATGCAATACTTCAAAATGTGAATAAAAAACATTGATAAATGCTTATGCTTGACGTACATACAATCCACACGTGTTCAGCACAAACTATAAACTGACATCACCAAACTAGAAAAGGAAGTAGAAAACACAGCTGTTTACAACTTTTTCAATCTCTTCATATGATCCAAGAACAACAGCGATTTCTTTCTATAATCTGTTGATAGTGGCAATACTTATAGGCTCAATCTCAAGAGGTCTCTAGATGTTTACATTTGTGAACTGTCATCACTTGCCATGTTTCTCTACACGGATTTGTCTGCATAGATCCATGCGAAGGAGCACTGAAGCTCAAAAAGGTGTAAAGGGCTGGTTATACTCCCCCAGATGTGTGTCGCAGTGAGCTTGTCGCAGATATTTTTGATTTATGCCCAATATTGAAGAGTGGTCTGCACTATATTTATTCCACGCCACAAGGCAAGAGGCATGACAATCACGAACTAGCTGTGGGTCTAGATACGGCAGAGGCAACGAGGAATCGGGGTCCACTACAATTTTGGAAAGGTGCAGCAGAGTGTCTGCGGCAGGGGCGGGGACACCTTTGCATTCATTGCGACACACACGCAGACAATCTGGTTTCTGAGTATAAATCAGCCTTGATTTGGTCAAACATGAATTACTTTAACTTCACAAAATTTAGCAAAAACAGTTATATAATCACTTGTGGTGGTTTTTGGCTTTTTCGAGATGTTCAGCTGATTCTGCTGCCAGTGTCCTAAATGCTAGCACCTCTCAACATCTCCAGACGGCCTGTAGTATCGCTAATACTAGCTGACATTGTAAAATAACTACAACTTGCTCTATTGCAACACATTAGCCCTGCATAACATCAAGGAGTGACTACATTACGCTGGTTAATTTGCACACATCTAAATCTTCTCTTTTTTTTTTTACATTTAAAATAACACTCAAAAATTGTTTGAGAATTAGATGAAAACATGGTTATGTATCCATATTTCTACTGGGCTCCACATGATGCACAAAAACATCTGTATTATATTTATGGTTGCTTTTTTCATCTGGGTTATTAATTCAAAGACCACAATGACATCTGGAGAGGGAAGTTGCTCCATGCTCCTACTGTTGGAAGCACTACAAGCTTTCAGTATTTTGAGATGAGAAAATCTGGATTAGTGCAGATAGAGTGTCTGCATAGTGCAGCATGGGATAAAACATTTGTTTAAATTCTGGAGCAGCGATACCGCTTTGCAGTATTACGTCTCTAACTTTCTTGACTTCTCTAAACATTAGTAACAGGCTTTTTTTTTACATTAATATACAAAGGTGTTGGCAACAATTTCATTAGTGTACGAAAATAAAGGGATTCTTTATCAAACGCCAAATATCTTAGATAAGCAATACTGGCACTAATAGCATATGCATAATATGTCTTTTTTTTTTTTTTTTTTTTTTAAACAAGCCAACAGTTTATGACAGATACTTTAAATGTGTCAAACAAGTATTATTTAAGTTGCGCTATAGCTTGAGGTTGCCTTAAGGACTTCAGTCCAGCATTAGTTGCCTTTCCAGTTTATGTTTCTAACTTGGACGTTGGGATTTCTCATTTATTCGTGCAAATCAAGCACAAGATTGGTGCCAGCACTTATGGTGTTCTCTCAAGGTTTTTTTCACCAAACATTGATTCGTGTATTTGAGGTTTATTTACCAATATCAAATTTTATTATTTTTATTTTTTTTATCTAATTAGCCACAGGGTCCGTGTTATGTGTTTTAGTTAATTAACAAGAAAAACATTGGAAGTGGAAGTCATAGTTAAGCCAAGCTTTTGATAAAATTGTGATACTGATTATAGTTCATTTACAACAGCATCAAGAAATGACTGACCTGAAAATGCAGCATGTATCTACTGAAGTGTTCTCATACAGAGATACAGAGTTTGGAAACAGAGATATATTTTATTATCTCAACACTTTTTAAATTATGCTGCCACTGATGGGAGTACACACAAAGTCAGCTAACAAATACTTTTGTATAACCAAAATCTCCACAAAGAAACAAATTAATGACCATATTCACCAATAAAATACAACATTTAGCTCTTTAGATATGATGCAGAACTACCGATTTCACATAGAAGCACAAAAATGACAGTAACTACACTAATTTCATAAGAGATACTATGTGTACTCTGGTTCTTTGTTGATCCAGATCCAGTCATATTTATGTTTGACTTTTTATCAATGGCTCATAAAGCAAGCAACTATTGCAATCTATTTTAGGAACAGACTGCAGATCACTGAAATAAAATGAAATTGCTGAAATATCCTCAGAATCAGCAACAGCAGTGATATTCTGTGTATACATCAGTGCAATCAAATAACACACTGAAAACTGGTGTTAGTGGCTGTGCATTAGTGATAGATCAGAATGATTTCAGAACATAAGGCTGAGTCTGTAAAACAAATGTGACAAAAGCTGCTGAAACACTATCAACAAACTGAACTCACAGACATAGAAGATAAAACATTAGTATTATCACCATAGCGTGAAAAAGACAAATGTTTCCTTTTCACCATGATATTTCAGTTTTTCTTACAAGATAAAGGTATCTCCTTGCCAAACCTCGGGACAGTTATATTAGTTATTTCATCCCCTCATTTCTGTCTACCTTTAAACTTTAGGATCTTAGTCAAAGTCCTGACCTGAATCCTAATGGGGTGCTCTGGTACAGTAGGACATTAAAAAAGATTTTCATGCTTAAAAACCCTCCAATATGGTTGAAAATACAGGGAATTCATCTATAGCACTATAGAAGACTCATTGCAAGTTATTGTAAACACCTGATCGCAGTGATTGCTGCTAAGAGAGTCACTACCAGTAATTAATTTTAGGAATCAACCACTGAAGGCCATGTAGGTTTGGATTTCTTTCCCGCTCAATAAGAAAAACTTCAACCAAAGTCTGCATTTTCTTGTGTCTTCATGGTCGTTTCATTTTTTTTTATGTTCTGAAACACCTAAAGAAGAGGGGAAGGGAAATTTTTACAAACCACTGTCATTCCTTCATTTTTGTACATTTGAAAGATTCACATAAAACATTTAATTGCTGTCTTATAAACTTTATAACAGTCTTATTTAAAAGCTATTCATTCAGAAGAGCATGGTCAACCAAGCTTTTTTTTTTTTCTTTGTTTGGCCATGATCCAGAGCATTATAAGGTATAAAGTTTAATACCACAAGTTTTACAAGGAATGTGACTGTAATCTATCAAACCCACTCTGTGGTGTGAATCCACCCAATCAGTAAAAGCATTTCAACCTACATAATAAATAGCTTCTATGTGTATTTCCTCCAATATTTCAATAAAATCATGCAAGGCTTCAAAATGAGAGAGCTGCTTGAATTTCAAAAATTGTGAGCATGCTACCCAGTGATTAATTTGTCAGAATATTTTAACACATTTATACAGGAAATAAGATATGCCTGTGGAGAACACACTACCCCTCAGATCCTTTTAAATAGTCAGATTATTTCATTTTATTTCGGTCTCTTTCTGTTTTGTTTAAAATACAGCAGAATACTGATTGGGTCTGTCTTTTTTATATAACCAAAAAGCAAAGTAATGGTCCTGAGAGACATTTAAACCAAATCAGAAGCACAGCTCACCCATAAACCCAACGTCTTTCAGTCTGTTGGGTAAAAGCGGGATTGTCTTAACGTCCCACAGGCCTGTGAAGGTGGAGGAAGTCAAAAAAAACACAGACATCCGTAATAGCGGTATGTAACATTGAGTCAGCAGGAAGCTTTTCTCAGAGACCCCATCAAAACCTTAAAGGTCTTGTAAAGACCTTCTTTCCGGAAAAAACTCCAAATCCCTGCATCTGAGCACAAAAGGCAAAGCAACTGGCTCCTATTTGTGGGTTTGTTTTACCAAGATCCAGCTCCATTGTTACATCGATTACTAAGCCATCTGGACTCTCATTTTAAAAAACCCACATCCTCGCCTTCCATTATATTGGAGCATCAAAGCTTGAACAGACGCTCATAAGTGAAATTCTTTGACTCAAAGTAAATATCACATGGATATCGTTATTACCTTAATGGGTTCACAACGGAGCTCTGAAACTTATTATGGGATTTATTGTTCAATAATTACCAAGGTACTGCTATGGTTTATTTATCATTTGGAAGTGTTCTGTTGCAAACCAAACTTTAAGTCATCTATGGTTAAAACTCAACAGGTTTTTTTTTTCTTTGCTTTTTTATTTGGTTTCATTTAATTTTTTCCCCTAACTTCATCTTTTAGGATTCGGTGATATCTCTGATTACCGCTATGCTGATGACATTCAACTTCCTGTTACTTCTCGAACTCCAGAGTGCTGCTAATGATCAGTGCTGAAGAATTTAACATCATTTGAACCATATTTGCTTTGTTTCTGGTCTTATAATTAAGCACTGCTGGTTCTGAACTCTGTCATATCCACTGCTGATATTTCATTCCACTTAGACTACGGTAGTTTAAATCTAGTTTTATTTTCCTTAGTGGTTTACGAACCTTACTGCTAACTCATTGTCAGACCCTTGGCAGTAGAGACTACAGTTTAGGGTATGTGTTTAGACTTTTCTTGCATATTTTCATGTATTTATTATTTTCTTCTCTCAGGTGTCACCATCCTGAGGTAAGCTGTTCAGCTGTCTATATCAGAGCTGAAAACTAAAGGTGATGCTTCAGCAGTTTTGGAACTCTATCATGTGTTCTGTGGCCTATATTAGCTTTTAAAGTAGTGCTAAGGTTTTTCTTTTTTTCACGTGACTATATTTATGCTTTCTATTATTGTTTTAATGGATATTTAATCCATTATTTATTAGCCACCTAGTATACAAGGTTAAGTAGTTTTATTATTTTCCTTTTTTCCAGCTTTTATTGCAATTTCACTGTCACAATGAAATGATCCCTCTGCGTTTAACCCATCCCCTTGGGAAGCAGTGGGCTGCCATTGTGGGACACCCGGGGAGCAGGGTGGGGTTAAGGGTCTTGCTCAGAGACCCAGAGTGGCAGGGTCTTATTTGTTTGTTTCCATCTTAAATTAAATATCACATTTAAGAAACAGGCTGAAGGCAGCTCTCTGACTTCAGGATTAAGTTGATATGTTTTGTCAACAGTGAGAGGGAGAAGACACAACTTGTAGAGTGATGATATCTCCTCCTTTTTAGAAGGACAGAAATCAGCTGGGGTGTCTGAGGCAGAGCAACTGGCTCAATAAGATGACTGCCACCTGTTTTTGTATCTTTTTTTTTTGGTTTGTTTTTTCAAATTTGGACTAAAGGCACCACAGGAAAAGTGAGGCCTAAACTGCTGTATGATTGTTCAGAGACACCAAGGTAATCTGTTTGGATTATTAATATGGCCCATTTAGCCTTCAATGGACCAAGGTAAAAAACTGCTTTCTGGCTATTAAGTTATTCATCCCTCACCACATGCACATAGACTAATTTAAATAGAAAACTCACGCAAACCTTCTCCCTTAGACGCTGGATTTGTACTTATTTTGTTACAGGTTATCTGACTTCATTGCCAGTTATTAAAGGATTAGAGTTCAAAACATAACTTTTGTTTTGTATACACTCTGTGTATACAAATGACAATAAAAGTTCTGTACGTCTAAGTCTTAAAGTATATTTTGTAATAACACATCGGTAATATAATACAGTGGTGGAAGGTAACAAAGTGCACTTATTTGATTCTTAAGTACTTTTTTTGAATATCTGTACTTGAGTAATTTTTTTATTTTTTTTATTTTTTTGGTGGGGGGGCAACTTATAACTTTCATTCCAATGCATTTCAAAGTCTAATATTGTGCTCTCTACTCCACTACATTTTGAGGAAGCTGGCTCAGCTTAGTTTTGTAATCTGCTGCTGCTGTTTTTTTTTTTTTTCTTTCTTGTAATTTCAACATGGAAGATAGCAGGCCTTATAGGACTGAATTTGGACTCTACTGTTTTAGAGATTTGCATGACATTCAACAAATGTGAGAAAATCCAGGCGTTCCCTCTCTTGAGCAGGTACAGGGTTGTGCATGTGCATTTTTTTTTTAAGTGAAGAGGACAGTCAAAAATTCGTGAAAATTCTCCACTATACCTTTAAGGCATTAGTTGTTCAGTAGGATGAGTTGTCAAAGCAGAGTTGTAGTGTCTTTGAGGTAATAGATTTCAACCTTTAACCTCTATTCCATAGTGAAAGTTTGAGGAGAATCAAGACACTCCTGTTTTGCTTTTGGTTTGTTTGTAAATAAGAAACAATAATAAAAATAGCTTTTTATACTAAAGTTCTTTGTAGTTGGTGTAGATTTTATAGCAGAGTGGTTCTATGCATCAATACATCAGGTGGTTTCTGAAAGTTACAATCTTTTTTCAAATTACTGATATTAGAAATTTGAATAATTTTTTTTATGCTAAACTTATTTTAAATGCCTTTACTTTTGAATCCTCAAAAGTCAGTACTTCTATTAGGCTTGCTACTAATGATTATTTTGCAAATCGATTAATAGTGAATATTTTTTCGATTAATATTCAGAAAGCCAAAGGTTCCTTAAAGAAGATTTCTTACTAAATGAAACCAGGTGGATCTGCACCAGAAGCTCAGGGTCAATCTACACTTTTCCAACAGGGAAATTAACAAGCACAATGTCCATATTTTCTAAATAACGACAAACTATCCTTTCCATCAGCCTTTCCATACAAATAGATGCATATATTTAAACATCCATGCTTTCTACATAAAAGGTTTAGTGGATCAAATTCTTTCAGGTTTGAGTTCTGGGGCGGACATCTTTTCCATTGGTTTCACCTACTTTTATCAATAATCATTCTGCATAAAATTGATATTTACAAGTACTAATATCTACTTGAATTGATTTTTTATTAAAATAGTTATCTATGATTCCACTGAAGACTCTTAGATGAATTGCAGAAAAACATAATTTTTTCTTTACCCCATAAGACAAAATCTAGCTCTGAAAAGAGCAGGAATTATGTATTTACCATCTTTAATGTTAGCACATTGATGTGTTTAATTAACCACATTAACCACATATTAACCAGTGGTTTTGATGTCAAGTAATTCTTAATATACGAAGATTTTTAATATTTTGAATATTCCACTTGAGAGTATTACTGCTGTCACCATCTGTATTAGAGGGGGGAAAATGGTAGGGTGGCCAATGATTGGCTAAGGGTGGCCATGGCCCCCCTTGGCCCCCCATCTAGCTTCACCCCTGCTAACATCTCCAAGGAACCAAAAAACAATTGAGGATTGATTGAAACGTATATAGAGATAAATAGAGATTGAGAAATACTTTTTTTTCTTAGACATTTGATACTTTAACGTTCAACGTCTGTTCCTAAAATTGAATTGCATCCTCAGGTAACGGCCTTGTTTGAACATAGAGAGAAGACAATAGACTGGGGGGATGGACATCCACATGTTGATGTCTATAAGACTGTATGAGTAACAGTTTCCAGACTACTGAAAAGGATTAGGGCCACTGAAAAAAAAAAGAAAAAAAAAGAAGTTAACTGATTTTTAAATTTTATTTCAGTTTAATATAGGACAAAAGTCAGAATTCTGACTTTATTCACAGAATTATGACTTTATTCCTCAGAATTATGACCTTAATCTCAGAATTATGACTTTAATCTCTGAGTTCTGACTTTTTCCCATAATAAACTGAAAAAAAAAAAAAATTAGTTAACTTATTTATTTATTTTTTTCAGTGGCCCTAATCCTCTTTCTTACCAAACTGACTCAGGAAAAAAAATCAATCCGAGGCTCGTTGTTGCATGAAGCCAAAAAACACACTAATGAAAACAGCCGCTGTTAATTGAGGGACATTCAAAGCCCTTGGCTGCCCCCTGTGGGCTGCAAATTGCAATTGTAGCACTGAGACAAAAAAAAACTATTTTCCAACAAAAAGCATCAACATAGACAGACTACATCGACCGAAGTCAGTAACTGTGAGCGATTTCAAAATAACTTATGCAAACAACGGTAATCCCTGTCAACAAATAGGCCTATTGCTTTTTAATTCTCATTTTCATACACAACAAAACAATCACTAACATTTCTTAAAACTTTTAAGAAATAGATGAATCCGTAAGATTTTCCCTCAATTGCACATTTTTTAAGCAAAAGAAAAACACCTACCGGATTGCGTTAATAATTGCGGAGTCTGTTTAACCATCCATCCTGCAGCAAAGATGCGTCTTTCTGTCTACAGGCTGGAAACTGATTTAGGAGGGTTTTTTTCAGCTGGAAAAAGAGCTTCTCCGTCTGTAACTGCATCCAGTGAGTGAGGGGAGGGAAATAAAGGGGAAAGCGGACTGCACAGGAAACGATGACGCTGCTGGATGGAAATCACTTTTTTTTTTCTTTTTTTAAATGAAAAGAAGATGGTCGAAGTTTTCTCAATAATCTACTTTTTTTATTCTGCAATCACTGACATGCCTGTTTTCAGAGGCGTAACCAGAACAGTTTATTAAGGGTGGCCAGGCAATAACCAGTGTACACTGAGGGGATAGGGGCAAGAACCTCAACATCCATATTTTCTAAATAAAGACAAACTATACTTTCCTACAGCCTTTGCTAACAAATAGACACATATATTTAATCATCCATGCTGTCTAAATTAAAGCTGTAGTTCAGGGGTCTTCAACGATCCAGGCTAAGGACCCCAAACTGATGGCGAGATGGAGCAGCGACCCCCTAATTATATATATTGTATGAAATTGGTCCTATGGTCACTCTATTACAGATGGAGTCATGTAACGAAAGGAAGTTCGCCCTGGGATTATTTAAGTATTCCTGATTCGGATTAATCGTTGATGGGACAGGTGTTGTGAATGAAACGGTGCCCTGCTTGAAAGAGCTCCTGTGTGTCGCTGACTGTGTACATTGATGACTAAAAGACATCGTCTGCCTCCATTTATGTGTTTACTACAATGTGTTGAATTTATGTTAATGAGTATTTAAAGACATTTCAATTAGTGGAAAAAATTGCAGGCGGGAAAATGAAAAGAAAAAGTCTAATCAACCAAAACTTTCGCGACCCCCATGCATTACTTCTGCGGACACCTTAGGGGTCACAGACCCCCCTGTTGAAGACCTCTGATGTAGTGGACAAAATTCTCTTAGTTTTGAGTTCAGAGGCAAACATCCTATTCATTGTCATATTTACCTACTTTATTAATAATCATTCTGCATAAAATTTATATTTACATGTTCTAATTAAATGGAATACTTGTTATTAAAATAGTTATCTCTGATTTCAGAGAAGATTCCTAGATGACTTGCAGAGACATAATTCTGTATTTATCATCTTTAATGTTAGTATATTGATGTGCATAATTAACCACAGCGTTTTTGTTGTCAGATAATTGTTTACATATAAAAAATTAAAATGTTAAATAAGTGAAAACATTCCCATTGAGAATATTACTGCTGCCACCATCTGTATTAGAGGGGGAAAATGGTAGGGATGGCCAAAGGGGAGGCCACCCTTGGCCCCCCATCTAGCTCCACCCCTGCCTTTTTTAAAAAAAAAAGAAGTAACTAAGGGGGAGAAATTAAAACGTTAATTTATTTATGTGGAAATGTGTTTAAATTTTACTTGGCTGCATAGATTTTAACCTAGTGTGTATAACAAAGGCAATAATAATTAGCAATATTGATCTATCAGCTTAGGGCTGAATTTGATGTGGGACCACCATAAAAAGCTTTTGCACACAGATGTGGAGGAATCTGGGAGAGACAACCAACTTTAAATGACTAAGATTAAATAAAAAAAATAGATAACTACTAATTATTTTTTGATATGTATTATACTTTCTTTATACAAAGAAAGGATCAAACTAATATAGCATCAGATTATAAGAGGATACACAAAGAAAACTAATTTTTTGCCCTTTTACGAACATATTTTTCATTTTCTTTACATTTAAATGTACATTTTAGAGAATGTAGAATGTATTATCTATGGTGAAACTGGCAGCACTCATCAGATTGGGGGTTTGGGGGTCCTTTCAGCAGCTTAGTTTGCAAATGCCTGGTACCTGCTGTAATTACAAACAAATAAACAAAAAAAGATTATAAACAGATAGGTATAAGACATCATCAAAAGAGGATTTTTTCATGTTTCAAAAGGCTGGAGTGAAGTAGAAACATGTGACCTGGATAAAGAGCATTCATGGGCCAACATTTTGTGGAAACTAAAAGCTCTGCACACAAATATCTGGAAATGACGAGCATGCTGTGGCTAAAGTGCTCCAATTGGATGATATGAAATAATTACCTATATTATGTAAGAACACAGAATAGGAGAAAAGCAGAACCCTGAGAAAAACTATCTTTTATAGTAAGAGGTGAGGATCTTTTTATTTTTTTTTTATTTGTATGTGTAAATTATGTCAGAAAAAAATTACATGAGTCAAATTCACAGTCTAAGACAATAAGTAATCATTATTATTTTGGGAAAAGCACAAAATGCTATTCTATTCTATTACTTTTGTACAGAGCAATATAGCATTATTTTGTAGTTTATTTTAAAAGGAAAAATTTGAACACTGTGTTCCGGTTAACATGAAATGTTAAGCCTACAAAATTCTGCAGGAAGTACAAGGTTGGGCAACTGAACAAAGTGCTAAAGTACTTTCTCAGATGAGTGAGTCCCCCATGGTTGTAGGAAGTTGTCTAAAGACAATAGAGAACTATGAAGTGCCCTCTGTTGTGCTAATTTTAAAGCATCCTGATACTAAATATAAGAGTCCATCCAGTCCAAGAACTCTGCTGCTAATTAAAGATGGGATAAAACTGTCCTTAAGAAAAAAAAATCTTGGACCCATGGCAAGAAATATCCCCAGATCCTAGCTACCGGTACTTAACCTGTGGTCATTCTCTCACAGTGGAAAAAAGCAAACCTGAGAAACTGTGATCCCATCAGCTCGCTAAAAAAATGTATCTTCTCCAAACAAGATTTCATGAGTTCACATCTAAAGTTCCAGATCAAACTGGAGACTTAATAACAAAGATCAACACGTAGTTTTTACTATTAAATTGAAATTAAAGTTTACAAAATAAAGCATTTAAAAATGTATGTTTGTCATTTGTTCTTAGAACATAAAATTCTTTATTTCTGCATTCTAACACCAAAATCATTCATGTGGTTAAAACAGCATTCAGTAGTCTCATTTCGGTTAAAATCCCCCATTTCATAAAAAAAGATGTTTTGAGGGAAGTGGATCAAATCATTAATATCAAATTAAAGAAATGCTAATTCTGGACAGCCTGATCCCTTTCTAAACTAACTCACATTGCTCACTCACCTTGCATCTCTTAGGGAGCCAGGCTATTGAGGGCCCCTGTTGCCAGGGGAGCCCAAACTGGATGTGAATTTTGATCGGTAGAACAGCACTTTTAATCAACTTCTAATGAGGAAAAAAAAATTTAGGCTTAGAAATGTAGTGTTTTTGTCCTCTCTCTTGCAAAGCAGATGTTCAGATATTTTTTTTTCCTGGTACTTTCTGTAGGAAACATGTCCTGGACTACTAAATCATCACAAGCGAAAAAATAAAGAACTGTCAAATACTCCTATAGTTTGAAGCTCCTGACAATTAAAAACGAGCAGATACAAAAAAAAAGAAATAGAGTCAGATATTTCACAAATTTATTTAAGAGTCAAAGATTACACATAAACAATAGTTAAGAACACTTTCACAGGTCTCCTTCTAGTGGTGGTTTATCCACCTTGAGGACTATACAGGCCACCCAAACTTTATAAAAAATAAACTTCAATGAGCTCAGAGTAACTGAAATCTTCCACATCCACACTGTCTATTAGAGGACTTCATTAAGGAGCTGATTCCTAACCAATCACAATATATATCAAAGACTATACAGTAAATATGTTACACAGTCAGAGAGGGTCAGAATCAGTAACACAGCTATGTTAGCCAAATCGCTTTTGATTTCTGCAGAGCTTCATTAAACGTCAATTTTCATGTAAAACATTTCACTATTTGTAAGACATTTAAACAAGTGGTAGGACAAAAGGGTGGACGTATTTAGAAAAAGAGCTTTTATAAAACATGCTTTTCCAGAGAGAGATGACAAACTCATGTTTCACACTTCTGTGCTTAAATGAGATGAGCTGCTTTACATCATGTTCGTACGGCATAAATACTGACCACTGACTGATCCAGTTGTTGCCATTTAATTTGTAAACTGGAAAGACTGGAGTGTTTAAGAGATGAAACTCCATCTTGAAAATGTTTAAGCTGCAGAATAGTCGCATTCTTATTCATTTGAGTATTGTGCAAAATTAAAGTCATTATAATCTTTTCCCATAGACTAAACAAGTGTTTCTGGTAACCTTAGCCTCACAGATCAAGAATTTTGTACCATGTTCACCTACAAAAACTAAACCATAAATAAAGAGTATGACCAAATTAAAGTGGGTCTCTCACAGTGTTTTATTTTCTTCGTAAATGTTGTTTTCTTCCGGTCTCCTCTCCACCAACAGCTCGGACAACTGTTTAACTAAGAACCACATGGCGGTCAAATACAGACTTTCTCTGTTCCTGGACCTGCCTCCTCCAGCGCTGCTGGGCATGCTCCACTTTGTTCAGCATGTTGGGTCGAGAGTGTGAACGGGACAAGACACTGTGTGCATTGGAAAACGGCTGCTGGTCCTGAACACAAAGAAAGGCGAGCTGATTAGAAAATGCACTGTTCTTAAAAATATATATATCTACACTGTGAAAAAAAGAAAAACCCTATTAACATAAAAATGAGCAAATGTACAACAGATAAAAACAGTTTTTTGCTGTTCATTCATATGTATATATATATATATATATATATATATATATATATATATATATATATATATATATATATATATATTTTTTTTTTTTTTTTTTTTATTCCTGTGAAGCACTATTGTTTCTGTAGGATCTTGGAAAACTAATTCATGTGTTCATCTTTAGTAGAAATTATTACAGCTGCAACTGATCCAGAATGCTGCTCCCTGCATCCTCACTAAAACTAAGAAAGAACATCACTGAGTGCTAAAGTCCTTACAGTGACTTTGTCTTTAACATTTTTTTTTTTTTTTTTTGATCAATCACTGAATGGCTTAGCTTCAAATTATTTTATAGACCTGCTTTTGTGGAGAACATGGAGAAGCAGCTTTTATCTCTTATGATCAACTGATCTAGAGCAAACCCCCAAAACACTGTAAAATCCATAAAACACTTTAAATCAAGATTAAAAGCACATTTGTTCAGAGTGGCCCTTGTCTGATCTATTTAAACAGTATTTAAGTTTTCAGTCCAACTTTTCCTTTCATTTTTTCACATAATCATATTTTAACGGCTCATATTTTTCTCTGTAATTGTTTATTTTATTTTATGCCACTGCAATTAACTTTTCTGTTTCTTCTCATGTCCAGCACTTTCAAATATACTTGTACTGAAATATTAAATATAAATAAACCTTCCTTTTCTACAGCGAATGTTGCAGTAGTTCTACTATAGTCCTGTTTATTATAGTAAATGAAAAGATGTACAACAAATTTTTGTTCAGAATAAAAACAAAAAACTTTGAACTAAATTCTGTTCAGGTAAATATTAAGGTTTTAATGAGAGGCCCCTTGAATGAACTCTATTCAATCACATCGTGATCAAAAAGCAGCAGAAGCTCCACCTCCAGCCTCAGGGAAAGGCTGCAACCTCTTTGCTCTGTTAATAACTAAACACTCAGCCACACCAAAGAAGGTCAAATTGATTACTTTTTTTTCCCTCTCTTTGAGCACCTAATTTCTTTTATTTTTTATATGAAATAAAACGAACTTCTGAAACAAGATCACAGTTTCTTTTATGTTTGGTTTGTTTTATGTGTGCCAGGGCTCTAATTGCAGGACGCAGTAAAAGCCAACCTTCCTTGAGGGTGATTACACCATGTGTTTTTCCTTCTTTTCCACATATTCAAGCAGTAACAGAAACTAGAATACCTCAATAGAACACAGGATCAATTCTAATCTGATTCTGACCCTGGAAGCATTAGTCATGTTGCGTTAGCATCTACTGCCAGCATGCCTGACTTTTACTGGAAGTTAAATTTAATCCATTAGGCGCATTGTCCTATAGCAGCTAAAATAAAGCAACTATACCTCCAATACATATACTAATGAAACCCTGTAGCACTCAGTCCAGTTGTCTTCTAGTTATTTATTAGTAAAGAAGCCACAAAATCAAGTAAACGTAGATTAATAGAAAGGGAGGTCTAATACTATTTTCTGTTTGTAAAAATAGTTTTATTCAGTTTTTCTAATAGTCAAAGAAATAAAACTATAAGATATAAATTGGTTTAAAACAACAGCAACAAAAAAATTCCAATTGTAACCCAAAATACTAAAGGAAACTTTAAAGACATTTAGAAAAGCCTGAAGAAAAATGTTAATAACAATCCCATCAAGGATAAATAACTCATTTTAAAGATGTTGTTGTATTACTTATATAGACAGGAGTCTACATAGGCATGTTTTCTGTGCAATTTTCCCTACTTTATTATATTAATGCTAAATACTAATGCGTTGTAATGCCTGTGTGAGAGCTTCCTTTCTGAGCAGTTTTTGCAGCTGATTCTGGTTGCTAATGTATTGCAAAGTCGCTGCTTGAAACATCTGTTAAGATTGCTTTGGACTCACTTAGTACCCAGGGTCATATTTCCAAGAGGTTTTTTTCCCCCCCAAATAGAGAGAGCAGTTATCACGTTGTTAATTTTTACCCAGGATGAAAGCATATCATGTGATGTTTTTCAGCCATTTGCTTACACATAAAGAGCCTGATGATACTGACAGAGTTCAAAGAGGGAGTAATATAACACTTTAAAGCCGAACATACCCCGACGACATCGTCATCACTTTGAATAAGCTGAGAGTGTCCAAACAGCCGCCTTTTCAACATGGGCTCCAGGAGGGTCAGGTAGACCATGTAGAGCAGAAGCAGGCCCAAAATAGAGAGGTAAAGGATGATGGTAAACTAAAAAGGAAAATCAGGGCGTGGATTTACTCAGTGAGAAAATGTACAACAAATAGCAATTACTTAAGGATAAAAATGTTGATTACAGTCATTTATCCCTTATGAGGGGACACAAATTGGTCATAAGGCACCAAAATAATTCTGCAGCATCACATCTCTTAGAAAACATTTTATGAGAAAAGGTATAAAAAAATACCACAGACAAGAAACTTTAAACACAAGTCTCAGTGAGGTGAGACAGAATAAGGCACCAAACTAATGAAAGGATATCAGCAATACACCAATTAAAATAATATTTTAATCAAAGAGCAAAACTGAACTTTGTAATTCAACAGTCTACATTGTTATCTTTTTTTGTTTGTTTTTTTTTTTTCCCAATACTCATTAAGACATTCTTTTTATTTAGGATTTTAATTTTTGCATGTGCCTCAGTCTTGGAAGGTCAAACTGGAGCTGCTGCATATCTCCAGCAGTCAATGTGTGGGAGAGATAGGACAGGTCACCAGTCTGTCACAGGGTGAACAAATACATAAAGGATATAAAGTTGTAGACATGCACACTTTATCCTAAGGGTCATTAAATTGGCCTATTACACCAAAGTTGTTTGGTTTTTGTTTGTACTGTGTAAAGAAATCAAAGTGCTGAACAAAGCAGAAAGAAAGAGCCTGTGTTTTAAATCTTCAGTTGATACCATTTTAAGATTAAATATCTTTAATGTAATGATTCCTGAATATTATAAGTGAAATTGCTCGCACTTAATACATTTTCTCATAGGTTGTTTTGTCATTTTTGTCAATTCATTTTGTCCACTGTGATTTCTGCTTCTGCCTTTCTGGACCAGGTCAACATTGTGAAAGAGGTCTTAATCTAAATGGGTCTTTTATCCTGTTTAATGAAGGTTTCATAAAATTAAAACTGGAAGGAATCGACAAATCTGCGCGGAGAACAGGCCACCTTTTCCCCAAAACTCCACTCCTAGGAATTGAACCTTGAACCTACTGACAGCTAACCAACAGAGCTAGAATCTTTAACCAAAAGTAAATGCAATTTTTTTTATTTTTTATCAGAAAAGTGATTCAAGCAATTTTCCTCTTATTGAGTGCTAAAAACAAGATATTAAATGATTTATCCAAACCATGAGACTCAATGGAAACTTTTAATCCCAAATCAGATTAGGACACAACAACTGCATGAATACAAACACAAAAATGTTTCTTTCTGAGCATTTATGGAAACTGAACTGACCTTAATAGTCCCAGAGCTTCTTTCTTCATATTTACACTCACAGCGCAAACAGTAGGCTTCAACGTCTTTGCCTTCCACCGGCATCGGTTCCACCACATGGAGACAATTACTAATGAGAGAACAGCAATATTAGATTATTATTAACAGAAATAAAAAAAAAAGCTTGTATCAGAGGGAGGAAGTTAGGTTTCTAAACTCACCAGTCTTTGAGGGAGACATTTTGTTTGTAGATATGTCCTTCTACTTCTTTATAAGGTGGACATATACATTTACAACGGATGTCTTCTGAATTCTGTGGAGAGAAAAAAAAAAGTTTACATCAGTAACTATTTAATCTTTAGGGCTTAACATTTTTCACCTCCTGTCATTTGGTTTTGCTGCCAACTTCCTGTTTTGTCTTGAATGAAAACAAAAGGGACATCTAATTCAGTTTACATTAAGTTTACAACTTTATACAATTGATCTTTGATTGAGGAAAATATTTAAATCTTAAAAACCCCCAAAAATTAAGAAATCAATAAATATTTCTGTATTTTTTATTTTGTAATATATGTGTTGCTGTTGTATTGTATTGTGTTTAATTTATGGAGAATTAAACTAACTTTTTTTAATAGTAATGTTCTCAATAATGTTTATTTTACTGTTTTATAATACGAACTATTTCTTTGTTAGTTCTATTACTATATTGTTGTCAACAGAAAAGCATAAAACCCTAACTACATATTTGAGCCAACTTAATCCCACAACTTAATATTTTGCAAACAGAGGGAAGGAATTTTACAGGAAACAGATTTTTGTCTCAGTATGCCAACATCACCATTTCTGTCTCTAGCTAGTTAGCAGCTAGCCAGCTAGCAGCTTTACCTTCGCTGAAACCTCAGTGAGCAGCACAAAACTCGCCAAACAGAGAGCCTCGACGCCCAACAGGAATTTCATCATTTCGGTCCAGTCACTATGGTACTCTCATTAAAAACTGTCAGTCAGTAAGCTGTTTCCAGTGTTCGTCCAGGAACGACAGCCTAAAAATCGAAGCCTTTAGCCATCGAGCTAAAACACAGTCAGCTGACTCTACTTCCGCATTCAGTCATGTGACCTGACAGGAGGCGGGGCTAAATGGAAATGTCCATTTCTGGTTTTAACAAACATCCGGAAGACGTTCAGCAATCAAATCTATCAACAGGATGCATTTTTACTTTATTTGGAGAAAAAAAACTCACTATATAAAAAAGGTATAGGTACAAGCTATTGAATTTGACAGCATGAATGGCACTTTGAAAATTAATTGGCTTCGGTTTTTTTAATAATTCAAAATCAATTCTGGTTCAATATTCCAAGTGAAATATTTTCAAACCTAGGCGGGATTAGTTTTCTTCTTAGATGTGACTTTGATGTAAAAGAAAAAAAAAAACTACCCGTTAAACTTTCCTTCTTTCACCAGCAGGTTTTATTATATTGGAGATTAATCTATAAACATAACTACAGCCCACACAATACTCCCTTCTGGAATTTCAGTTACATAAAAGGGAATAATAGATCAAACTTTGCACGTAATTGGCTAGAACAAGGTGTTTGGTCTGTGATGCATTTGTTAAATAATGGAGGGATTATGTCTTATGAAGACTTTAGAATTAAATATAACTCGCAGATAACCAGAAATGAATTTCAAAAAATTATTAGAGCTATTAACCCCAAATATTTTATGCACAGCTAAAGGTTTTTATGAGAACCCTGTTCACAGAACCCCTGTGCTGCCTGGACTTCTGATTAGTGGACACAGTATCACAGATAATAAACCAAAAAACTCAAAAATTAGGGAACGCTTTACTAGTACTTTGTTTCCTTTTGTATCAAACCCAAATTTTATATCGTATTTCTTGTCCAAGTCTGAAAGAGTTAAA
>NW_015150581.1:1415098-1422277 GCF_000732505.1 Cyprinodon variegatus
TTTTCTATGAATGTATGTATTGCAAAGCTTTGTGGGATAATGTGCACTACTGGCTTTTCCCCAAAATTCCAAACTTACCTGAATTCTCTAAGAAAGGTGTTATTTTTGGGGACTCTGAGAAAAGAAAGGAAATTTGAAAGACTACTTAATATAATAATCATCATGGACAAGTTTTTCATTCACAAATGTCGTTTTCTTAAAGTCAAACCATCTTTCCCCAGTTTTCACAAGGAACTCTGCCACCTTTTCTTATTGCTGAAATTCATGGACAAATAAAACAAGATGCAGAACCTGATGAGACACCCCTAATGTGTGTGTGCTTGTATTTATTTAATTTTTTTTTATTGTGTGTTTTGTTTGTTTGTTTGTTTGGTTCTATTTGTCCTGTAAATACGGAAGCAACCTGGGTTGGCTCCTCCAGGTTTTTCAGGTTAATATACATCTGATGCCGACACCTTGACTATTGTATATGATGGTTTATAATTTTAAAAAATGTACGGAAGAGGATTAGGGCCACTGAAAAAAAACCAAAAAACATAACTGATTCTAAATATTATTACAGTTTAATATGGGGAAAAGGTCAGAATTCTGACTTTAATCTCACAATTCTGACTTTTTTCTCACTTTTTTCTGACTGTGGTGGTTTTAGTGAAGTGGGAGAGGCAGTGGGGCAGTGATTCATGTTGCTGCAGTCTGACCATTAGATTCTGCTAAAAAAAAATTACACACTGTAGCTTTAAAGTTTGTTCATAAAAAAATACATTAAAAAGTAGCCATTCTAGACAGTGATCAGTGAAATCTTTATTTACAGCAAGTTAGATGTACAAAACCAAAAGAATATACATATATGTCCCCTCCAGAACAGGTAAACCGCTCAGCTGTTTGCTACAGGATGCTTCTTTTTTTCTTCCTTCTATCAACATATTTCTCATTTTTCTAGGTCTCTGTTTGGCTGTTCAAAACCAATCCTAACATCATGTTAGGCTGTTATGTCTTGAGGCCCTTTTATTATGGATACATAAAACACAGTAGTTGTTTAATAAACACCCTGGGAAAAAAAATTAAAAAATACCACCAACGCTTACAGGTATACTGTTATATGTGAGCCTTTCACCCAAAACTTTTTACATCATTTACAAAATATCAATCAAAATAATTGCTTTTGCGGTGGGTCAACCTCTTTAGTAGTGCTAGTGGTCTCAAAAAGTTATTTGTGCTCTGTCTGTTCCGGATATTTTTGTTCCCTTTGCCTCTGAAAGTAGCCTATATTAAAACTAGTTATACACTCTATATACAGTCTCACTGACATTCAGTATTTATCTGATCAGCTACAGTTCATGTATTCCTTTATAATCAAATCAGAACAATTCCTGAAAAGTCAGCATGTCTAATAA
Source organism: Cyprinodon variegatus (assembly GCF_000732505.1). Classification (NCBI taxonomy): domain Eukaryota; kingdom Metazoa; phylum Chordata; class Actinopteri; order Cyprinodontiformes; family Cyprinodontidae; genus Cyprinodon; species Cyprinodon variegatus. The sequence goes on from NW_015150581.1 coordinate 1,416,493, forward strand.
GCAGAGTTCCACAGCAAAGATCTGCACTTTGGATATCAGTCCTGATTTTTTTTATCTATAGGAGGCCATTCCAAAACAATGGAAGATATCCGGATTCTTTTCAGGGATGCCGCACCAGATTAATAATCCTTACATCTTCAAAACTCAGTCTTGAAACGTATTTCTTAAGTCCAGTTGCTTCATTTATTTGCACAAATCAGTTTTAGATCCGCTCTACTTTGGCTCCGGGCATAAAAAAAAAGAAACAACAAAACATTCACAAACGTGCCACCAGTGTCTGACTTGATTTTATGGTGAGAAATCTGATTCCTCTGTCTAAAAAATCCTTTTAAGGGCGAAAGAATCTCATGACTTTGGACCTCACAAAGCGGATAAAGGATTTAGGAAACATCTCTTTGGATTCCTGAGAGGTGTAGTTAAAGTAGTTCTGCGGATGAGCCAGCACATCAAACAATGCTTTCATCAGCTTCTTGTCCTGACAGAAAAATACAGAGAGAAGTTGTTAGAACACCTAAATGTGAGAAATAGTCTTTGTTTCATATGTGTCCAGTAGACACATCCTTACGAGATACTATTGACTGTTCAGTTGGTTATTGGAGATTCAGTGGTCAAATAATAATACTCTTATCTGTGCAGTAAACCCTTTATAGGACACTCAGTGAAATACTTTGAAAATCCAAATTTCAAGCTAATAGTATTATTGGAATCCAGGACAAGACCTTATTACCTTTGGAACAGTCAAAAATATAGATTTTCTGATGGCTAAAATGAATGTCAATGTAATAACAAGAAAAGCCAAATAGACCAAATTTATTAAGAAAAATAACAAAAGCGCTTCTATAAGAAATTCATGAAAAAAAGTCACACATTTTTTGGTACAACATACCCTTAGAGGCATTAATGCTGATACTGGCACTTACATTTTTTAGTTTATAGACCTACGTATAATTGTTAACTAGGCTTGTTAACTTTTTACTTTAATTTTTAACTTTTCAATTAGTTTTAATTTAATCATCCAAGGGCTCATCTAATTGGTCAAATGCCAAAATAAGATGTACAGCCATGTAGCAGCATCTTTGCTGAATGGCTGGATATAGATCTTTTGCTTCTAGACCTCACTGAGGGATGGGGGAGAATCCATTTGTAAGGGGTATGTTAGTGATCAAAAACCGTAAATTGCCCTATAGATTTAAAGATTTAATGGAACAATTAATGACGAATATTTATCAAATTAATGCTAAATTTTACAGAATTGAAATTGGCAAGTGGAAACCAGAGATGCTTTACCTTTAGAATTTCCTGATGATTCACTGATGCATACAATCTTCCATCTCTCACTATGTCTTCAATCAGCTCCTGGTAATCCTCTGGAAAAACAAAAATACAAAAAAGCAAAGTTAGAAATGGTAGATAATTTTATTTAAGAATAAATTAAGTCAGTGATAAAAAAAGGAATAATTGAAGAAGCCAGAGAAAATGTGAGTCAGTGTGTCTCTATTCTATAGTATTCTATTTAAAAATAGCTCTTTCCCATGTTTTTCATTTCCATTTCTTAAAAAACACTTTTAAATTGAAGTCATCCTATTTATACATCAATTAAAAATATACATATTTTATATTTCTTAATAAAATACATTTTGATGTGTGCGTTATTTTGCTATTTTTACCAGCAAACGAAAAACACAGCATAATTCTTTAAAGCAAAGCAGTTGGTTTTTGCATTAAAACAGATCTGTGAAACATCACTGTTGCAAAACACTTTTATCTTATAAAAATACAGAAATGCAGATCAATAAAATTTTGGGTCTGCATAGAATCGTATTCAGCAACAATGATAGAATAAAAACAACTTTTTCACCAAAACATGCCTGCCAACGTTAATGAAAGGTGCTTTCAGTTAAAATCACTGGGTGGTTGTGCTCTTTATTATGCAATCACAGTAAAAGCAGAAACATTTCTAAAGAAAGACCAACACTTTGCTGTTCTTTCTAAATCAACTAAACCTGCAGACAGCAAATTTCTGAGGGCTACATCCCACTTTGGACAGCCCTGATTGAGAGTCAGCTTTCCATCACCGATGACTTTAAAAGACAAAATAAACAGTTTAGTCTTACCATCATATGTGACGTATAAAACCTGGAAGCCCTTTGCACTGTTTCCCTCGTTAGACCTGAACTGTATCCACAGTCTTTTGGAGCGGGACGTGAAAGCGATGGGTCGCTCGTAGGTTTGACAAGTCTCATAAGTCGTCACAGAATTGGGGAGAGCTGTGAGTTAAAGAGGGGGAAACACGGGAGAATCTCCTCAAGTAAAACTGGAAAAATCTGCTGGAACCATAAAGATCCTAAGAGTTTTAACAAGCTCTGCTTTCTAAATCACCCAAATATTTGTATACATTTCTGCTCCCTTTGCTTTTAAATGGATAGAATTTATTCTAAAGAGATTTTCCATTCACCTTTAGTTTTCCTTAAACTTCTAAACGCCTAAAGCTATCTCTACAATTAAAACTTTGCAGTTTCACACCAACCAGTAAGACTTACAGCTTTTTCTCATCACCAAGTAGTCTCCACATTCGTCCTCCATGGGGAGGTAGATTTCAGGCACAACAATAAGAACCCGGCGTTTGGGTGGTGGGTTGATGGTCCAAGTGCACTCGATGTTTGCTGGATAGTTCCCAGGGTAGTTGGGAGACTCGATGTAGCCAGAAAACTCGCCCAGCTCTCCACCGCAATCCCGGTCTGTTAAGAAAAACAGACAGACGTGGGACACATTTCTTTTTTTTTCTTTCATATTTGAGGAGGTTTTATTGCTGTTATGTTGTTGATTTTGCAGCTTCTTAGGGACCCCTGCTGGCCTGAGGAGATTCATGCAGGAGAGGTTTACAAAAGTAGCAATTATGCAAAACCAATATTAAACCTTTAAAGTTTAACAATTAAGTCAACAGACAATGCTTTATTTAAAGTGATTCATCATTTCGTCCTCTAGTGTTAATTAGATAGGTAGATCCACAGAATAATAAGGTTTTTGCTGTTTGTGTGCAGAGAGATCCATTTACTTCTACAATTAAAATGAGTTACTTCCCTATGAAAAAGCCCCCATTTACCTTAATATATGCATTTAGTTGTCATACATAACTTTGGCTTAAAATTAAGTGATATTTTATATCTTTACACCTTAAGTGAATTTCTTCTGATGTTAATATCATGTTGCTGATTAATTTATAGCTCAGACATCCCCTTATTTCTGCTGCTAACTGAACCATAGAAGATGGGAAAAACAATTCAAAATTGTGTCAAACCTCCAAATTTACTAAATTTACTAAAAAGACCAGGTGGAGATGAAACAAGTATATTAACAGAAAGTAAAGACCTTTATAGAATTAATAGGGAAATAAATACAGAGTAAAAAGTGGTGCTATCTTTTTAACAAACATTAAACAGGGACTGATATTTCTGAAGAGAGGCACATTTTGTCACAAAGTTGATTCATTGCACTAATATAATTGTCTATCATGCAGAGGGTAGCCATGATCAATGATAGGACCTCATATAAACTTGGGCCCACTCTGACTGCTCTGCTGTTTCAGTGTTTGCAGCCGTAAATAAACACCTACTTTTGCACTGCATGATGTTGGTGGATCCATCAAAGTCGGTAGAAGTGTTCCCAGGACAGGCGACGCAGTAGTTCTGGCCGAACTCACCCTGGTAAGTGCCCGTTGGACAGCGGATGCAGCGATGTGTGCTGGTGTTGTAGTAATGACCAGGAGAGCACTGGACTGCAGGAGCCAAAAATAATAAAACAAGATTGTCAGTTCATACAAATCAGTAGAGAGGATCTGATACCCGTCGCATTTACTAATTTAAGTCACAGAAGCATATTTAATTTGGACGGCTGAACAGAGCCACTTTATTCTATTTACATTTGGAATATAAAGTAAATTATTGCCGAAGGAATTACTTTTCAGCAATGCACAGAAAATGCACAGTAGGGGGCAGCAGAGCTCCTATTGACACAAAGGAGCTCTGCTCCATATATAACTTTCATATATTTAGAACTCCTTTTTTATTTTATGTCATAGGTTTCAGCCTGTTTTTGCTCAGTCATCCACCTACACCATGAATTTATGTCGTAGCTAAGCTAAACCAAACATGAGTTTATAGACGAGAGTGGCTGAAGACTCAGGCACCTTTGGTCTCGCACTCCTGGAAGGAGACAGCACTGCTGTGTTTAGTCACCAGGTTCCCTCCGCACAGGAAGCAGGTGGTCCGTCCCACTTCTGGCTGGTAGGTCCCCAGTGGGCAGGGGAAGCAGGGGACAAAGCCGTCATGAGAATACTGACCGGGTGGACATTGACCTGGACGGAAACACAAATAAATATCTGGTTGGATCAGACTTTAGACTGCTAAAAAAACTAAAACCTTTGATGAAGATGCAATGTGGTTAGTGTTGGCCAACAGTTTATGTCTTTTAAGTGTAAGACATGATCTTAGGTTATGCGTGTATGATAGATTTGAAAAGAATGTCATGTCCCATCTGCGCCTTTCCTTCACCGTAAATCCTAAATGACTGATACAAAGTTGGCGTCAGCTGGTGTTTAGTCTGTCCAAGCAGATTGGAGCTGAGATTCAGAGATCATGGTGAGTCCCTCGGCTTAATCTCAGACACAAAGGCGAAATTCAAAAACATCTTCATCACCTTAGTTCAAGCCTCTTTGGGTTTCCACAAAGAAAAAACATCTGCAGAGAACAGAGATCTTTATCATGGCACCAATGTTTCCTGTGAGTGCCTCTGATTTACAAAACAGCTACTATGGTCCCTTTGTGACTGTCTGACACTTTATCAGCCTTTTCTGCTATTTGTTTATTTTTTTTAGGGCGAAAGGTAATACATCAAATTCCATGTGAAGTCAAAAGCAACACAGTGGAGCACTTTAAAATTCTCTTATTGTCTCCAGAAACCCTAAAGAACAAAAATGCGCTGTTTGCTACCATAGTTTAGATGGGTAAAAATAATAACTGATAATAATAACTGATTAATAACATAAAGGCAATAGGTATTAGCTGAACATAAAAAATAAAATAATGGAAAATTACTGATCTAGTGGCTGAAGGTGAGCAATTTGCTTCTTCAAGTGACACAATAATATTTTGAAGAGGAAGTGCACATGTTGAACATAATCCAGAGGAGGCTGCAGTATGAAAAGATATTGAGCTTTTAAGTTTAATAACTTAAAATTTGCATTGTGTGCACTCCATTTTTTTTTTTAGTGTTTTGCTCTCAATGAGCCAGATGTTATTGTAATGTTTAAACTGGTCTTAATCATAAAGTTCTCCTGACTTTCTGAAGATATGACTATCTTAGATACCTTTTATTAATACCCAGCTATTTTTGTTTGTTTTATTTAGCTGAATGCAACAATCTGCATACAAAAGCATCTGAGGTACCTGTCTTATTTTGATTTCTACTGCGTGCAAAGGTTTCACCTGGATTTTCACCTTGAATCCTGGAATTCAATTAGACATGAGCTGGTGTGATTCCCACATATGAAAACCTTCAGCAAGAGATATGCATTTTTTTTTAATACAGCAAAATTGTGATAACAGCCTAAATACTATTCAGGAATAAAAGAAAGTCAAAATTCCTACTATGACAATTATGTCAGGGTTGGGGTTTCTTTTGAGCCCTCCTTGTTTGAACAAGGAATCTTTATTGGAATCAAGGGTCTGAACCAGCTGCCGTATAGTCATGGTACTCCTGCTGTATATATATATATATATATATATAT
>NW_015150581.1:1422334-1436511 GCF_000732505.1 Cyprinodon variegatus
ATATATACACATATATATATAGATATATAGATATCTACTAATTAAATTTATGAATTTATTTCATTATCTTATCTAAAGGATATTAGGTAAATAGAATGGTATGTTAGGATTAGGACTCCAACTAACGATTATTTTGCAAATCGATTAATCTGTCCACAGTTTTTTCAATTAATCAATTAATAATCCAATAGGAAAAAGAATTCTTAAAGAAGATTATTTACAAAAATAAACCAGGGGGAACTAAAATTTTCCAATTAAGGAGTTCTGGATCCCGCAGATCGACAGACAAAACTTTCCTTTATCTTAATTGCAAAAAACTTTACATATTTTTTACAATTTGGATAGAGTTCCTGCTCTAAGATTGTTGCTCTGTCAGCTAAATGTACATTTTAGAGTCTCTATACTCCAGTTAATGCTTAATCAATCACTAAATTAGTTGATGATTATCTTAATTATCGAATAATCGGATTAATTGTTTCAGCACTAGTTAGGGTGATTTTGTGGTTTTAAAAATGTAACTTTTTCACTTCTAGTTTACTTAGTTTATGTTGTCAGATGAACAAACTAAAATACTCGAGTTTAGCTTTGAAAGTTTATATGAAGAGGTCTAGCACATTGTGAGGAAAATGAGTATAACAGAATGTCTCAGAATTATACACAAATAGAGACTATGACAGCTTAAAACGTAACATATATGCATTTAAATGCTGCTGCATAGCATCTCACCTCCGCACTCTGACATGTTTCGAGCTCCGACCACTTTGGTCACTTCCCTCCCTTGAGGAGCAGGACAGGCTTCACAGGACATCTGTCCCTCCTCGTCCTGGTACGTTCCGGCAGGGCAGGTTACGCAGTGCCCCTGATCACTATCATAGTATGTCCCAACACCGCAGCTCACTGACAGATCCAATCAAAAACACATCAACGCTTCATTACGTTCATTTTTCCAAACACAAAAATGAAACAAAATAAAACCAAATCTGAAATCATGGCAATAAAACACATGATCATAACAACCTGCAAAAAACTTCAGATAAGAAACCCTAAACATAAGGTTATGTCTGTGCTTGTAGTGCTCATAAATTATCAAACTCACACATTAAAGATAGAATAACACTCTGCCCCCTGGCTCAACATTGTCAAACGTTTCTTACCACAACATAGGAACAACAAATACAGCTGTAAGCATGGATGACGAGACCAATAGAAAAAAGCGATGAGGGCCAGGTGCATACTTAAAAAGAATAAACACAGCGAAGAGCTTCAAGTGTAATGTTTAAATATTAACACATCAAAGGTATTTTTGGAGCCTTATTTGTTTTAGTTCTGTTTAAACACACATTATATAGATAAAAAACATATAAATCAATAATACTGGGAAAAGCATAATTATTACCAGGGTAATTCAGATACTGTTGCTGAATATTGCCATTCCTGATCTTTAACAGTTTTCCCATTTATACCATAAATGAGGGCATAAATAAGTCTATGCAAATAAGTAAAACTATCATAAGGAAGCAGGATTAAAATTACTGATCCAAGCTGTTCTTTTAGAACATCATTATGGTAAACATAAATCTTACAAAGATGACTATAATTTGATTTATTGTGCAGCTCTATTAATCACTCAACAATAATTATATTAAAGAAAACTTTACAATCTTCCCTTATGCATCATACTTTCAGCTTTAACTGCATATATTTCTGTTATATTTCTATGCTTAATATCCAAATTAATTGTTTTAGATTAGCTGGCCTTTTTGTTTTGGTTAACAGGGAATCTGCCTCCTGTGTCTGAAACTAGAGAACTAACATTTTCTAATCTTTGCCACTATAAGGAAAAACACAAGGATGTTTGATACATTTCCAACCAAAAGGTTAGGAAATAAAACAAAGTGCCGTTTAGGGCATCTAACGGCGATTTATATGGAATTCAATACGGACACTTGAAGTGAACAGATTGTGCACAGAGTATCCAAATTTATGTGTTCAGATGCCTTTTAAAAAGCCTGGTTTAAAGGCAGATGTAAGACAAAGGCTACCAGCCTCTTTAGAACCACGCTCCCAAAGCTCGATGCAAAGAAGGTTTGGCCGTGCATTAAGGAGGAACTTTTAATGCCAACGTAAGCACCCTCACCTCTTTTAAAGCCAACCCAGCGGAAAATCAAAGAAGGGGGGGTATTTCCCTCTTACTTCACACAAGTGCAAAGGCTTGATTACAGGGACCAAAACACCTTTTTTGCAGTTCCTCCCCCTTAGAGCAATGTCTTTAATTAATTTGTGAATTACTGTGTCTACTTGATAGTTTAAAGAGCTTTTAAAAAAAAGGCAGAAGCTGATCTAAAACAAGAATAAATCATCTAAATCCCTGTCTGCGGAGATAAACGTGTCTCAAAGATGCAGCCCTTAAAGCTGCAGGAAGGCTCAGCAAACATCTGCTTGAGTGGACCTCCATTGTACTCAACAAAGTGTTAGATTTTCCTCTAAAAAGGGGGAAAATGTAATTCTATCAAGAGCAGTTCATTTTTGAGGGCCATTGTTTACTCTGAAAGACCATGAGGAGCCATCACTGCATTGTCCTATAACAGCTTTTATTTGACAGAGGGAAACAGTGAGGGAAGAAGAGTGAGTTGGGGTGAAAGAGAGAGAGAGAGAGAAAAAAACCTTGAAGCCTTTCAAATGCAAAGAACAGCTCTATAGAGTCCTCGAATTGATGGCCCTCAAAGAGGTTTAAAAGACCTTTCACCTCTATTCAACGCCCCGCTTCTTGCCCACTTGATGACATAGGAAAACAGCGGTATCACAGCGGTGAGGAGCTGAACCCAATAAAAGGGGTCAGGTTTTCTGAATCCTCCCTATTCGCCTTGGCCCAATCGCTGCTCGCGCCCATCAAGCAAAGGCGCAAACAGCTGATGCTAATTGATTCCCATGGTGTGGCTGAAGTCAGTTCTTTTTAGCTGTTTAGTGGCTGGGGGTCATGCAAAGTGGCCCCAGCTGGGCGGGAGGAAGGGAGGGAGGGAGGTGGTTGTTGGTGAGGGGACTCAATTCACAGCAGAGCTCGGATCACCGGCTCTTCCTCAACATCTCAAAACAGCCGATGCTGATACTTCTTTTACAAACAACACTTTCTTCTGGTATTTAAGCCAAAAAGAAAACAAGAGGTATCAACATAATTTTCTGTCTAAATTCACAAAAACCTGCACGTTTTGTTTTCTTTTCTTCTAAAAAAAAAAAAAAAACGCAAGTTCCAATGTTTTTTTTCCCCCCTTAATGGAGCAGCCAAACTGAGAAGGAGTAAAACTGCACTCAGTGCTAAGCCAATGTGGGAAGTGGGGGAAGGAACGAAAAATATAGCTCCTTTAAAGAGCTGGAGGTAAAAAAGAATGCCTTACTGAACCCCTCCTTTTCCCCTCACCCAAATTAAATGTCTACAGCCCTGCCATGGCCGGCGGACTGCTTTATGTCGATCTGTGAGTGCTGGCAGGGGCACTTTAGACAACAACATGTTTGATGTTTATTGAACAGGAGCATTAAGACTATAATCAAGTGTCCCTGATGAATCTTAGAGTACAGGAAGGTCATAATGAAGCAAAAACCAACAGAGACACTTTTCAGGGTTGTCATAGTAAGATCTAGGACTACACCCCTCATGGTCCGAATCTTACACAAAGAAAGATCTGTTTGAATAAATATTTAGAAGACAGGCTCTAGTTTCCCGAGAAAATGTTTCACCACCAAAGGAACTCAATGTGAGGCCTGAAAACAGGGGCGTACAGTAACAGCAGCCAGGAAAAACATAGTCCAGCTCATGGCTCTTCTCTTAACAGCATGCGGTCGCCACAAACCAATTTTTTTTCTCCATCACAGGTTGTATATAAAAACCTGACTGAAAGGCGCAACAGCTACCTGGAGAGCCATCAACGCTGCACCTTTAATCCCAGGAAGAGATGCTCAGTTCCTTCAATAGAAACACGTTCTCACTAATGCACTTCAGCTTGCTCATTACAACACATTGGTAAACCTAATATGGCACTCATCTGGGAAAATCCTGCAAAAATGCATTATTAAAACTACTTTCTAAATATATCCCCTGGGTATGAAGCTGTGGCTCTACTGTGTGCATGCATAGTGAGAACTCTGAGTCAACCTGATGTTTCTAACAGTTACTGTTAAACATGAAATAAATCCTACTCACCACATTTTCTGCCCACCAACACTTGACCTGCAAGACAGTGCCCAGGCAGTACTGGCAGTTGGCCTGGATTCCTGGACAGGTCGTAATCTGCCCCGGCGAAGTGAAGGTGAAACTGCTCCCGGTTGATGGACTTCCTCAGGGTCCTGATGGTCTTCCTCAGTCTCTTCTCAGAGCGTCGACGCACGCAGTTCAGGTCGCAACTCTCTGCTGAGAGAAGCACTTGATACCACAACTGTTTGCAAGAGACAATGTCATCCTAAAACCCTATAATACCTTTGTTTCCATGTCATGCTTTCCCCACACACAAAAAACACCTACAGACACCAAAGAAAGTAATGAAGGAAACCAAACATAAAGCCTTGAACGTCTTACACCCAGAGTCAAGCCAAAACAGGAGATACTTTAAGAGCTTTAGGTCTGTTTTAGTGACAGACAGCCGGAAAGGGAGTCAGATGAAGGGTAAGAGGCAAAGGTGGCACGCCAGCAGGCAGGAAGCACAGAGAGACCAACCTGTTACCTCCTCTAGGTTAATATCCAGCTCAAACTCAGCCGTGATGGCGAAGCCATCATCCTCCCCGGCCTTCCTGCTATGACGGCTGCGCGTTCGCTGGCCCAGCGAGGTGCAGCGAAGGCTCACGTAGCTGAACTGGACGTTTTCAGTGAAGAAAAAGCTGAAATCTGCAAACATTTGCAACCAGTAGTTATTAACTGTAAAGCACATTATTAAATCTTTAAGCAGAAACTGAGACGTCTTTGAAATATTGTTTGTGAAACAATTGAGCTTCCTTTTAGTAAAGACTTGAAAAGACTGAAACCCCCATTAGAGAAGGCAAATAATCCTACAATCAAGGAGTGACTTGATTGATGGCTGGGTGAACCCCAACTAAAAGGCATGCAGTGGCTAATTACATCCTCCCCTGCCACTGCCAGACAAAGTGCTGCCCTGAGACTTTAAAACCCACACCACAAATGTCTTTCACATTTGCCCCTGGTTTTTGGTTTCTTTGAAGCAGCTTTCAGGTCTGCTTTATCTTCTTTAGATGTTGGCAGCCCTCAGTAAACCCTAAAGGTTTCTAACCTGCAGCACGTAAAGGAGCTGTAATTCCAGTCATGACTTTCTGTCATCTCGTGTTTGGACGGATTGCTGGGCCAACCTCAGTACCTGAGTGAGCAGTGTTGAATCTCTCCCAGAGTTTCTCCTGACTTCGCTTGAGGTTGCACTTGGCCGTGCCAGACTTGAAAGTGGCTGTGGTTTTAATTCGCTGCACTCTGGTTTTTTCTGGACCTAGAGGACAGAGCGACAGGAAGCCCGGTCATTCCGATGGGTCAATGCCTCGACGAAAACAACAAGTCCGACGTTTCCCAGGTGAAGATGTTTGTGTGATGGAGGAGGGAAATCTGTGAGGTTTTGTACTTGCCTAAGCAATGAGATCCACTGTTGGTCTTTTGTATGCCAGCCAAGCAGGGCAGAGGCATTCCACAGGTCACCGTGTAGGAATCCTCCGTCCCTGAAAACACACAAGAGAGCATGACACACAGGCCGGGGCTGACAAAAGTCAGGGCCACAAAAGCCGAGCCGGAGAGCAAAGAGGAAGCATGTAGTAACATGACTAGTCCGCTCCATAGACTAAAGCTGACAACTGTTCACACAGCTCGATCTTAAAGCACTCGACTTAAGCCCCTTTTCAGACAGCAGATTCACAACATTGATGGCTTCATCAATCAGTTAAAGCTACGGCATTCAGTCACTTTTATGTTAATGTTTCCTATGGTTTCATTGGAGCTTACTAACAACAGTTATGGAGAGAGGAGGGGTAGGGACGTGATTTTGGTCTTGAAGCGTTTGCCAAAAGTCTAACAAAGACGGAGTTTACATACAACAGCTTTCGATGTTGCCATAACAGCTCATATTATCCTACCGAATGTTATCGGTTTCTCATCATCTCAATGGTTGATGACAACTGATGAAAATATTCTTATATTTACTTTCCTTCCTATATTTCTAAGCCTGCTAAAAACCTGGTATAATAACGGATTTTAGCTTTAAGTACAGATTCATGTTTCAGATCAACAAACGAATTAAATTATCAGACAAATATTGCCTTAGCAAACAGTTGATTTCTTTATTAATCAGATTAAATATTAAATTAGCCCAAAACGTCAAACTACCACTAACATGCTAGACAGCAGGTAATACTACAGGTATATAGCATGACAAAAGTTTCTGTTATTTGTTTTATTTTATCAGAGGTTTGGTAAATAATCAAGATGCTCTTTGTTTTTTGCTTTTTTTATTTATGTGGGACGTTATTTATGCTGTTTTTGGTCAGCAGAGGTTTGTACCTTTCAACTTTCGCTCAGATAAAGGGTTTTTCACAGTCTCCTTTTAATCATGGCATCATTAACACTGACATAAACTAAGGCAAGGGTTGGTTAGCAGGGCTTTAGATGTTGCTTTGTTTCCTTTTTTAAAGGATGATCCATCAGTGTACCATTGATGTCGATAAACTTTCGGAATTTCTTCATCTTTTTTTTTTTTTTCCGTTTGTGGAAAATGGCCTCAGTGTAGTTCACTGCATTCTCAGCTATCTTCAAAGTGATCAATGTTAGTGGCACTGTCTCTCATAAATTATTTAACATCTTAAGGGCTGAACACACCAGTTGCATACCATTGTTTAATCTCCGATCTGATGCTTTCCCGATGTCACACTGACTGCTTATAGAGAGGCTCTGGCTAGGCAGGGTGAGCAGTTCTGTGCAGATTTTTTTCCACCTCCGACTCTGTGCTTTACACTAATTAAACAATTTCCCACTTTTGACTTGAACACATTATGAAAAGTTATAAAAAAAAAAATATATAAAAATAAAAAACAAAGCCCCACTTAACGAGTATCTGCAGCATCTCAAACCAGAACAGATAGAGAACGCTGATGTGCTTATATTAACAACATGAGAACTAAGTCTAAAGAAAAGAAAAACACAGAAATAAATGCTGTGGGACGCTTTAAATGCCGACTGACGAAGTGAGAGGTGATTCTCAGGGAGAGATCTGTTAAGATTGTCAATTTGTTTTTTTCATAGAGGTGACTATAACTATGACTAGGTCACTATTTTACTATATCCATTTTTTTTTCTTTTTGAGGAGAATGATAAACTGTGCCTTCTGTCCTTCATTTTTGTGCGGCTCAAAGAGGATCACTACTTTATCTGTTTTCTGTCCTCCTGAATTCCTATCATGGGTAAAGTATTTTTTATGTTTCATTAATTGTTTTTGCATGAGTATGTCCCGGTTGGTATATGTGCTACTTTAAAACTGACTTTTTCCCCTTGCGATTAACAAATTTTCTATTATATTTTCCCCCAAAGCTGATGTGTTTTACTTTGTAACTGCATCTCTCTTCATGAAATTGCCAATAAATTGCTGCATAGACTAAAATAGACCTGAGGTCTATCTCAGTCAGACCTACGCAAGCCCCCTCGGAGAAAATTGTGTCATAGTTTATTCCTCCCCACTGACTTTCAATGAGAACTAAATGCCACAACCTCGTCCGACAAGATTTTCTGCCGAATCAAACGCAAAATCGTATTCAGTGTTTTCTGGCCTTTAAGATCGGGATGTGAAGAGACTTTTGAGAATTATAGGCCTACTTCATGTTGTCCGACAGAACTATCAAAGTGACATATTCATTTTACAAATAGGATGAACAATAACTAAAGCAACATATGTTTCTAGATGTAACATTAGCAATATTATATATGGACAGGATTCCCAAAAATAAAGCATTACAATGAATAAGTGAGTGTCCAATTTCACAGCTGGAGCTGACTTGATGCTATTTTGTGCATGTGAGCTTGTTTACTGAGGAGTCAGAGGGCATACGTTTTTTCTACTTTTCATTTTAATTAGTGATTGAATAAATGTTGAAATTTTACTATCTACAAATCAAATAAAATGTTTATATCAACACAAACTAAAACTTTTATCACATATCTATGTATCATCTTACATATTATTTATTTAGTTCTGTCTTTTTTTTAAAAACGAAAAAAAAAAAACACAAAATTATTTCTTTTATACAATTTCAAGCTTAAAATTCTTTGGGCTCATCACAAGAATCAAGTCGACCCCGCATACCTAAAATGGTTTCATTAGAATAAATGCATCTGAGCAAATATGGAGAAAACCTAAATATATATGAAGTTCTACTTTAATTCCTAAATCTTAGCCGTAAATAAACTTAGACATGAACAAAGAGATAATTGTTCTGCAGTTGGAAGGAAACGATAATAAAAGCAGATAAGAAGAGACCTTGTTTAACTTACCACTACTGATATGAACTTGGGACTGGCAGTTTAGAAAGCAGCGATCCCCTCCATGCTGCTTACTACAATTCAAGGTAGGCTTAGAGGGAAGGTTTGCTGGTGTTAAACCCTCAGCCTCTGGATAAAGACCACAACAATACTTAAAGGTATAAAAAAGTTATTTTTGATTTCCAAACAGAAGATAGAAGGCACATTATGCATGCATGTTTGCAAAACTGCTTTTTTTTTTATTCAAGCATGAGAAAAAAAAAAAACAAGTGAAAGAAAACTAAAGAGAAAAAAAGAGAAACATTTCAAAGTATCTCCTGTTTTTGTTCCCGCATTTTCTTCCAAATCGTGAAACATGAACACATCAAAGCAGCGACAAAAAAAGAAATAAATAAAAAGAGGGTTTAACTTACTGATGCAGTCCTTTTTGTTCCAGTGTAGCTTATACCCCGGGTGGCAAAAACACTCATATCCACCCACGGTGTTCTCACATCCCTGCTCACAGCCTCCGTTGTTTACACTGCATTCATTTATATCTGCCATGAAAAGGTGGATTTTTTATAAAGTTGATATGTGCAAAATAAATGTAAAGCTTCTCTAGAGAGGTTCTTCTCACCTCCACAATGGGCCAACCCGTACAAGGTGTAGCCTTTGTTGCACAGACACTGGAAACTGCCAGGGGAGTTCACACATGTGTGATCGCACGTGCGCTCAAAATAACACTCATCTATATCTGTAATCAAAATCACACCGATGACATCATTGCAGAGCAGTCAGTCATCACCTTCCCCTCAAGGAATTTTCCCTTTATTTATGGCAGAGATATGTGACAAGTGTTGCATCTAGTGAAATAATTGGATTTCAATGGGAGCTGAATAGCAATATGCAAATGATATCTTTTGTTTTGTTTTTTTCACATTTTAATCAAATTATTTTACCCTGACAGGAACGTTCATCAGACAGCAGCTTAAATCCTTTCCTGCAGTTGCATTCGAAGCTCCCGACGGTGTTCTTGCAGAAGTGTTCACAGCCGCCGTTGTGAATCTCGCACTCGTCCATATCTGTGAGGAACGGGTTTCTGGTCAGATTTCAGTGAAAAAAAAGAAAGAAGAAATCTTTCACCGACATACCCAAATCAGTGTGTTGCTACACTTTGTAAAAAGGTGTTGTTAGGGAGGCAGTGGCTCTGACCTTTGCATGATTTTCCATCTGGCTGCAGCGTGAAGCCGTCGGGACAGCTGCAGCGCACGCCAGTGGATGTGTCCTTACAGGTGGAGTCGCAGCCCCCATTGTTAAGTGCGCAGGTTTCTAAAAATTACAACCCAAACGTGTGACTGTCAGCTGGGTCAGAAGGTGTCGCTTTGTTTTTCATTGACTGATAAAACTTTAATACCAGCACAGAAGCTTTTTTTTTGGTATCCTTTGTTACTAATCTGACCTTTCAACACTTGAAACTTTTAAACTTATTAACTATTTAGATGTTTTTTTATCAAAATAAAATAGTCTTTATAATGTGATTAGTGCAATGCCCTTTTGTTCCTATTAACAAACAGAAACCGCTGCAAAACAGAGTGCAGCTCTCAGACCTCCTGTGCTTGTTGCTATTTATACTAAAGTGCTAAAAAGAAGCCGTGCTTTTGTTACGCGTTCTACAAGCCTGAATTACACAACCATCAAAAATAAACTCAGCCAGGAAATATTCAAACGCTGCCCTTCTCAAATGGAAGGAAAATGTGAAATTTACCACACTGTCACAAGTGCATATATTACAGGAGGGAGAGTTAAGGCCAGGCCAGTCATTTCACAGTTTGCTCTAAAGACTGAGGAATGTATCGGTGTACTAGACATTGCTCGCCTTCCCACCCAAGCCAATTTCAAGCTGTCAGCCTGTGAGGGGTGTAGCTGTTACCCATCGACAATCTTCTCTTGACCCGTTTGTCCGCCTCGGTAGAGGACGTGGCGTTGTGGTCCGAGGACTCAGCGGTGGCTTCATCTCGCTCTATGTAACACACACAAAACCAGTCATCAATAGAGCAGGTATGGCCAAAAAAACAGTCCCCTCCATCTTTTTCCGGTTTTCACACAGCCCTGCAACCTGACTAGAAACTTCAACTCTGCGAGTTTGCATTGCCTTTAAGGAACCAGCAGCCTTTTGACAAACTCTGCTTGCGGTGGCTTGGTGTGTCAAATATTACAGCAGATTTGGATCTGCAGGAAAAAATATGACATTTACACGCATGGACCTCACACACACGGCTGCCTGAAGTAGAGAGATAACTCACTCGATGATTCTTATCCATAAACGGACGAAAGAAAAAACTCAAAATGTTCTGAAAACATTCATCGAGATAAAATCAAATGAATAGAAACAATCGAAATCCTCCAATTTAGTTACATTCATACCAGAAACGCTGTCTGTGTTTGTCAGACTTGCTGGAATTCTATAGTTATTGAATAACTTTACTAGTTAAAAACATATATTTTTATTTAAACTTACTAAAATGTATATTTGTTTAAGTAGAAATATGATACAAGTATATATATACTATATACTATACTATTGTTTTAACAGTGGAAAACTGATCAGAAGTAAGATGCTCCCTATTCTCTCTCCACAGCTATAAATATGGGATTTAAACATTTAGTTATTCATCTCCACAATGTTTTTTAATTACAAACACATTATCAATAGCAAATCAGACGTGAGATGCTTTCTTTTCTGTCCTTATGGCCATATGCACTAATGAATGCAGAAGTTTTTTATCAAATATCCCTTCATTACACATTTTATTAAAGATATGGGTGATTTGGATATGTTTTAAGTGCTGGGAAAGACGGCACACCTTAAGCTGTATGTTGTCTCTGTGACAGCAAACATGAGTGAATGTGCAAGTTGCTGTTATTATTGCCAAATATTTTGAGAAGGTTAGCAGGATGAATATACCCAGTTTTTTCCTCATTAATTTATTTCTTATCTATTGGCTCCATCTTTCCATCTCTCTGTTCCCTTCAGCATATCAAGAGACATTTTCCCTATCAGATGTGGCACTGACTATAGCGAGGCTTCCTCTAACAGACCCAATGTTTTACTGGCACATAAAGTGGAAATTCCAACTGTAATTACTATCATGGCAACAAATGCACCATTCTGAAAACACAATGACATTGTCATTGCAATATAATTGCAATAAAGTCTGTTTTGTTTTTTTTCAAGACACACCTTTCAATTTCATTTACATCATAATTTAACTTACAAAAGTAAGTTTTGAAAGAAAAATGAACACAAATTCCAACATGTCTTGACGTTCATGCTTAAGTTCTTTCAATAGATTAGTTCACTTTTATCAAATATCAAGGTTTCCTGTCTTTAAGAGTCTGCTTACCCACACACGTCTTCTTGTCAGGCTGCAAGGTGTATCTGATGTGGCACCTGCAAATGGGACCATCCTCCGTGTCCTCGCATGTGTGCTGGCAACCTCCGTTGCCGTGGTTACAGGTCACTGCAGTGAAGGTTGGACAGTTTGGACGTGAATCAAAACATTACGGTGTATGCGTGTGTTGCTTAGTGAGTAGCTTGTACTAACAAATGCAGTCTCTCTGGTTTCTGGCCAGCTCAAAGCCTGGACGACACTCGCAGGCCACGCCCCCTCTGTGACTCTCTTTGCAGATGTGGGCGCAGCCGTGCTCCTTATTCATACAGTTGAGGCCCTCTGGGAGAGAAAGTGGGAGTGAGAGGTACACAATGAAACTCTCCTGCAGTGAGCGACCAGCTAAATACAAAAGGCACACATACTGGGAGATTAGTCCAGCATCCTCAAAGACATTTATTGTTCTCTAAGCTTTGCACAACCTAAAAACATCCAACAGCTTGATGTTTTTTTTTAACCTTCATTTATGCAGGAAAAGGAAATATCTGCAAATCTTTTTTCCTTTTTTTTTTTTTTTTTGCATGTAAATAAAACAGCAATCTGCTTGCTGCACAGAACCCACTTGATGCCTCTTTAAGCCTAAAGCTAAGAGGAGGTGCTGCACCATTTATATAGATGGGTCACAGCTGAGTGATCAGGTCTGCAGGATTTACAAAGCCTGTCAAGAGCCAATGGAGTGGAAAGTACTTGCATTTAAGTTGACTCCAGTCAAGCTGACAAAACAAAGGCACTTCAGACTAATCTGTGACACACACCACATAGGCCGGAGTGTTGCAGATATTAACTCATTTTGTCCTTTGAGACACAGAGGATCTTTTCCCACAGAATGCTGCAATAAAGAGGCGGTTTGAATGCCACCTTTCCTTACAACACAAACCCATCACAGAGGCAGAGGTTATTTTCTGTCCATATAAAACCTAAAAAGTTCCTGCAACTCAGTTTTAAATCTGTAAATGAGCTGGGACGGGACAAATTGTAAAAGATGTAAACTCACCGACAGAGCGGTGGATGCATGTGTGCTGGTTGTCGCTGAGGAAGAAGCCCTCTTTGCAGCGGCACTCGTAGCTACCCACAGTGTTGACACAAGTGTGTTGGCACCCACCATTATTGAACATGCATTCATCCACATCTAAGGGACAGAGGCAAGGCTGTGTTAAAAAAAAAACACTTTACAGTCTTTCAAGAGAAGATTTGTTTTCATCACAAACATTATGCACTATATAAATCCAGGTTTGGATGTTATAAACACTGCAGATGAGGCTAATGCATTTTAAATGACTCTGAGAGACTTCAAAACACCGCCCACACAAACATGCATTCCTCAAAGATCAGATTAGATGAGGCAGGGCTCCCTGTCACAGAATGTGGATCTTACCCAGGCAGTTGTGTCCATCATTGGCCAGATTGAATCCATCATAACAAGTGCAGCGGTAGTTTCCTGGTATGTTGTTGCACTCATGCACACAACCACCATTGTACTCCAGGTCACATTCATCAATATCTGAGGGGTAAAAGTCACATAATACATGCTTACCAACAGGTTATAGGAGGAAGTCTATAGAAAAGTATAGAAAACTTACCATCACACTGTTTCCCATCTCCTTTAAAGCCTCCTTTACATGTGCACTTATATGAGTCTTGGGTAGTCTGACAAATAGCATCAATGTGACAGCCATCACTTCCCTCTGCGCAGGGATCTGTTCAGTTTTACCAAAACACGTGGAAAGAAAAGGAGTCAGTATGTCATTAACAACAGCCTGGAGACTCTGTTATGTTTATGTTAGTAGCGGAAATGAGAATGAAAATATCTAACAGATAACCTCACGGATTTCTCAAACAATACCAAAACTTTTCTCTTTTTTTATGGAGTATAACAGGGTTTTAAAGACGTGCGTAAAATGCAGAGTTCTCCAAACAAAAAAAACCCCAAAACACATGCAAACACTCACTACAATCCCACCTCGAGTCTCTGGAAGCGCTATGCTTTGACGACTATTTAACAAGAGAAAAAACAAACAGAAGTCCCTCGCAGCCCAAATAGCTCCCATGGTGAGATAGGTGGAAGTTTTTAGAGATCTTCTCAAAAGGACGCGGGCGCAGTGAGGTCGCTGCGGAGCGTCCGTCTCATTTTCATTCTCGCCTGTCAATCCGCCTCACAGAGAGCCTGGGGAAGGAGAAAGGAGAGAGTGACTGGAAGTAGGAGGGAGAGAGAGAGAGAGAGAGAGAGAGAGAGAGAGAGAGAG
>NW_015150581.1:1437466-1451564 GCF_000732505.1 Cyprinodon variegatus
TATATATATATATATATATACCCAAGGGGATGGGTTTAATTCAGATGTAAATTTCTTCAATGTGAGTTCAATAAAGTTCAATTATTACTATTATAATGGTTATTCTTTCATTATTTGTGTCAAAGGAAAGTAGCTGTTTGGAAATAAAGACCAATAAATGTACTCATGGTTTTGCAAAACTTTACTTTGACTTTGTTCTTGTTTTCCTTCCTTTCATGGGGCTAACACTGCTCTTCTGTCAAATGATAACTGCTGTGGTTGCAAAGGTTAAAAAAATGACAGTAGTGGAAATGACAGTGTTCACTAGCAACACATGTTCAATTTATGAAAAATGAATAAAATACTAATGTAGGCCTATATTCCATACACATGATATTTTACATTAATTACAGTCTTAGAAGGACTCAGAGTCTGAAACCTGGCACATACATACCTACATATATACAATTACAATATCTACAATCATCATCATTCCCCTGCATTTTGAAGGTTTATCCTGTTTAAACTGGTATTTAGTTTGGTGTGCTCCTGGCAGTTGAAGTGAAATTCAACCCATTGAGAACAATATTGCTTCTCAGGCCTTCAGACAGAAGATTTTAGCAGATTTTTAGGTGGGACATATTCTACAATATCAGTCTTATTGCAGATTTTCAGTTAAATCTGTCATAGACATCCATTGAGGGACAGTAGATTTGTGTGCAGCTCTCAGGGAGAATTCTCAAGCTAAAGGGTCTCACTCAGGGTGGCATCCTGTGGGATTCAAACAAGTGAACTAACAGACTTTCCAGCTCTAACCACTAAGCCACCCCTCCCAAGCGTAGGACATCTAAAGAAGCAATTCAATGTGCTCAGAGCTGGCCATTCAAGGAAGGTAAATTAAAGGAGTCTCAAAAACCTCAAATAACATCATTATACCTACAGCGAGCTCTTGCTACTGTTTATCTAAAGGCACATGCCAGCACAATCAGAAAGAGACTGGTAAAGTTTAGCTTTCATCTGAGGTGTTTTGCTCTTTAACCAAAACAAAAAGGTTAGACTAACTTTTTCCAAAGTGCATAGACAAGAATTTCTGCAAAGATTTCTTTTTTTTTTTCTGTCAAAAACCAATTAATTTGAACACTGATTGAATAAATTTTTTTAAGAAAAGAAATAAAAGTTAAACATGGAGGTAGAAGTGTCATGGTTTGGGGAATCTACAATTACTGTATGTGTCACAGGATGCTTTATGAAGCTTTAAAACAGTTACACATTTGAGCTAAAGTGAAAGTGTACCCTGTAGCATGCCAATGACCCAAAATGATGAGTGAACCTATCGCGGGCTAGATGGGAAATAAGAAATTCAAAGTCCTGGGAAGAGTAAACACCCTGATCTTCATCTCATTGGAATGCTGCTTTAACCCTACAGGATGACCTGAACTATTCAGACAAAGGTGTCCTACCGCTTCTTCACCTTAAAAAAATGTACCTGAGTAAAATGTTTTTGTTTGCAATCAAAATGTTTTCTTTTCCACAGAGAGAATAAAAAAGGCATGTTTATTGAAAAGAAACAAAATTTTAATGTGTCCCATTTTTAACACAATATGCTGCAAAAATTACTATACATATGAGAGACAATTGGGAAAAAATGCACATTGGAGAGTTTTACACAATGTTTAGTACGGTTGGACTGCTTCTGTGCTTAGAGGAGACACGCCACATGGATGAATGCATGACATAAAAGCTTCGCTTAATGTCCCATTCCCCTTCTAAAGCAGAGAGGAAATCAGAAACATCCAATCTGGAGGGAGAAAAAGGATGGATGTTTGTTAGGTGGTACAAACAACTTTTTTTAGATTATGTTTTTTATTTTATTTTTGGAAATCAATGTATCTTAATCTGCAGGAAGATCAAAGAGATAAAAATTAAATAGATTCAGTGAGAAGATGGGATTTCGTCTGATGGTGCTTTGATTAGGTCAAAAATCACTGCAGCCATCTACAAAGAAATGTTACAGCCTTTATGCCTGTGTACATTCTCAGTTATCTGGGTCATGGCAACCATGGCAGCCTTCCAATTTAAGCCTGCTTGTGGTTATAGCCTTTAGCTTGTTTTTTTTTCTGCATCTTAATGGAGATTTCCCTTTTCAGCAAAACTTAAAATCTGCTCACATAAAAGTACCAGTACCTGCTTTAATGACCGTAGTACAATTGTCATTAAAGCAGGTTCTAAGTATAGACTACATGTTTAAGCATGTATTTAACTTTTTTTAATTAGATTTCTAAACAAAAAAAACAAAAAAAAAACAAAAAAAGATTACAGTGAGTTTAATTGAACAAGATGGTTTATAGATTTAATTGCTTCATTTCAGAAGATTCTACATTTGTACAGTGGGTTTATTTAGGTGCTTTTTATAAATGTTACTGTTGGAGAAAGGACTAAATGACCGTCTAGTTCCTGGGATCAGCATGATTACATAAAACCCCTTCTAAAAGGTGAACACGGCTATCAGTAGACAAAGTGCGCCCCCTGTAGGCATTGAGGATCAAAACATGTGGACAATCAGGTGATTTAACAGTCTAAAGCTATTACTTTATTATGGCGCATCATACTTCATGATAGTAGCAAAAATACAAAATAGGCTGAAATGAATATTCTCTATTTTTCTCTATTGTAGCAAGTATGCCTACAATATGTAAGTACAAAGAAACACCACAGGAAGAGACTTTTTAATTTTTATTATACAGATCTACTTTATGGTACAGTATACGAAAAGCATATAAAAACATACATTGCATGTTCAAAGGAAGTGCAGAAAATTAGAAACAGATTCCCCCCCGAAAGGCTCAACACCAGTTTGCTCAAAGTTTCAGTTTTAAAAAAATGGTTGTATAATAAATAAATATAAATTACATACGAATTATATTGAAAAAGGTCAGGTCATTAAATAAGGCACATCTTACATCCCAAAATGTACCTTGCAAAAACACAGCAACTTCCTAAAGATAATAAAAAAACAGCTTATTTTCCAGCTTACAAAAGGAAGCAGCTTACCCCCTTTTTAATAATATTTTTTTCAGCATTTAACTACCCTGCTGCAGAATACAGTTTATATATTTCAAGCAACTTTACAGAGCAGTGCCTGTCAATTATTTCAATTTCAGTAAAAAAAAAAAAAAAAATGCAACCTTTGTCATCGTAGCACTGAAACAGTATACACCATGGCAATAAATGTGCAATATAAGCAATATATTTAACATGGCATATATACATTGAGACATTGACTGGTGATGATGTAACATTATTGCTAAAAACAATAGAGCCAATTTGGTTATAAAAAAAAGAGGATCCATCACGCTAGACGGTGACAGACACCTCCAGAGCAATTCTCACATTCAAAATGTCTGCATAGTTTGAACTTTTGACAATTGCTTCTTTTGATGAACATGCTCCTCTTAGAGCATTAAAAGTTGTAGAAGAACCGCAGGTGTCAAGCATATTCACTGATTCTGCAGGCAAGTTTCTCTTTTATTCCTGCAGTTTACCTCTGCACAGAACACAAGCTTTATAAAAATAAAAAAAAATGCAACCCCCTCGAGAAACATACCTGAGAAAATACGTGATCAAACTGGCTGTTTTGTGTAAAAAAAACACATGCTTTCAGCACCTTTTAGATGTAGTGGTTTGCCATTTCATTCATTTTTTTTTGGAAAAAAACCCGTGAGCCAAAACATTGTATTTACAAAATCCTTTTTTTTTTTTCTTAAATTTGCTTACAACATGCAACGTAATTTCATTGGAGGCTGTACAAAAGAAATAAATAAAACCGTCAATCCAACAAGCAGAGGGACATACTGCATGTATGATCTACTGTGCAGAAACTGCTGAACAAAACGGAGTGTTTCATACCGGTGGCTACAGCTGTTCATGTCCAAGCCGTCTAATCTGTACACCTTTAAAAAACAAAACAGCACATTTACATATAACGGACTTGCTAATGGTCCCTGTGTGTTATCAAAAAGAATATGCAAACTAAGAAAAATATTTACCCTAGAGAGCTAATGAAAGACAAACATTTATGCACAAATGTTGAAGGATCTCTTTAACACACAAGAAGCTGGTGTATTGGAAATAGCTGGTGTCTTTCATACCATTAATTACAGTATAACAAGTTGTAAAAAAAAAAATAAAATAAAGCAGTCCTGATGTAAAAAAACAACAAACAAAAAAACAAAAATATTATTTACAAATCTGGATCACTCAATACAAAAATAAGAAATTTGGAAACAAAAATTTAATCCAACAAAATTTCATCCTTACCCTATAAATAACACTAATGCCCAAAAGTTGTTTTTTCTGTCGAAAAAGAGCTCAACTCTATACAAAAGTAAAAAAAAAAAACAAAAAAAACATACAAAATGAATATAGCAAAGGAGGACATTAACTGATCTAAGGGGGAATGAAAATGAGGTCTGCCACTGGAGACAAATCCAGGGGGATGCCATGGATAGCCCCATAAATGAGAGGGAGGTCTGACTAAACAATTCACCAAGTTTCTTTCAAATCCTCTGGGAGCTGCGGCTGGAGTGTGGGCACCTGTGATGGTGTCTTCGGTTTTTTTGAGCTGCAGCAAGGCTTGAAAAGTCGGGGATCAATAATCACTTCTCCAAACCGACCTTTGTAGATAATTCCACAGCACACCTTTTGTCTTAATGAAGGAAGATAAAAGATTTGTTTGCTTTTATTTTGACTATTCAGATTTTATATATATATATATATATATATATATATATATATATTTTTTTTTTTTTTAAATAAAAAGGGTTGTAAGAAGTCTTACCTCTTCCAGTAAGAACGATCCAGGAAGGAAAAGATTGAAGGAGATGAACGTCTTTGTTTGGATTCGATGTCTGAACCATCATCTGACTGGTTGCTGTGACTGGGAGACTGGGCAGGAGACATGCTGGAGGTCGTGCTGTGAGCATCAGAGTCTGCTTAAAAATGTAAAACACAAATAAAAACATTTTTAATGAACAACTAGAGAAATAATTATTTTGGGGAAGAAAAAAAAATTAATAACTATTATGATTAGACCCGTCACTTTGCGACCTTTTCATTTTATAATTATGTATTTAAAAAAAAATTACATTTATACATTTGTCCTACTATCCTAACAGAGGATTTCAATTGAATTCCATTAATTTCTTTAGCCTAACCCAAACCATTAACAACACATATTTGAGCCTAAACTAAACCTAAATGCACACCGTAGTCTAATCCCATCAACACAAAAAGAGAACTATGCATTGGGACCACTGGTCCCCATGTACTTGTCTCCACAAGGTAACAAGTACATGGCGACTGAATTGGAAACACCAAAAACTAGATATATTTCATGAGATATCAATATTAGCCACTAGATGCTGCTAGAGATTACTCTTAAAGTCTGAGGAGATCCAAATTAAACCTTAAAAAGCACTGATTTGGCAAATTGTTTTGTCAGGAAATGTACATAGCTTTTAAAACAATTCTACAGAACTCTAAAATTACCATTTCTGATTTTTTTTCCTGAATGTAAAAAATGTTTAACAGGTAGCATATCCTGCAAAGCATAGAAGCAAATATTGGAGAATTATCAAAAGGAGCATCAGAGCTATAAGGAAACAATTAAACAATAATTTTGAACATTTATTCTTCCCAAAATGCAAATAAAAGTCCAGGATTTTTCTCTCTTTTTCATAAAAAATATTATTGTAGAATAATAATTTTTCCTAAAATCATACACTGGTATGCATTATAAACGGTAGCCATATTTTTATCTTTTGCTTTTTAGTCCAATGTAAATTGGCTTTGGAGGGTGGGCATTGGATTCTGCCAATACACCCTTTTTTAGACTGTTTAGGTTATATGGACATATACTGTCCTAATTATATACTTGTATGTCTGAAATAAATAAATAAATCTTCAAATGGTAGTATCCATGTTTTAACCACTCACTTTGTCTCTTAAACTTATGAAGCTTCTTCAGCTTGCTCTTTTTCTTTCCATCACTGTTTTTTATCTTCTTGGGCTTTGTCACCTTAAAACCCGGACCAGCTCTGGCATCCACCACCTGAAGAGAAGCAATTTAATCCAGCAACAAAACTTAAACTCATGCCTGAAAACACAGAACAGCGTTACCACATCATGGACTAAGCAGAAGACATTTCACTTACATGATTCCAGTTCTTCTTGGAGCCATGAGGCAGCTTCTTCCATCTCTTCACCAGCAGCACACATGCATTGCAAATGTCTCCAACACGATCTTCAGACAGCCTTAAATCGACACACAAAGTCAGATAATGGTCTGTGAACTGTAGGAAATGATCATAGAGCTCCAATTCCATCATATAAAATGAATAAAAGGTTTTACCCAAAGCACATCTTGAAGGTCTCCTCATATCTGCTGCTGTCCGTGAAGCGTGAGCTGGAGGACTTGGTTTTACAAATGCAACAGCCTTCATTACTGCGGTAGATCTTTGACTTATGAAAGCCAAACATCCTGAATCTGTTGGTGAGCGCGTGCCAATGAAAGAAAACACCTGGAAGGTAAAAAGAAGAGGCGTGTGATCGCTGCAGCGCTCGCAGTTTTAAAGTCAGTTCAGATGTCTGCAGACAGTTGCTATTGGGAAGGGGGCGGTCCGTAGACACACAAATAAACTGCAAACATTTCTCAGCCATTCATGAATCCTTAGAGCACACATTACACTTCTTTAAGTGAGCTTTTAAAGGTTAAAAAGCTCAAAAATATCTAAAGACACAACACTTTTTTTTAAGAATTAAAAAAATGCCACTTTAGTTTTACTTTACCGCCGAATTTACGGTCAAACTAAACCAAAACACAAAACAATGGCAGTAATACGCAGTTATAAGATCAGTTTACGCTATAAAAATATGAACTTTATATCGGGTTAATAAAACTCACGTGTCTCAACAAGGATCGTAACTTAAAAAGTAGTCAGCGGGATCCTACTGGAGCGCGATTACAGTAATTAAAAAAGAGCGTTAATTTTCGACACAAATGTGCACATAAACAAAAGAAGCGGCTAAATCCCCACGTTTAGAGACAGTGGATGTATCTGCAGCGAGACGTCGTTAAGCGGCAGGTCTATATGCAGCGGCTGCCCTAAACAAAAAGCGGGCAGCTGCACTTTCTGAAATCAAAGACAAAAAGCTACCGCGATATTAAATAACCTGAACAACGGCTACGATTTGGACGCGCTTCGTGTGCGCGCTTTACTCTTTATTAAGAATCGCAAAGTTAAGGTGGACATCCTCTTCCCCTTTAAATTCAAACTTTTCGCCTGCGAGTGCGCCAAATATGGCTCATTGTTGTTAGCTGTTAGCATAACTGCTAGCCGTCGAGGCCACGCTCTCGTTCACTTCCACGTTATCCCATTGTCGACAGGAGTCTTTCCACATTTAACGCCACAAACACGCCGGACACACACGTCAGGTTACCTGAACCTTACAACGTCACCACGCGGTCAGAGTATAACAAAATTGTTAAAGTCAAACTAGTGTAAACCGTGTAAAAAGAAAATAAGAGTGTACTTACTGAACAAAAACTTTGAATCTTCGCCGTCTTCTTTTCACTCACTGCGCATGCTCTTACTACTGCTGCATACAGCTGGTCATTAGAATGTGCTTTGCATAAAAAGCTGGAATGAAAGGGTGAGCGGATACAGACCATATTAGGAGTGTAACCGTTGGGTTTGAACCTAGTCTCGACCAATCACCGCCGCCCCGTCTCACTCTCAAGATAACATGAATGATGGGAGGCGTAGTGAATAAGTGGAAAAATACGCGGGCATCTGATTGGAGGAGGACCCCGTTATGAACTCAAAGTCCCATAATCCCCCTGGTCCAAGTGTTCAAAGAAAAACAGCAGTCCGACATGGCGCGAACGACTTTGTTTACCTTTTCACAGCTGAGGAAGCACATTAACCGGATAGTATAACTGCTCATAAACGCCTCTAAAGTTAAATTGCTACAAGTGATGTCACATTCAAAGATACAGGTGCTAATTAGCTATTGCTAGACACTTATTTAGCAGTATTTTGGTCGCTTAAGTTAAATTACGGCAAATAGCTGGATTCAAACAGCCCCAAAATTCAACAAAGCAGCCTCATATTTTATGTTTTAATCATTTAGGGCCCGTAAAACCAATTCTTAGAAAGCTTAAGCACACATTTCAAATTATAATACACTTACAAATGAATAAAAAAGTAGATATGTTGGCACATAGTTAAAACAGCTGTATGTCAAAAAATAGTTGTGCATAAAAACACATTTTTTTCTCCGCACAGAGCCACAGTGACTATTCTGCTTCTTTCTTTTCATTCATTGTAGATAAAAAGATTTCCAGTATATAGCTACTCGAGCACAAACAGTTTATCAAGCATATTTCTCTCAGACCAAAACTTATAAGTCTAATAAGAAATAAGCTCTTCCTTTTTGTAACTTACAATGAACAAAATGAGTTGTTATTGAGGAAACTTTGCAGGCAGCTACAGAATCACCAAGTAAGTAATTGAACACAAAGGGCAACCGCAGATTCGCCAAACGTAAAGTACTTTCTTAAAGAAAACAATTCCAGAAAAATACTTTACAGATGCTTTATTCTTAATATTTTTTTTTACACTGTACATGGTTGCTCACTTAGTAAACACTACACAAGTATGTTGATAAATGTACAACTGTATTGGAAAAGAAAAATATATATCTCCCAAGATGCTCATATGGGTCGTACACAGATGAGTACAACACAGTCATACCAGAAGCCATTGGCACACAAAAAGAAGTTGGTCAAAACTCTTTTTCTGCAAGTTAAAAGTTAATCTCTATGTGGATGGGGAGAGAACAGTAAAATCGCAGTCTTTCTCTTGTGGGTATTGCATAGCCAGAAACCATGGTGACAAAAATAAAATAAAAATTAGGATCAAGGGTGTGGAAATAAAAACAGTCCTTTGAGCTCTTCACACAATTATTAGGAGGTCAGAAGTCAGCACTGGAACGACTCCTTTCATCAGATTGTAGTTAGAAGAACAGAGTACATGTAGTGTAAGGGCTGCAATGATGGTAATATGAAAGGGCTGCTGGGAGGTATATACACTGAAGGCTGAAGTTGTGAACCACTTTGCAAAAATAACAGTGTCAAGCATCTCTTAGAGCACAAGACTAGGTTTGATCTTCCCGAATCCAGTTGATCATACCGTTTGTGACTGGGCACAGGCTAGAGCCGCATAGTCTCATCATGCTAGGATGACCTTTTCTTCAGGTGAAGGCGTTCCATGTAGAAATTTGCATACATACATGTATGTATGTTTGCCTGGGAAAGACTCAAACTTAAATTCCCTTATGTCTCCATGAGTCACCCTGCCATACGCATACTTATAAAGCATACTTCTACACCGTTTGCTTTAAACTCTGCATTATGACATTTAAAAATCAGATTTGACAACAGAGCAAGCAACGTCACTGATTTAACAAAATAATACTGTTTTATCTCAAAATATATTAACAGTTTTAATCCTAGCTTTCCCTTAAATATAACTGCTGTCATCGAGTCACGGCAACAATGAAAATATTGAGCTTTCAGTAAAACATTAGAGCACAAGGTCAACCCTCATTGTGAAAACCATGGTCCATAATAGAAAACATAATTCTTTAACATCTAATGGCATCGTTATCACCATCCAGGATAAAAATAACAAATCTTGAAAGGCTCATTGCACTTAACATATGGCAAATGTGAAAGTAGCTTTATTAAGCCAGAAAGTGTTCTTTGTTCAAGTCTGCTCCTGCATAAAAAATGTTCATTTATTCCTTTTTCTTCTTAGTGGTCCTCAGTGATATTCCTTTTTGGGTACGACTGATGAAGACAGTGGTTTGGTTTCAGATGCCAACGCCTTTGATTAATGAAGCCTCCAGGGTAATGTTAAACTCCTGCAGAGTCTGCAGCACTCGGATCAGGGAGTTTACCAGTGAGCGGTCCTTAATCAGTGCAACGTCCTCGTACATCTGGGAGGTGATTGGACAATCTGCGAGCAGAGCGATCCAGTGATGCAGCAAATGGTCCCTTCAAAAAAACGAAAAAACAGAGTCAACGAAACACCTTTGAATAAGCCAGAAAAAGAAACAAGCATTCTTGTTTCCATCCAGTGCCCCACCTTGCTCCCAGACAGACGAGCATCTGGAACTTTCCGTCCTTGCCGATGTTTCTCGACGTGCTGTTGATGGCCCGCATGAATCGACAGAAGTGGCGCACTCTGGTTTGCCAGTTTTCATCTGGAGTCGCCTCCCGTTGTTCAGCACTTTCAAAGTATACTTGAGCCTTCTCTGTTCAACGATAAACATATAAACACCGTTACTCGCTGCACAAACATCCAGATATATAACCAACCCATTTTTAGCTGTTGCTTAATCTATTGTTTTGCAGAGTCTGTTTTACACAAACCCTAACTCATTTGTTACTTTGAGGGGTTTAGTCAGACCTTTTCAAATATCATTCAGCTGCAGCGAGAATGGTTAAATTATCAAAACAAAATAGCATCTAATAGAAAATTACCAGACAAAAAAAATGCTTATAAAAAATAGAAATTTTTAAAACACTTATTGTAGACAGAGGAGAGCTTCATGGTATTTTAACTGGACTATGAAGCCATGGTCAGGTCAATATACTAAAAAAACAACAACCTATAAAAACGCTTTGAAACCAGTAAATAAATTACATGTTATAGTTTACCTCAGCTGCCATTACTTGTAAGGAAAATGTTTTTACAATCAATAGCAACATTTCACAAATAAATAAAACCAAAAATTAAAAGACTATAAAAATATAAACTAAAAGCCCCTAATAAAATAAAAATTTAAAATAAAATAGTAAATATGAAGCCCGATTTAAAGTTAATTTAGAAAACATTTATTTTTGAAATGTTGAATACCATATTATTTTCTGAAGGGGGTTATTTCCCAAATGTAAGGTTTTGTTTTATTGAATGTATTTTAAATGCATTTTGTTGTTTTTCTCTGCCGTTTTCTTCTCATTTTGTCAGCTTCAAATTTTTTCATTTTGTTTCCGTTAATAACAGCCTTTTGATGCAGGTTTCTAGAAAGCTGAAGTTCCTACCCAAAAAGTCCCAGATGAAGATGTTCTTGAAAAGTCGAGGGGACTTGAAACCGTGCAGGAAAACTTGCTCTAGAGCCCAGACGAGACCGTACTCCCCGCACAGCAGCAGAGTCAGGCTGCCCCTCTGTGGAGGGCACAAAGGGCATGAAGTTGGAGAGGATTTAGAGAACAAAGCATGCCCCTTCACTTTAATTCAAAAGTCAATTCATTACGACCCAATGTATTGCAATATAAAACCATATATTTTACACGAGGAGGTGTGTTTAAGGTTTCTAAAAATCCAACTTGGTGAAACATAAATGCAACAAATGACTGCAGAAGTAATCTGGATGTAGTGAAAGATTTAGACACTTTCAGTTCTCAACAAGCTGCTTTGTTCTGCTGAAAAAGGTGGAGTACGAATAAAGGGGCTTTATCCATAAAGGTCCTTTGTTCTTCAACTACAATGAATTAGATATAAACCCTATAATCAAGATGCTCCTCAATAATCCTCATGTAACATCTCCTTTTAATTGAAGATATTTACTAAACCTCCCCAAGTACACTGTAATTATTAGTGGGGGATTTTTGGAATCACTGAGGTAGTAAACAAAAAGAAGTTAAAAAAAAAAATTAAATAAATATCAGAGTAACTGAAGGCGTTGTGGGACTGGCATGTTTTTCTTCATTTCTGATAAATAATAGAACTACGTGTTCAGGCTTGTCTAGACTGCTCGTCTCTCACCTCCTTCTCCGGTTTGTGGAAGTGCTTCACAATCCCATTGATGGCCTCTCCCACCCCCTCCTGGATCTGGCCTGTGTTTAACTCTGAAAGGGGAGGAAAAAAAGAAAGAAAAAAAAAGCACAATCGCCATCATTTCATTTTGTTTTTCATCAATTTATTTTTTTTTTCTTCTTTAACTGGTGCGGATGTGAAGATTGGATATGGCACTGTGGCTTACAATACCAGATTAATTCAACTCAGCAGAAGAAAACAAGTGTTTAATAAATGGTCAAATAGGAGTTATGAGGATGATTAACTTACTTGGTTTGCTGCTTGGTGAGATGGTAACAAATCTCCTCATCATCCCAGGAGATTGCTGCATAGGTGGTGTGCGGCACATCCTCTCGTCGTTCTCCGTGGTGGGGGTCATCAGCTCCCCAACAAGTATTCTCTCCAGACTTCCATCATCCACGCCTTTCCCCAACCAGCGGCCACATGGAAACCTAACATCAAGCCCAGGGTGCTGATTACAAAGAAGATCATCTTTTCAACCTGTTCCTAGTTTTTTGGCTGTGAATGGTTACTTACTTGTAGGTGTGCCCAGTGATCTCGTTACGGACCACGACGCACTCCACAAGCCACTTGGCGTACAGTCCTGAGTTATCGTGGCCCATCTGCACTGTAGTTAGTTTTCCGAGGTTCTGACACTAAGACAAAAGGGGAAACCCGTTGATATTAAAGGAAAAAAATGATACAAAAATCACCAATAAAACAGAAAACATGACAACCCCGCGCCACCAAAAAAAAAATCTAGATTACTCATAAAAACATCAAAGCTTTCCTTTTTAATAACACGATTTTCAAGTCCACTAATGTTAAAATCACGCATAAAGTCTTTATCACTTTCTATGCTTTCATCATATTATCACCACATTTACAGAGAGCAATGATGGCATCCGTGACGCCATCTCTAAGAATAATCTTCTGAGTAGCAGCTAATAGTAGCAGCTGTTAGGCTTGTGAGGAAGGTAGTTGCAGAGCGGAGTTGGCAGGGAAATGTGAGGTGGGGAAAGATGTCACTGCCACCTCATCCCAGGGTCATATTCCCCCAATTTTCACTGCATCCACACCGCTCAGCTGTGAACTCTGCAGCTCCGCTGTTATAATAAATGACAGCATTGATAGCTGGTAAAGTGGACTTTGGACATCGAAGTACAGTCCAATTTACAGAAATCTAACTAGGAAGCAACAATCACAACATCTTTATTTTTAAAACTTTAACTTGGGTAATAAAAAATGAGCAGCACATGTAGGATATCAGGATTCACTGAACTCAGCCACTGTGGAGTATAATTAATGCAAATATGAAAAAACCAATACAAAATCTGCAGCAGTTTTAACTTTAATCACTGGCTTTTATTTATGCTCCTTGGGAGTTCCTCTGGGCTTTGCTGCACACCGGAGTCGGATGCGATGGTAATTTAGGGTTAGGTCTTGTTTCAGCAGTTTCAAAGTCAGGCTCAATACATCCCTGGATGCATAATGTCTTCTGCTTTATTTTGCAGCTGCTGTGGTAATATTAAGCTAGGGTTACGTTAGGATCCAGCCTGAATGATCAGGCTCTGCATGCATATAAACACAAGCAGACACCAAAGGACAGCTGATCTACTGGCGCCTAGATTAAATCTCAATTTTATTAAAGATCCAACTCGGATGAGTTGTACAAAAACATAAATAAATAAAAAAAAAAAAGAATAATAATTGGCTTAATTACAAAATTTTGATGAAACAGTTTTGATGTGAGAAATTAAAATATATTACTGTCTTTGCAGAGCTTTGCTGCAGGGTATCAGTGGGTAGTTTAAAAACAAGAATAAGACTCACACTAAAAAGGAAAAAATAAACACCTGTGTCCTGATTTAAGGAACAGCGCTCCTCAGGAAAAGTAAAAGTATGGTACACTGCAAAAACAACTTAGAAATAAGTAAAAATTCCTTAAATTAAGAGTATTCATTCTGAATTTGATCAGGTAAATAATTTGCCAATGGAATTAGTATTTTTACTCTTAAAATAAGATAATTAGATAATATGCAATTAAAATAAGACAATTAAACTTTTTCTCATATTTTAATTGTAAATCGTCTTTTTCCATTGGTGAAGTGTCTCACTTACCTCATAAATTCAAGAAAAAATGCACTTATTTTAAGAAAAAATTACTTATTTAGATTTCTTTTTTTCTTTTCTTTTTG